>NC_080034.1:59607482-59917493 GCF_030020395.1 Manis pentadactyla
ATTGAGAAGTCCGACTGAGGCAGAATTAATACTACAACTAGTACTTGAGCATGAGTGTCATTGGTTATGAAGACAAATCTATCCAATTATTCTTCCTAAAAATAAAATAAGAGCAGTAATGATAGTCAACATTTCAATTCAACATTTTAAAAGAAAAGTTGTATTTAGTGTCTGGTTAAGTGTTTACAGACTACTGCACTAAGACCAGATATTTTATTTGAGATTATATCACTTAAAGACCATTTTGTTTCTTTTTGGAAATCTTTATCTTAAACAGGTGAAAATGTTTAAGTTGTAGCTTAAAATGATAATCAATTATTTATTGAGTCGTGTATCATTACCGCAAATCAAATGTACTTTTTAAACATCGTCGGCTTCTTGAAACATATGGAGTGAAGGAAGTTTCAGAAAAAAATTAGGAGTAAAGAAAAGTAGTGCTCCCTAAGGCAGTGGAAATCTAAATAGTAGGATCACTTAATGGACACTTGGAGAAATCTCACTGATGGACTTAGATTATTGCCCTGTGTCATTTTTGAATTATTTAAGAAATATATTTATGAATACTAAATGCATATAATGCAGCAGCAATGTTCTAAATTTATGACAAGTACTTTTTTATGTCTACGTTATTATCTAAAATTGAGAATTTCGTTAGATTTCAAAGTTGAGAATAAGCTTGTTTACACATACTCACTATGATATTTATCTTCTATTACTATCTTTTATTTTGCTTATTAAATTCCTGTAGTTTACAGTATCATGAGGCATATGTTTTACACAATGATTTGCATATACAATAGACAATATTTTAATTTCTAAAGGCCTCATCTGAATTTAGGAAGAAAGTCACTGCCTCCCTCAGTGTTGGTGTTCATTATCAAACCATGTTATCAAGAAATTCTGTACTCAGAAAGTAAACCTACTGTTCAAGAGTTCAACAAATATTCTCAAACTACATAATGGAAACAGGCTGGTTTTAACACAAGTCCACATCAATCTAAATTGTTTTAAATGCAGTAAATATTCGTCTGATACTTTCACCATAGAATAAACAATATCTTACCACTCTCATACACTTCTGAGGTTTCCAGAATACCATAAGGATTTATTTACTTCCTGTAAAACAACAGGGGTCCTTAATCCTGTCAACAGATTACGGAGCTGTTTTCTTCTCGAGTGTGTTAGAAGGGCCCCTGGTCGGGTTGCCGGCGTTGTTTGTGAAATGCTGCCATCTATGGGAGAGCCGTGGGCATTGCAGACAGGGCCCTGGGCAGGAAAACCACACTGCGGGCTGATGCTCTGCAATGTGGCTAGTTCAGCAAATGAAGCAGTTCTTTGTCAATAAACAGGAATAAAAATTGACAGCACTGGCTAGAAAATAAACTTCAGAAACTCCATGCTGGGACTGCTCACAGCCACAGATATTCCTTGGGGAAAAAATATGAGTTGCAAGGCAGTTACTCAACTGTAGCTTTGATCCAAATCAGTTTCTCTATTTTTTCCCCCCCACACACCAAACACACACACACACCTACACCTTCATTTAAAATGCTGCAATGTTATTAAATATAATATAAACTCATGCTCAATGTTGAAAGAATATCACTTACCACACACTTGCAAACAGATATCTTAAGTTAATTATTTTAAAAAGCTGCCCACTCTAAATAATAACCTAGTCGAATTTGGCACCTGTCCCTGACCTTCATGTATGTAACTGAGGTATATGAGACAAGGAGACACATTTGCTTTCAAAACACTGCAAAGAAATGCTGATTTCACACCCAGGCATTTCAACCACTGTGTCACTTCATGCCCACTTGACCCCTAGAAGGCAGATACTATTGTCAATGTCCCTATTTCCCAAAAGGGTAAATAAAAGTTTAGGAATATAGGTCACTTTGCTTAGGTTTTACAGATACATAAGCCATAGGCTCAGGATTTGAACACAGTCTGTTTGACTTGTGCAAGTATCCACTGTCCTAGGCCTTCCTTGTGGGCAAGGAATGATGACTTAAGCCTTCTTAATTTTCTGTTTTCATTTTGCAGCTCTGTAGCCTTGGGCAAATCATTTAACTTTCTTTGGTCTCAGCCTTTTCATGCTTATGACAAAAACATTACACTACATATTTCTATGTTCTTTTCCAACAAAATTAAAAATTATATGTGGCTAGAACTATTAAGATTCTTTAATTCAGCCCCTTCACTTTAACATAGAGGAGCTAAGCTTCTGAGAAAAATGATCATCAAACACCTAGGAGGCACTGTCCTTGGAAGAATTACTTCCCATGTATCCATAACTACCTTTAAGGACCTCAATTTCAGTTTATTCCAGGCCCTCTGGCTCTCACCTGGCCAGCTGAGTGAAGAAATAGAGAACAAAGAAGGAGCCTTGAATGCCTTCAAAAGGCAAAATAGTAATCCCGTGTAGACTAGGACGGAACCAGGAAGCGTCAGTGACAAGGCTCGGCATCCAGTAGGCTGAACCTCAAATGGGAGAACAAGCTTGCCAGTGGGATAAACGAGCAGGCACTCCACCAAACTACTGTCTTGATAGTGAGAAGATCATTACTTTCCACAGTGATTTATACCTCTTTGGGTGCCCACAACATGGCTCAGTATGATGGTTTTATCACTAGTAGTGCTCAGAAATTATTTGTCAAGCGAATGACAAATAATAAAGACACCCTTCCAATTCTTTGTAGGAGTGGAAAGCTGCAAAGAGCATTGTTTCAAACTCAATGAAGAGAGAAGCCTACGTTATTTACAGTATCACAACTTCCCTTGAATTCATTAGAGAGCTGATTCTTCAGAGCAATAACGTAAACCAAATCCAAAGAATAATAAGTCCATTTTAGGAGAGACAAGACACACAAACTGTCTCACCTGAGCTGGAACATGAGAAGAAGAGGTGACCATCATAGAAGTGGTTATAGAAGAAATAAGCAAAAAATGTAATGACTTCTTAAAGTTCAAAAATGGACTACTGTGTTAGTTTGGGATAGTTGAGGACCCCAGGCAGAAGGAAGTTTGCGCCTACTTGCAAGATTTTTTTCAATGGGCCTCCAACAAAGCAAATACCTTAAGCCTCTGATGAAGGGGTAGAAGAAAGTACAGTCAGACTCTGGGGAGTGGAAGGGAGCTCTCAGGACACAAACAAGGGTCCATTGCTATTAGGAAAATTATTGGCTCCTATACTCTTGGGAAGGAGAGACACAAAACAATCTTAGACCCAGAATCCTATACTGATACCACTAGGAGAGGGGCAGGAAATTCCACACAAGATTGTCAAAAACTGTGAAGTATCTGAGATGTTACCCTACTTAAAAGCTAACAAATTATCTTAACACAATTTCATGAATGCTGGCAGAGTAACACAAGCTTCCTAGACTAAAGGAAAGGACAGTTTAATAGTTATAGCAATAGCAGTAGTCAGATTATCATCATTTTCTTTCACCAGGTCCCTGAGCCCTAATGCCCATAGGGTGACATGATGAAGGTTAGATGATCTTGTACATGCAAATTGTCTTACAGAAAAGGAACTCTGATTTAGGATGCTTCATTCTTTTATGACAGACAGAAAACAAGCCCGACTTTTCCTCCAGAAGGAGATTTTATCTATATTGTAATGAGCAGCAGACATCTGCCATTTGCTCCAGAGAAAAATAGTTGTTTTTTTTTTTTTTACAAAGTTATTCCCTATAAAAAAATAGAAAGATAGTCCAGGGAGAGGAGGAAAGGGGCATCGGTTTGTCTTCTGGTATAATCTGATGGAGAATTATTTCTTAAAAAAATATCAGCCACAGATATAAGACAGTTTGCTGCCATGGGAAGAAGGAACAGAAATATTAAAATATTCTCACCTGGAAGCCAAATAGGTCCTGCCTGAGATTGAGTCTGGACCGGAATATAAAAGAGCGCTTTCAGCTGTACCATGAGCCATGCACTGAGTACCCAGCACAGCACTGAAATACTGGGAGAGTGACGAGAACATAGAGAGAGACTCCTCTCCATGGTACAGGGTATAGAGAGATGAACAAAAGCTGATAAAGGAAAATGGACACCAAGAAAAACTTTGGAGACTACAGACTTTTAGCAGCTGGAGAAATTTGAAGCCTCAAGTGCATGAAAAATAACCATAACCACAAAACTCAACCCCACACACTACATTCCTGACAAAAGAAGTGAAACCATTACTAGGTTTGAATACTATTTTCCTTTACTTATAGTGTCCTATATGGGATATCTAACATTCAATAAAAAATTATGATACACACACAGATTCGAAAAAACCACCCATTTTCAAGAGATAAAGCAATCAACATGATAAAAGGCAGAGATGACTCAGATATTAGAACTAACTGGAAGAGGCTTTAATGCAGTTATCAATAAATATTAAAGGATCTAGTAGAAAAGGTGGAAAGCATCAATGAATGAATGGGAAATTTCAGCAGCCAGAAATATTAGCATTGAGACTCTATAAATTAAAAATAAAATAAAAGCCACATCAGAGATTAAAAAAATAAATCCTTAGCAGACTCATGAACAGAACAGACATAGATAAGGAAGGACTCAGTGAATTTTAAATCAGGTCAACAGAAATTATTCAAATTAAAGCACAAAGAGTCTAAAAAACTATAAAAATAAATGAATAACAGAGATCCAAGATCTGCAACACAATATCGAGTGTTATAACATGAAATTGGAATTCCACAGGAAGAGAGTTAATAAGGCTGAAAAAATTATTTAAGGAAGTAATAGTTGAGAATTTTATAAAAATAATAAAAATCATCAAATCACACATCAAAGAAAATTTAAACACAATAAAAACAAAACAAGAACATATCTGGAGAGATCATAGTCAAACTGAAATACAAAGATGAAGAGAAAATCTTATAGTCGGTAAGAGGAAAAAAATATTACATACAGGAAAATAAAGATAAGAATTACAGAAGACATTTCTTTAGAAGCAGTACAAACCAGGAAGATAATGGAGTGACAATTTAAAAGACTAGAGAAAATAAATGTGTTGACTTTTTGGGAGGGGCAGAAGATGGCGGCGTGAGTAGAGCAGCGGAAATCTCCTCCCAAAACAACATATATCTATGAAAATATAACAAAGACAACCCTTCCTAGAATAAAGACCAGAGGACACAGGACAATATCCAGACCACATCCGCACCTGAGAGAACCCAGCGCCTCGCGAAGGGGGTAAGATACAAGCCCCGGCCCGGCGGGAGCCGAGCGCCCCTCCCCCCAGCTCCCGGCGGGAGAAGAGCAGGCAGAGCGGGAGGGAGACGGAGCCCAGGACTGCCGAGCACCCAGCCCCAGCCATCCGGGCCAGAGTGCAGGGCGCTCGATACTAGGAAAACAGGGCAGCAAGAACAGTGAGCAGGCACTGGAGGCTGGGCGACTGAGGGCATAAGAAAAGCGCGCGACCTTTTTTTTTTTTTTTTTTTTTTTTGCTTTTTTGCTGTTTTGTTTTGGCGAGCGCTTTTTGGGAGTTTTAAAGGGATAGGGACCCCAATACTAGGAAAACAGGGCAGAAAGACAGGTGAGCAGAGGCCTGAGGCTGGCACCGGAGAATAAAGAAAAACGAACGACCACCTTTTTTTTTTAATTAAAAAAAAATTTTTTTTTTCTTTTTTTTTGGTGGGCGTTGTTTTGTTTTGGCGGGTGCTTTTTGGAAGTCTTAAAGGGGCAGGGCGGGACACTTAATCCAGAGGTAGGGAATCCGGGATCTCTGGGCACCCTAACCCCTGGGCTTCAGGGAGCAGGGAGGCCCCTTACGGAGATAAATAGCCTCCCAGCCGCTCCTGCTCCAACGCGACTCCACCACTTTGGAGCAGCTGCCCGAGCCAGGCCACGCCCACAGCAACAGCGGAGATTAACTCCATAGCAGCCAGGCAGGAAGCAGAAGCCCTGTCTGCGCACAGCTGCGCAGCACAAGCCACTAGAGGTCGCTGTTCTCCCAGGAGAGGAGGGCCACAAACCAACAAGAAGGGAAGTTCTTCCAGCCGTCACTCGTCCCAGCTCTGCAGACTATTCCTATCACCATGAAAAGGCAAAGCTACAGGCTGACAAAGATCACAGAGACAACACCAGAGAAGGAGACAGACCTAACCAGTCTCCCTGAAAAAGAATTCAAAATAAGAATCATAAACATGCTGACAGAGATGCAGAGAAATACGCAAGAGAAATGGGATGAAGTCCGGAAGGAGATCACAGATGCCAGAAAGGAGATCGCAGAAATGAAACAAACTCTGGAAGGGTTTATAAGCAGAATGGATAGAATGCAAGAGGCCATTGATGGAATTGAAATCAGAGAACAGGAACGCATAGAAGCTGACATAGAGAGAGACAAAAGGATCTCCAGGAATGAAACAATATTAAGAGAACTGTGTGACCAAACCAAAAGGAACAATATCCGTATTATAGGGGTCCCAGAAGAAGAAGAGAGAGGAAAAGAGATGGAAAGTATCTTAGAAGAAATAATTGCTGAAAACTTCCCCACACTGGGGGAGGAAGTAATCGAACAGACCACGGAAATACACAGAACCCCCAACAGAAAGGATCCAAGAAGGGCAATACCAAGACACATAATAATTAAAATGGCAAAGATCAAGGACAAGGAAAGAGTGTTAAAGGCAGCTAGAGAGAAAAAGGTCACCTATAAAGGGAAACCCATCAGGCTAACGTCAGATTTCTCAACAGAAACCCTACAGGCCAGAAGAGAATGGCATGATATATTTAATACAATGAAACAGAAGGGCCTTGAACCAAGGATACTGTATCCAGCACGACTATCATTCAAATATGACGGTGGGATTAAACAATTCCCAGACAAACAAAAGCTGAGGGAATTTGCTTTCCACAAACCACCTCTACAGAACATCTTACAGGGACTGCTCTAGATGGGAGCACTCCTAGAAAGAGCACAGCACAAAACACCCAACATATGAAGAATCGAGGAGGAGGAACAAGAAGGGAGAGAAGAAAAGAATCTCCAGATAGTGTATATAACAGCTCAATAAGCGAGCTAAGTTAGGCAGTAAGATACTAAAGAGGCTAACCTTGAACCTTTGGTAACCACGAATTTAAAGCCTGCAATGGCAATAAGTACATATCTTTCAATAGTCAACCTAAATGTTAATGGGTTGAATGCACCAATCAAAAGACACAGAGTAACAGAATGGATAAAAAAGCAAGACCCATCTATATGCTGCTTACAAGAAACTCACCTCAAACCCAAAGACATGTACAGACTAAAAGTCAAGGGATGGAAAAACATATTTCAAGCAAACAACAGTGAGAAGAAAGCAGGGGTCGCAGTACTAATATAAGACAAAATAGACTTCAAAACAAAGAAAGTAACAAGAGATAAAGAAGGACACTACATAATGATAAAGGGCTCAGTCAAACAAGAGGATATAACCATTCTAAATATATATGCACCCAACACAGGAGCACCAGCATATGTGAAACAAATACTAACAGAACTAAAGGGGGATATAGACTGCAATGCATTCATTCTAGGAGACTTCAACACACCACTCACCCCAAAGGATAGATCCACTGGGCAGAAAATAAGTAAGGACACGGAAGCACTGAACAACACAGTAGAGCAGATGGACCTAATAGACATCTATAGAACTCTACATCCAAAAGCAGCGGGATATACATTCTTCTCAAGTGCACATGGAACATTCTCCAGAATAGACCACATACTAGGCCACAAAAAGAGCCTCAGAAAATTCCAAAAGATTGAAATCCTACCAACCAACTTTTCAGACCACAAAGGCATAAAACTAGAAATAAACTGTACAAAGAAAGCAAAGAGGCTCACAAACACATGGAGGCTTAACAACACGCTCCTAAATAATCAATGGATCAATGACCAAATCAAAATGGAGATCCAGCAATATATGGAAACAAATGACAACAACAACACTAAGCCCCAACTTCTGTGGGACACAGCAAAAGCAGTCTTAAGAGGAAAGTATATAGCAATCCAAGCATATTTAAAAAAGGAAGAGCAATCCGAAATGAATGGTCTAATGTCACAATTATCGAAATTGGAAAAAGAAGAACAGATGAGGCCTAAGGTCAGCAGAAGGAGGGACATAATAAAGATCAGAGAAGAAATAAATAAAATTGAGAAGAATAAAACAATAGCAAAAATCAATGAAACCAAGAGCTGGTTCTTCGAGAAAATAAACAAAATAGATAAGCCTCTAGCCAGACTTATTAAGAAGAAAAGAGAGTCAACACAAATCAACAGTATCAGAAACGAGAAAGGAAAAATCACGACGGACCCCACGGAAATGCAAAGAATTATTGGAGAATACTATGAAAACCTATATGCTAACAAGCTGGGAAACCTAGGAGAAATGGACAACTTCCTAGAAAAATATAACCTTCTAAGATTGACCCAGGAAGAAACAGAAAATCTAAACAGACCAATTACCAGCAATGAAATTGAAGAGGTAATCAAAAAACTACCAAAGAACAAAACCCCCGGGCCAGATGGATTTACCTCAGAATTTTATCAGACATACAGGGAAGACATAATACCCATTCTCCTTAAAGTTTTCCAAAAAATAGAGGAGGAGGGGATACTCCCAAACTCATTCTATGAAGCTAACATCACCCTAATACCAAAACCAGGCAAAGACCCCACCAAAAAAGAAAACTACAAACCAATATCCCTGATGAACGTAGATGCAAAAATACTCAACAAAATATTAGCAAACCGAATTCAAAAATACATCAAAAGGATCATACACCATGACCAAGTGGGATTCATCCCAGGGATGCAAGGATGGTACAACATTCGAAAGTCCATCAACATCATCCACCACATCAACAAAAAAAAAGACAAAAACCACATGATCATCTCCATAGATGCTGAAAAAGCATTTGACAAAGTTCAACATCCATTCATGTTAAAAACTCTCAGCAAAATGGGAATAGAGGGCAAGTACCTCAACATAATAAAGGCCATCTATTATAAACCCACAGCTAACATTATATTGAACAGCGAGAAGCTGAAAGCATTTCCGCTGAGATCAGGAACTAGACAGGGATGCCCACTCTCTCCACTGTTATTTAACATAGTACTGGAGGTCCTAGCCACGGCAATCAGACAAAATAAAGAAATACAAGGAATCCAGATTGGTAAAGAAGAAGTTAAACTGTCACTATTTGCAGATGACATGATACTGTACATAAAAAACCCTAAAGACTCCACACCAAAACTACTAGAACTGATATCGGAATACAGCAAAGTTGCAGGATACAAAATCAACACACAGAAATCTGTGGCTTTCCTATATACTAACAACGAACCAACAGAAAGAGAAATCAGGAAAACAACTCCATTCACAATTGCATCCAAAAAAATTAAATACCTAGGAATAAACTTAACCAAAGAAGTGAAAGACTTATACTCTGAAAACTACAAGTCACTCTTAAGAGAAATTAAAGGGGACACTAACAGATGGAAACTCATCCCATGCTCGTGGCTAGGAAGAATTAATATCGTCAAAATGGCCATCCTGCCCAAAGCAATATACAGATTTGATGCAATCCCTATGAAACTACCAGCAACATTCTTCAATGAACTGGAACAAATAATTCAAAAATTCATATGGAAACACCAAAGACCCCAAATAGCCAAAGCAATCCTGAGAAAGAAGAATAAAGTAGGGGGGATCTCACTCCCCAACTTCAAGCTCTACTATAAAGCCATAGTAATCAAGACAATTTGGTACTGGCACAAGAGCAGAGCCACAGACCAATGGAACAGACTAGACAATCCAGACATTAACCCAGACATATATGGTCAATTAATATTTGATAAAGGAGCCATGGACATACAATGGCGAAATGACAGTCTCTTCAACAGGTGGTGCTGGCAAAACTGGACAGCTACATGCAGGAGAATGAAACTGGACCATTGTCTAACCCCATATACAAAAGTAAACTCAAAATGGATCAAAGACCTGAATGTAAGCCATGAAACCATTAAACTCTTGGAAGAAAACATAGGCAAGAACCTCTTAGACATAAACATGAGTGACCTCTTCTTGAACATATCCCCCCGGGCAAGGAAAACAACAGCAAAAATGAGTAAGTGGGACTATATTAAGCTGAAAAGCTTCTGTACAGCAAAAGACACCATCAATAGAACAAGAAGGATCCCTACAGTATGGGAGAATATATTTGAAAATGACACATCCGATAAAGGCTTGACGTCCAGAATATATAAGGAGCTCACACGCCTCAACAAACAAGAAACAAAGAACCCAATTAAAAAATGGGCAGAGGAAATGAACAGACAGTTCTCCAAAAAAGAAATACAGATGGCCAACAGACACATGAAAAGATGCTCCACATCGCTAATTATCAGAGAAATGCAAATTAAAACTACAATGAGGTATCACCTCACACCAGTAAGGATGGCTGCCATGCAAAAGACAAACAACAACAAATGTTGGTGAGGCTGTGGAGAAAGGGGAACCCTCCTACACTGCTGGTGGGAATGTAAGTTAGTTCAACCATTGTGGAAAGCAGTATGGAGGTATATCAAAATGCTCAAAACAGACTTACCATTTGACCCAGGAATTGCACTCCTAGGAATTTACCCTAAGAACGCAGCAATCAAGTTTGAGAAAGACAGATGCACCCCTATGTTTATTGCAGCACTATTTACAATAGCCAAGAATTGGAAGCAACCTAAATGTCCATCAATAGATGAATGGATAAAGAAGATGTGGTACATATACACAATGGAATACTACTCAGCCATAAGAAAAGGGCAAATCCAATCATTTGCAGCAACATGGATGGAGCTGGAGGGTATTATGCTCAGTGAAACAAGCCAAGCGGAGAAAGAGAAATACCAAATGATTTCACTTATCTGTGGAATATAAGAACAAAGGAAAAACTGAAGGAACAAAACAGCACCAGAATCACAGAACTCAAGAATGGACTAACAGGTACCAAAGGGAAAGGGACTGGGGAGGATGGGTGGGTAGGGAGGGATAAGGGGAGGAGAAGTAGGGGGGTATTAAGATTAACATACATGGGGGGGTAGGAGAAAAGGGAGGGCTGTACAACACAGAGAAGGCAAGTAGTGATTCTACAACATTTTGCTATGCTGATGAACAGTGACTGTAAAGGGGTTTATAGGGGAGACCTAGTATAGGGGAGAGCCTAGTAAACATAATATTCGTCATATAAGTGTAGATTAGTGATACCAAAAACAAAGCAAAAAAAAAAAAAAGGGCAGTTCCTGTGTGGTAACCTCCAACGAGTTCTACACAAGGGTATAAAGGGCATATAAAAGTGTAGGCAAAGGGTCTGTTTGTGTTTATACAGAGGATCAAAGCCTAATTGGGCTACCCCAAAAATGAACTAAGATACGATATGAAAAAGAACTTCCAACATCTGCACTCTCTGGAAGACTCATGCCAGAAGATGATCATCAAAAAACCCCAACAAAGATCCACGCACTGCTACAGCTGTAGATGTACTCATCCCACCAGTTCCTTTACTTGCCATGGGAATGAGGAAGGAGATATCTAAGCTGGCCTGTGCATACAGTAAAACAACAAATTTGACTGGATCTATACTGTTGGAACTCAACCAAGAATTTGGAGAAGTGCAAATTGTGGCGCTGCAAACTCTTACAACTACAGACTATTTACTGTTAAAAGAACATATGGCATGTGAACAGTCCCCAGGAATGGGTTGTTTTAATTTGTCTGATTTCTCTCAGACTGTTCAAGTTCAGTTGGACAATATCCACCATATCATAGATAAGTTTTCACAAATGCCTAAGGTGCCTTAATGGTTTTCTTGGTTTCACTGGAGATGGCTGGTAATTACAGATATGCTTTGGTTATGTAACTATACTCCTATTATGTTAATGTGTGTGCACAATTTAAGTAGTAGCTTAAAACCTATATACGCTGAAGTTACTCTACAAGAAGATATGTCAAAGAAATAATCAATCTTCCCATGTTTTCTTCCGTCTGCTACTTCTATAGCTTTTCTTCTTCCTTCCTAATTACAACCCTTAAATAGAATTCGTGCCTCATATCAAATTTACCGAGTATCATAACTCCTCCAAGTGGTAAAGATACCTCAAGAAAAATGCTGGGCATAGAAACCACAGGGCATAAATATGCAAAGAAGTAAAAAGCTAACCTTTTCAAACAATAAGGCTTCTCTCTCACTTACCAACTTTACATTTCCCTGTATGGCCCCGGAAGATGACTGGTTAGCCAGAGACGGGTAAGATTTCTCAAGAGAGGAACAACCTAAGACAGGCACAGTCGCAGGGGGGCCATCAGGTGAGAAATTGGGGATCAACAGAGGTGAGGCTTAGAACCTCACCCCCCCTGTTCTGAGAGAAATCTTCTGCATACGTGGATGTTTTATTGCCCTGGTCTAGCTTGGATTAACACATAGTCTACAGGCACACACCTGATCATCTACATTTGCTCTCTTACAACACTAAACTATGTTTTCTACCTTTATCTTGTATCTACCTACCACTTCAGCATTTTATTAAAAATAATAATAATAAAGAGAGAAATGTGGTATCCACATATAAATCAAGTATAAAAACCAAATGAGTTTTCATATTTGAACTGACTGTTTAGAGTTCATAATGCATGAGCAAAACCAAAAGTTTCTGTGATGACTGCCCTTGTACTGTTCACCATGTAACTTATTCATTATGTAAGAATTTGTTCTACATGTAAGAACTTGTTTGTTATGCCTCAGAAAATTGGAGACTGACGAAAATTAGGCTTGGGGTGGATTAATGATTGTACATTGAGCATTGACTCCCCTATACAGAATTTTATTGTCGTTAACAATCATTTGATCAATAAATATGAGAGATGCCCTCACAAAAAAAAAAAAAAAAAAAAAAAAAGGACAGACTTCCAATGGTAAAATAAATAAGTAACCGGGATGTACTGTATAGCATAAGGAATATAGTCAAGATATTGTAACAGCTTGGTAGGGTGATAGCTGGAACCTCGAATTATGTATATAAATGTTCTACCACTGTGTTGTACACTTGAAACTAATGTAATGTAATACTATGCATCAACTACCCTTCAATAAAAAATAATTATTTAAAAAAATAAAATAAAATAAAATAAATGTACTTTTGGCAAATTCAAAAATAAATAAATAAATAAAATAAATGTGTTGACAAAATTCTATGCCCAGTGAAACTATCTTTCAAAAATAGAACCGAATAAAGATTTTTGCAGACAAAAGTTGAAAGAATTCATTGTTAGCAGACCTGTATGTCCAGTAATATGAAAGGAAAGCTCCTCAGGAAGAAAGAACAGGAGATTAGGTGAAAACAAACCTCACAAAAAATAAAGATCCCTGGAACGTTTAAAAAACATCAAAATTCAATAAGCACTTTTAAAGCTATATTGTAGACAACTGGTAGTGGAAAATGGAAGTTTTTCTTTAAAAAACTGCATTATTTATAAATTCATATTGAAATACCTCTGTATCTGAGATGACAACAAGAGCAGCAATATTATTGTCCCTCAAGTAATCTTAATAATAATAATAATAATAATAATGATGATGAAAACAGCAATAGTTGTTTGAAGTAAAACCTCAAGATGATATTTAGAGTGGGAATTTAAAAAAAATCCACATACCTAGATACATCATAACAAAACCACTAAATCAAAAATAAAAATAAGAATGACAATTAGCAATTATTGTGAACTTGGTCAGATGATACTAATAATGGGAAAAAATTATCAAAATAAAAATTATATATATGTACCCCAAGCTTATCAAATCTTTGGGGGAAAATTTTTCAAAAACTGAAGCTGCATTCCAAAATTCATATTCTTTTATCCAGTTACTCCACTTTGAAGAAATAATCCTAAACACAGAAAATAATGCTTCTATCAGGCCTTTTAATGTTTTACATCTATCACAGCAATCCCCTTCTGTAGCTTAAGTGGTTCTAGGCTTATTTATGGGACCATATTTAAATCATAAATCGGTTCGTACCATTTTGATTTCTAAAGGTGTTAGCCTCCATAAGCTTCAGGACTTCTTTCAGACAGTACATGGGCACTTTGTGGGCTGGTCCCAGGAAACTCCGGCTGCCGCCTCAAGGCGATCTCCTGACACTGACCCATTTGCCATAAACTATCCCCCTGTCCTGTTTACACAAACTAGTTATGTTTTTTTAAAAATCTCAAGCTCTTCCACTCCTGTGCACATCCTTATCCTTCATAATAACATCTATCTTACAAGATGTGGTTAAGATTAAATATAATAATATATGTAAATATTTCAGAATACCTGGTATATAATAAATATCAATTTCTAAATGTTTTTATATTCATTTATTAACTTGCATATATTTTCTCTAGGATATGATCCTTCTTTATACTGTTCCTATCACAAATTGGCTATCAAATATATTTGGTTGAAAGATAAGATTAGAATGTCCAACATTAAGAGGTTAAGAAATACAGCTTTACCCCATTATGGGTTATCACTTCTCTATTTTAAAAAAATAGTAGTTTTCACCTGAAACTAATATAATGTTATAGGTCAATTTTATCTTGATAAAAAATGTATAAAAAGTAGTCGGCAGGTAACATTTTAAATGTTTTTAATTTAATATAAAATGAATGATTGAAAAAATCCGTGCATATAATATTAATTCAGTATTTAAAAATATGAACAAAAGGGAAAATACCAGAAGGAATTAAACTTAACTAATAGTGACTTGTAGGTCTTCCAACAAATCTCTGCTCATGTTTTACTAAACTTGAATATGAATTTCTTGAGGAGAGACACTTTGAGTGGAGAAATGAATATTTGGGCAGAAATTCAACTTTTTTTTTTTCATAAGACAAGTCATGATGCTGTTAAATTTACCTGCATGGCTTGGTAAGTTGTGACAGCCTAACTGGATCACCATTGGTGATGAAAATATTCAAGTATGAGTCTTTCCAGACCTTAAGTTTGCCTGCTTACAGCATGACTGTGAAGAAGAAGTCTGTATTTTGCATTGGGGTGATAATGTTTGCACTTAACTCAAGCTCATCTGAGCTATGTGGGCTCAGACGTACTGCTGAGCTCCAGGGACCATTTCACTGGAAAATTTTGACTTTGCCCAGATTGTTTCATTTAGCTCAGGAGTAGCTTTTCATTTCATTTCATTTGGAAAAAATATTGGCCAGGCAAAGCTTAAAGCACTATGATAGCAAATCGTAAACTGAAAAACTGAAAAAGGCTATTTTTTTTCAAGAATTTTGTTTAGAAAAGTATATAGGTCAGGACTCTGAAGTCTAAAGTGAGAATATTAGGCAACTAAGCTGGATCTTTTGAATTAAACTTCTAAACAGTATGCATTCCATAGCCTATTTAAATGACTGAGAAGAAAAGCATGGCTTAAACACCAAAAGAAGGGACATTAAAGAAAAGACATGGAAAGTATAATTTAAAAGTCTGAAAATACACATTATCTAGCTAGCTTGTTAGCTATCATCATCACCTTTCTACCCCCACTAACAACAGTACACATTAATAGGTATGCACACATATTTGTAACATGTTCATTCATTTATTTATCAGGTGCCTACTCTATCCATGTCACTCTGTTATAGACAACTGGGGTATATCAGAGAACAAAACAATCCTTGCTCTCGTGAAGCTTATGCTGGAGCAAGGGAAATAGACATTACTCAGCAGACATAATAAACAAATGCCTTATTTAGCATATTAGGTGATAACTGCAAGGGAAAAAGGAAAAGTTGAACAGCAAAGGGAGATCAGGTTTGCCAGTATAACTGAGGGGGTACATTAGCAAACAGAGTGGAGACAGTATGTCGATGTGAATTATGCAGCTGAAAAGTGCATTGAGGTTTTTATTGAATTAAATACATTGCAATTTTATGTGATCTGGATATGCATTTATATATAAAATATAGTCTTATTTCAGGTTGACAAACATACATAAACATATATACATACATATACACATATGCACATATATATATATATATATATACACATGCACATATGCATGTGTGTATCCATATTTCTACTGAAATTTTTTTTCCTTTAAGCACTGATAATCTCTTTCTCATTTTTAATAAATATTTTATTTTATCCTGATAGTCTCTTGTAAACATCTAATATCAACTTCTTATAGATAAATGACAAAATATACTTTAATTAATACATGTGCAAACCCTCCCCCAAACATGGACTATGTTGTTCCGTTTTAAAGACTGTTTGTTTTTCCACACACAAATGGGAAAGGTCTCATCATCGGCAATGTGCATCTGCTTTTGGAATTCAAATGCTACAAACCTGCCATTACAGACTATAGTCGATGAGGCTGACTATGGCAGATGAGAGGTGTAATCATTTTCAAAGCCATTTTATTGGACTCGAGCTTCCTTCACTGCTTCTATCTAGCAGATAAATATAAAGGATAGAAATGTAGAAATAAAGCATCAAACTGGTATATTAAGTCCATAACATAAATGACTAAAAAGTGTTTATGCTAAGATGGAATCAAATAAATTAATATTTAATCTTTGGTTTGAGGTTTCCAAGCTTGGAGTTTTCTTCTCTTCATAGCCTTTCTTGCATTGGGTACCTAACACTTGTGTTGAGTAACACATTGCTGACACTAAATATCAATTCAAGGTAAATCCAATTAAGTACAGAGGCAAAACAGCTGCATTAGCAGTCTTTGCATAAATTATTTTTCTTCTATTTACTTTTTTTTTGCAAATGAGCCTTTCAATATGAAGAATTTGAGCTAGTGGCCCCATTTCTTATTAATACCAGGAACCTAAAATTAATCCCTTAAAAGTAACAGTTGAAGGTTTCCTTTTATGTTATTAGTATGAATGTTATGATTAAAGCTGTAAACAAATATGTCTATATCCTATAGGGACTTCCTGCTTGTGAAATATTGCTATCAGAAGTACATTTAAAGTGGCACCCTAGCAAAGAATTTCCTCCTAAAGCTAGGAAGTTGGAGTTTTTTGTGTGTGTTTTTTTTTTTCTACTTTAGAGTCCTCTGCTTTCCTTCTCTATCCAGATAAAGAAAGCCAATATGTAAACTATAAACAATTTAATTGGTAATGTAGTCAAAATAATGGGTTTGTTGCTATTAGTACAAAGTAGAGACATTCTTGAGCAGAGAGGTATTTGTCTCCTGCATTAAAAGCCCAAAGAATAGTATCTCATTACTTTTGTAAATATTTTAATGAAAGTTTTTATTATTGTGATGTCCTTAAGTACATGATACAAAGAGACACATATGTGGTATTTAAAAAGAGAGTAAAATGTAAATTACAATTTAGCTCACTACCAATTGTTTTTCAATCTCTTTGTGATAGTCAACAGAATTCATTTGTTTAAAAAAAATGACTTATGAGAGATCCTAATTTAGTTTATAATTAGGATCTCAATTACTTTGCATCTCCTTTTTCATTTTTTAACTATAAAAATCTATCTTTACTGGATAGAAATCTCCACTTTCAAAACACTGAATATGTTACTGAAAACTATATAAAAGGAAGATGAAATCTTTTTTTTTAAGACTTAATTTTTTTTGAGGAGTTTTAGGTTCAATAGCAATATTGAGTAGAAGTTACAAAGACTCCCCATATCTCCCCTTTCCCCCACACAAGCACTACCTCCCATCAGCGTTCCCCACCTGAATGGAACATTTATAACAATTGTTGAAAATACATTAACGCATCATAATCACTCAATATTCATAGATTACATTATAGCTCACACTTGCTATTGTCCATTCTGTGGGCTAGGACAAATGTATAATGACATGTATCCATCACTATAGCATCATACATAGAATTTTCACTGCCCTACAAATCCTCTGTGCCCTGACTATTCATCCTTCCCTCCACCCCCAGCCCCTGGCAACTGCTGATCTTTTCTCTGTCTCCACAGTTTTGCCTTTTCCAGAATGTCATCCAGTTGGAATCATACAGTATGTAACCTTTTCAGATTCACTTCTTTCTATAACCAATGTACATTTAAGTTTCCTCCATGTCTTTTCATGTGTTGATAGCTCATTTCTTTTTACTACTGAATAATACTCCATAATTCAGATGCACCACAGTTTACTTATATATTCTCCTACTGAAGGACATCTTGGCTGCTTCCAAGTTTTGGTAATTTTTAATAAAGCTGCTATAAACATCTATGTGCAGCTTTTTGTGTGACGATGCTTTCAAGTCCTTTGGGCAAATACCAAGGACTGTGATTGCTGGGTTGTGTGGTAAGAATATGTTTATTTTTGTAAGAAATCACTAAACTATCTTTCTTAGTGACTTTACCATTTTGTATTCCCACCAGCAGTGGTTGAGAGTTCTTGGTGCTCTACAGCTTCACCAGCACTTGGTGCTGTCAGGGTTCCAGATTTTGACCAGTCTAATAGGTGTAGTGGTAATGATGCAATCTAAAAAGGCTTTTGAAGTGTGTACTATTAGATTATAATGTTACTAGGAAAAAATGTTATGAGTTTTGTAATTAATGTTAAAATACTAGATTATTAATTTTAGAATAAATCAGAAAAATATCTGGAAAAGAATACAATCATGCATAAATCCTTTTGACACTGCATATTGAGTTAAATAGAAAATAAATCACAATTAAAATCTAGGTAGTTAAATCTTCAACAAATAGTATTCTAGGAATTTTTTAAATTCCACCAGAGGAGGAGGGCAAATGAGATTTACTTTAAAAGTTTTCAGGAATGAGGCATAATCAACCAACCATTCCCTACAATAATTAATGTATGTTATCTCGAAAGGTCCCTCCCTTAATCTATGGGGTGTGTGTGTGTGTAAAGATATGTGTATATTTCTGCTTTTCTTCATTTATAGGAATTCCCACATTGGTAGCTAAGGCAGAGACTTTTTTTAAAATCAGCATTTTCATGCCAAGCAGTGAACATTTTAAAATGTTTTGCATAGTTTTCTAATACATTCTATTCTCAAACTCTTTCCAAGATAAAAAATACTTTTCGCAGGGAGAAAGTGATTATTTAATTTGGCACAACATAGAAATTTCCAGCTGAGGTACATTAAAACATTTTTATAATTGCCTAAAAGGCAGAAAATGTTCACCATTCTTTTGGCTATAAAAGTCTGTCTCTACTGAACAGAAATAAACAATTTGCCAAAAAAAATGTTAAGCAGATACATAAATAGTTTTTGTCTGTCCAAAGGCTTTATAAAATATCTTCTGCTCATTTCCACAAGTTAAGTTTAATGCTGGTTTCTTTTATAGTTATTATTTAGTTTTAAAAACATTCTATTGGTAAATTAACAATTAAAACACTATTCACTATTTCCTGAGTTCTATTTTTAAAACAAAATAATTTTAAAATAGTAGCATATTAATAAATTTTAGTTAGCCTTTCTGACAATGCACTTAATTTTAGGTAACTTTCACACTAAACCTAATAAATGAGGACACTTATGACAAGATAGGAAATTTCAGAGGAAGTTCAAAACTATAAAACAAGAGAATCAATGCCAATGCAATAGATGAAAAATGAAAAAATAAAAATGAAGAATTCCTCTTACATGCTTGCCAGTAGGTTGGACAGAGCAAAGGAAAGAAACAGTGAACTTAAAAATAGTTCAACAAAGGAATACCCAAATTGTTGCAAAAGGAGAAATCTAAGTGAAATAAATACATAAACATGAAAGTGAAATAAAAATGAACATAAATGTAAAAGGAAAATATATTTTCCCTAAGAGCTATGGGACAATAGCAAACATTCTAATTTGCAAATAATTGGAGTTTCAGAATTGGAGTAGAAAGGAATGACTGGTATTTCTGGTTTCAGTTCTAACATGCAAAGAGCTTGGAAATCATTATACCTGTCCTTGTAAGAAAATGCTGTTATTACTGAAAATCACCAAATCTCTTGGATCCACCAGAGGAACTGTACATACCAGAAAAACTGCCACACCCCCAAATCAAGAGAGACAGATGAAGCAAGAACATGACAGCCAGGTTAAGCTTACCTGGAGAAATTGCTGAGAAACTCCTGGAGCTATAAACAGGTGGAAATGGTTACATGGTAATTTTTATGAATTGCTAGGGACCAAGTTTGGATTCACTTGTGAGTGAGAAATTCTTGGGGGCCGCAGTCTTGGAAGGGCCTAAACTCATTTGTGGTTTTGTCCTCCAAGAACCCTACTAAATACTCCCACTGAAGAGCCAAGAAAATGTTCTCATGGCTCTGGCAGGAGGAGGGAAAGTAAACTTAGTTAAATATGCCCAGACTATTTTCTATAACAAAGAACTACTTGCCAGGGGAAATTACTTTATCGGAGCCATTTCACCTAAAAGAAGAATAGCTGGGGGAAGAATGAGTGAAGGACACAGCGCAGGGACACAGGTTTACTAAAAGACAGATTGGGTCATCAGATTATAGCATGCCTTCCCTCCCCCTCACCTTTCCACCACATGAACAGGGCTTCAATATAATAACAGGGCACTGCAGGAAAAGAGCTGTAAGACACAGAATTGTGAGCAGGAATACTTAGAGAAGCAAAAGGCAACAAGAGTGACAGCAATGAGTACTAGAAGAAACTGAGACCTCTGCCCCCTACAATTATAGCAAACATTATAAACACAGCCCATCTCCTAGACAAATTCATATAAAACTTCATACTGAAGTCCTATTACTTGATGCATCAGTTCTAGCTTTAAAAAAAAGTTTACAAGGCATGTTAAAGGCAAGAAAAAAATGCATAAAGAAGATACAGAGCAAGAAGCAGGACCAGATTTGACACATAACTTGAAATTATAAGAAAAGGAATTTTTTATTTTTCCTTTGGTGACATTCTTTTTTTCTTTTTCACTTTTTTAAATTAAGATATCATTGGTATAAACTCTTAAGAAGGCTTCACAACAAAAACAATGTGGATATAACATTCACCCTTATTATCGAGTCCTCCCCCATATGCAGTCACTGTCCATCAGTGTAGTAAGATGTCACAGAGTTCCTATTTGTCTTCTCTGAGCTACACTGTCTTCCCCGTGACCCCACACACACCATGTGCACCAATCATGATACTCCACAAACCCCTTCTCCCACCCTACCCACCCACCCTCACCCAACACTCTCCCCTTTGGTAACCACTAGTCCCTTCTTGGAGTCTGTGAGTCTGCTGCTATTTTCTTCCTTCAGTTTCGCTTTGTTGTTATACTTCACAAAGGAGGGAAATCATTTGATATTTGTGTTTCTCTGCCTGGCTTATTTCACTGAGTATAATGTCCTCCTGCTCCATCCATGTTGTTGCAAATGGTAGGATTTGTTTCTTTCTTATGGCTGAATAGTATTCCATTGTGTGTATGTACCACCTCTTCTTTATCCATTCATCTACTGATGGACACTTAGGTTGCTTCCATATCTTGACTATTGCAAATAGTGCTGCGATAAAAATAACGGTGAATCTGAGAAGTTGTTTTCCTTGGGTAAATTCCTAGGACTGGAATTCTTGGGTCAAATGGTATTTATATTTTTAGTTTCTTGAGGAACCTCCATATTGCTTTCCACAATGGTTGAACTAGTTTACACTCTCACCAGCAGCATAGGAGGGTTCCCCTTTCTCCGCATCCTCACCAGCATTTGTTGTTCCTAGTTTTTTCTATGTTGGCCATCCTAACTGGTGTGAGGTGATATCTCATTGTGGTTTTAATTTGCATTTCCCTGATAATTAGTGATGTGGAGCATCCCTTAATGTGCCTGTTGGATATCTGAATTTCTTCTTTGGAGAAGTGTCTGTTCATTTCCTTTGCCCATTTTTTAATAGGGTTATTTGCTTTTTGGGTGTTGAGACATGTGAGTTCTTTATATATTTTGAATCTTAAACCCTTGTTGGATATGTCATTTACAAATACATTCTCCCATACTGTAGGACACCTTTTTGCTCTGCTGATGGTGTCCTTTGCTGTACAGAAGCTTCTTAGCATGATGTAGTCTCATTTGTTCATTTTTGTTTTTGTTTCCCTTGCTCAAGGAGATATGTTCATGAAGAAGTTGCTCATGTTTATATTCAAGAGATTCTTCTAAGAGTTTTATGGTTTCATGACTTACATTCAGGTCTCTGATCCATTTTGAGTTTACTTTTGTGTATGCGGTTAGACAATAATCCAGTTTCATCCTCTTGCATGCAGTTGTCCAGTTTTGCCAATAACAGTTGTTGAAGTGGCTGTCATTTCCTGTTGTATATCCATGGCTCCTTTATCATATATTAATTGACCATATATGGTTGGGTTTATATCTGGGCTCTCTAGTCTGTTCCATTAGTCTATGGGTCTGTTCTTGTGCCAGTACCAAATTTTCTTGATTACCATGGCTTTGTTGTAGAGCTGGAAGGAGAGGAGCATAATTTCCCCTGCTTTATTCTTCATTCATAGGATTGCTTTGGCTATTTGGGGTCTTTTGTGGTTCCATATGAATTTTAGAACCATTTGCTCTAGTTTGTTGAAGAATGCTGTTGGTATTTTGATAGGGATTGCATTGAATAAGTAGATTGCTTTAGGCAGGATGGCCATTTTGACAATATTAATTCTTCCTATCCATGAGTAAGGAATGTGTTTCCATTTATTGGTATCTTCTTTAATTTAGCTCATGAGTGTCTTGTAGTTTCCAGGATATAGCTCTTTCACTTCCTTGGTTAGGTTTATTCCTAGGTATTTTATTCTTTTAGATGCAATTGTGAATGGATTTGTTTTCCTGATTTCTCTTTCTGCTGGTTCATCATTAGTGTATAGAATTGCAACATATCTCTGTGTATTAATTTTGTATCCTGCAACTTTGCTGAATTCAGATATTAGATCTAGTAGTTTTGGAATGGAACTTTAGGGTTTTTTATATACAATATCATGTCATCTGCAAACAAGAACAGTTTAACTTCTTCCTTGCCAATCTGGATGTCTTTTATTTCTTTGTGTTGTCTGATTGCCATGGCTAGGACCTCCAGAACTATGTTGAATAAAAGTGAGGAGAGTGGGCATCCTTGTCTTGTTCCCAATCTTAAAGGAAAGCTTTCAGCTTCTCGCTGTTAAGTATGATGTGGGCTGTTGGTTTATCATATATGGCCTTTATTATGTTGAGGTAATTGCCCTCTATACTCAATTTTTGACAGTTTTTATCATGAATGGATGTTGAATTTTATTGAATGCTTTTTTCAGCATCTATGGAAATGATCATGTGGTGTTTGCCCTTCTTTTTGTTGATGTGGTGGATGATGTGGATGGATTTTCAAATGTTGTAGTATCTTTGCATCCCTGGAATAAATCCTACTTGACCATGATAGATGATCTTTTTGAGGTATTTTTGAATTTGGTTTGCTAATATTTTGTTGATTCTTTTTTGCATCTGTGCAAATCAGGGATATTGGTCTATAATTTTTTTTTTGTTGTGTCTTTACCTGGTTTTGGTTTTAGAGTGATGCTGGCTTCATAGAATGAGTTAGGGAGTATTGCCTCCTCTTCTACTTTTTGGAAAACTTTAAGGAGGATGGGTATTAGGTCTTCCCTAAATTATTTAAAATTCTGGTGAAACCATCTGGTCCAGGGGTTTTGTTCTTAGATATTTTTTTAATTACCAATTCAATTTCATTGCTGGTAATTGGTCTATTCAGATTTTCTGTTTCTTCCTAGGTCAGCCTTGGAAGTTTGTATTTTTCTAGAAAATTGTCCATTTCTTCTAGGTTATTCAATTTTTAATATATAATTTTTCATAGTATTCTTTCATAATTCTTTGTATTTCTGTGGTGCCTGCAGTGATTTTTCTTTTCTCACTTGTGATTCTGTTTATGTGTGTAGACTCCCTTTTTTTCCCTTCTAAGTCTGGCCTGGGGTTTATCTTTTTTGTTTATTTTCTTGAAGAACCAGCTCCTGCTTTCATTGATTCTTTCTATTATTTTATTCTTCTCGATTTTATTTATATCTGCTCTAATCTTTATTATGCCCCTCATTCTACTCACTTTTGGCCTCATTTGTTCTTTTCCTAGTTTTGTTAATTGTGAGTTTAGACTGTTAATATGGGATTTTTCTTCTTTCCTGAGGTAGGCCTGTATTGCAATACACTTTCCTCTTAGCACTGCCTTCACTGCATCCCACAGATTTTTTGTGGTGTTGCGTTATTGTTGTTATCTGTCTCCACATATTGCTTGTTCTCTGTTTTTATTTGGTCATTGATCCATTGATTATTTAGAAGCATGTTATTAGGCTTCCATGTGTTGTAGCCTTTTTTGTTTTCTTTGCATAATTTATTTCTAATTTCATGCCTTTGTGATCTGAGAAGCTAGTTGATACAATTTCAATCTTTTTGACTTTACTGAGGCTTTTTTTGTGGCCTAGTATATGATCTATTCTTGAAAATGTTCCATGTGCACTTGAGAAGAATGTGTATTCTGTTGCCTTTGGATGGAGTGTTCTGTAGATGTCCATTAGGTTCATCTGTTCTAATATGTTGTCCAGTGCCTCTGTCTCTTTACTTATTTTCTGTCCAGTTGATTGGTCCTTTGGAGTGAGTTGTGTGTTGAAGTCTCCTAAAATGAATGAATTGCATTCTATTTCCCCCTTTAATTCTGTTAGTGTTTGTTTCACATATATAAGTGATCCTGTGTTAGGACTGACCCCTTTCAATTAGGTAATGTCCTTCTTAGTCTTTTTTTACTTTCTTTGTTTTGAAGTCTATTTTATCTGATACAACTACTTCAACTCCTGCTTTTTTTCCCTCTTAGTTGCATGAAATATCTTTTTCCATGCCTTTACTTTCAGTCTGTGTATGTCTTTGGGTTTGAAGTGAGTCTCTTGTAGGCAGCATATAGACGGGTCTTGTTTTTTATCCATTCAGTGACTTTATATCTTTTGACCAGTGCATTCAGTCCATTTACATTTAGGGTGATTATTGATAGGTATGTACTTATTTCCATTACAGGCTTTAGATTCACAGTTATCAAGGGTTAAAGAGTAACTTCCTTACTCTCTAACAGTCTAACTTAACTTACTTAGTATGCTATTATAAACATAATCTAAAGGTTCTTTTTTTTTTCTTCCTTTTTCTTCCTCCTCCAATATTTATATATTAGGTATCATATTCTGTACTCTTTGTCTATCCCTTTTTATACTGTGGTTTTATTACCTCTGGTGACACTATCAAACCTTAGGAACACTTCCATCTATCGCAGTCCTTCCAAAATACACTGTAGAAATGGTTTGTGGGAGGTAAATTCTCTCAGCTTTTGCTTATCTGGAAATTGTTTAATCCTTCCTTCAAATTTAAATGATAATCTTGCTGTGTAGAGTGTTCTTGGTTTAAGGCTCTTCTGCTTCATTGCATTAAATATATCATGCCACTCCCTTCTGTCTTGTAAGGTTTTTGCTGAGAACTCTGATGATAGGCTGATGGGTTTTCCTTTGTATGTGATCTATTTTTCTCTCTTTGGCTGCTTTTAATAGTCTATCCTTATCCTTGATCTTTGCCATTTAAATTATTATATGTCTTGGTGTTGTCTTCCTTGGGTCCCTTGTGTTGGAAGATCTGTCCATCTCCATGGCCTGAGAGACTATCTCCTTCCCCAGATTGGGGAAATTGTCAGCAAATACCTCCTCAAAGACAGTTTCTATCAATTTTTTTCTCTTTTCTTCTTCTGAGACCCCTGTAATGAGAATATTGTTCCGTCTGGATTTGTCACACAGTTCTCTTAATATTCCTTCATTCCTAGAGATCCTTTTTTCTCTCTGTGCCTCAGTTTATTTGTATTCCTCTTCTCTAATTTTTATTCCATTTACCATCTCTTCTACTACATCTAATCTGCTTTTAAATCCCTCCATTGTATGTTGCATTTCAGATATGGAATTTCTTAATGACTGAATCTCCCTCCTAAATTCATCCCTGAGTTCTTGAATATTTTTGTGTACCTCCATGAGCATGTTTAAGATTTTTATTTTCAACTCTCTTTCAGGAAGATTGGTGAGTTCAGTTTTACTTGGTCTTTTATCTGGTGTTGTGAGATTTTGGTTTGAACCAGGTTCCTTTGATGTTTCATATTTGTATGTCATGCCCTCTAGTTCCCAGATGTTTTAGTCTCTGGAGTTGCTCAGCCCCTTGAGTCATTACAGGTGTAGCAGGGTAGTGGCACTCATGCCTGGGGGTAGGAAAGAGCTGTTTCCTCCTTCCTAGCTGCAGTGCCTGTCTCCACTGTCAAAACCAGTGGGCCAAGCACACAGGTGTAAGCCTCTGTGCTTTGTGTTTGTAGCTGCCAGTTTGCAAGCCAATGCCAGCAGGCCAGAAGGAAGGTACAACAGGCTGTGTATCACAGTGGTAGGCCTTGGAGCTGAGTAGTCATCCAGGTGGATGGAGCACCTGAAGCTCCTCAAAGTTCCTAACCTGCTGGGCAGAGTGCGCCCTGACAACCTTGTCCACCTATCCTTTCTCCTGAGCAGTAAGCTCCATGCAGTCCCCACCCTTCAACAGCCCTTTCACTGCTAGGAAGCCTCTCAGCCTGCCTGTCTTTCCTTTGTCCCAGAGTAGCTGGATGTTGACCCCTGTCCTCCACAAACCACTGGAATCTCATTCTCTCCAAGTATTCTGCCTGTCTTAGCTTTCCAAACCCACTGATCTCCAGAGCACCATACAATGTAGGTTTGTACTCCCAAAGCAGATCTCCAGGGCTGGGTGTTCAGCAGTCCTAGGCTTCCATCCCCTCCCCACTCCATTTCTCTTCCTCCCACTGGTGAGCTGGGGTAGGAGAAGGGTTTTGGTCCTGCCAGATCAAGGCTTTGGTACGTTATCCTGTTTCTTGAGGTCTTCTCTGTGCTCCATGTGTATGCAGTCTGGTGCAGCCTTTTTTCCTGTTTCTCTTTTAGGATTAGTTGTATTAACTATATTTTTGTATTATATGTGGTTTTGGGAGAAGTTCTCTGTCTCACCTCTCATGCTGCCATCTTTAATCTCTCAAGAAAAGTAATTTTTAAAAACTATGATTAATATATTAGGTTGCTAAGAGAAGAAGTGGGCACCATGCAGAAACAGATGAGTAATGTATTCAGAAATATATAAGCTCTTAGAAACCAAAGGAAATGCTAAAAACCCACAACAGGGTATATAAAAAAAAATGAAGAATGCCTTCAAATTGGATCATCAAAGGTCTGGACATGAGTGATGAAAGAATCAGTGAGTGTGAAGATAGGTCAATAGTAACTTCACAAACTGAAAATGGAAAAAGAAAATTTACAAAAGCTGCAGTGTATATGTATAATTGGAGTACCAGAAAGGAAGGAAAGATGGTATAGCAGAAGAAATATTTGACATAATAATGGTAAGAACTGCCCCAAATTACTGACAGACACCACAATACAGATCCAGGAAGATCATAAAGTAACCAGCAGTGTAAATACCAAAAAAACTATATGTATTGTATTCAAATAAAAAAAAAAAAGGATGAAGAGAAAATTCAATAGAAGCCAAGGGAGAAGAACACTTTACAAAAGAGGAAGAAGTTAAAAAAAATTTACAGCAGATTTCTCCTCAGAAACCATGTAAGGAAGAAGAGAGTGGAATGAAATAGTTAAGATGTTAAAAGAGAAAACCTCATAAAACTAGATTTCTATATCTAGCACTATTATCCTTCAAAATGCAGGAGAAATTAAGTCTTTCTCAGATACAGAAAACCTGGAGGATTCAGCAGCAGTAGAGCTGCTGTGCAATAAGTATTAAAAGAAATTACTCAGGGAGAAGGAAAATGTTGTATGTCAGAAACTCAGCTCCATAAAAAAAGGAAGTGGTGGAGAATGAATACGTGAGGCTAAAATAAAGTATTTTCATTCTTACTTGATATTAAGATAACTATTTAAATAATGACACTATAATATATTGACTGCTTATAGCAAGTGTATATTGAGGAATCTGGATATGGTTAAAAACCTATTTGCAATTCTTCAGGGCTGACCATAGTTAATCACAGAGTCTTTACCTGGTAGGCCTCACAGTGGAAAGTTGCCCTCCCCACACCAGATTGGGTACACAGCCAATGTATCAGAGTATCTAAAGGGAGTTGCAGTCTAGGACACAGTTCATTTATTTTTCATATTTGTTTCCCTAGCCCTGGTGCTTTTGTTCCTAGGTCTTTTTATCTAAGACATTGGGTAGAAATCTTCAAGCACCTCTACTTAGGCCTCTTAATGATAAGGAGAAGGAGTGCAAAAACTTGAAGACAGTTTTACCTACTCTGACTCGGTATTTTTCCACTCCTAGCCCTTCACTTAAACTTTCCCAGACCATGAGATCCAAGAAACTGCCAGAGCCTTTTGTTCAAGGCCCAATGAATTGGAGAACTGTGGATTTTGTTAACAGCTGGTGTGTTAAATTAAGAATATGCAGATTAAGACCTGCAGAAAGAAGAGGCACAAGCCACCCACATGGGATCAGCAGGGAGCTTCCTTAGCATCTGAGCTCCCACTCTGGGGAAGTAAAAATCCCCGGGGCAATTTTGACTGAAGGCTCAGTTTTAATGAACTCATACAAAGAAAATAAAATCACAAGATTTATTACCTAGAAATCCAAAAAATGGGTTTGTACACAATGAGCTAGGGGAAGGGCAATATTCTGTCCCAGGTCACAAGGAAGCAGGAGACAGAGAGTAGAGTAGCAAGTACCTATTACTTGTAAAATGGTTGGGGCAGTTATAACTAACTTTTTGTGGAGTCAACTCTGAGTGGTTGTATAAAAGGCACCCTGGGAAAAACAAAGTGGGGACTTGTGGCCGGCAGTCTAAGCTCAGGTGCTTACCTAAATCTCCAGACTCTGGGTGTGAGCAGGGTTGTCAGTCTGTGAAATGCCTAGACAGCAACTGAAAATAGCTGTTTTCTCATATTCCCTCAACAATGCGCTGAATCCCACATCTGTTCTGGCCCACTTGACCTTTGATTGCTTGCAGCCTGTGAGGGAAATTGGAGCAGGGGGTGCTGGAGTTTTCCCCAGTTTTAGTTCCTTGCTTATTTCAACTCAGTAAGTTATAAAAGGTGGAACTCATTCATCTTTAGACTGTTGCTTTAATTAGTTACTACAACATCTGCCAGTTCAGCTCTCTCCTAGCTCAGCTGAGATCCTGAGGGAAGTAAAATGAATGGCACAAATATCATAAGGGAAAACAGGGATGCATTGGGAATACTCTGTACCTTTACTACACATGAAGAACTATAGTGTTATTTGAAGTTACAAATAGATTATTTTAAAATGTATATAACAAATTCTAGGGCAACCACTAAAACAATTTTTTTAAAAGAAGAATAATAGGTTAAGAGAGAAGAGAAAATGGAATCATATGAAATGCTCAGTTAAAACCACAGTAGGAAGTAAAAAAGAGGGTAAAAGAAATAAAATACAACTGTAACAAATAGAAAATAATTACATACCTGGTAGATATTAATTTAACTATTCAGCTTTACATGTGTATGATCAAATACATGAATTAAAAGACAGAAATTGTCTTAGGTTTAAAAAAAAGGCCCACCCATATGTTGAGTGCAAAAACCTCATTTTAAATATGATGTAGATTAAAAGAAAGGGAATGAAAGAAATAAACCATGATCATACTAATTTTAAAAAAGCCAAAGAATATTAATATCAACAAAACAGATTTCAGAGCAACAACAATTATAAGGGAAAAATAAGTGCAATACTTAGTGATATCCAAGAAAATGTGATAATTTTTAATTTATATGCACCTAATAGTAGAGCATCAAAATATGTAAGGTAAAGACTAATAGTACTGACAGAAATACACAAATCCACTATCACAGTCAGAGACACCCACCTTTTAGCAAATGAGGAATTAAACATACACAAAATCAGTAAAGATAGTTGACCTGAATACTACTATAAACCAAAATAATTTCAATAACATTTGTAGAATAATCCATATAACAACAGCATATTCCTTTCAAGTTTCTATGGAACATTCTTGAAGATAGACAACATTCTGAGCTATAAAACATACCTTAAAAAAATTAAAAGAACAGGAGTCATACAGGCTAGTACAGTAGAAGTCAGCAATGGAAAGATCATTGGAAAATCTCAAAACATTTGGAGATTAAACAATACCCTTGTAACCATAGTCAAAGAAGAAGTCCCAAAAAAGGTTTAAAAATATTCTGAAGTAGATGAAAATGAAATGAAAATAGAATTTATCAAAATATATGGGATGCAGCAAAAGTGCTTCTTAGAGAAAGATGTACAGCATTGAATACATACATTAGAATAGAGCAAAGATCTAAAATCAGTAACCTTGGCTTCTCCCTTAGAGAATAAGAGAAAGAGGAGCAATTTAAATCTAAAATATGAAGAGAAAATCAAATAGTAAAAAATAGAACAGAAATCAATGAAATTGAAAATAGGAAAGCAATAGAGAAAATCACTAAAAATGAAAGCTGGTTCTCTGAAGATCAATAAATTGGATAAACCTCTAGCTAAGCTAACCAAGAAAAAGAAAGAGGAGACATAAATTACCAATATGAGAAATGAAATAAAGGTCAACACTGTTGATCCAGAGACATTAAAAAGATAATAAAGGATTACTATAAACACCTCTGTTCTTCAATATTTGGTAACTGAGATGAAATGGACCAAAACTACCAAAACACAAAGTGAAATAGATTATCTGAAAGGATTATACACATTTAAGAAATTGAATCAATAATTAATAACTTTCCAAAAATGAAAGCACCAGGCCCCAATGGTTTTAGTGGTAAATTCTTCCCAACATTTAAAGAAGAAATGATTCCAATTGTCCTCAATCTCTTTGAGTAAATACAAGCACAGGAAACACTTCCTAATGTACTCCATAAGAATAGTAATATCCTAACATCAAAAACAGGTAAAGATATCACAAGAAAAGAAAACTACAAATCGGTGTCTTCCATAAACGTAGATGCAAAAAAAATCAACAAAATATTAGCAAATGAAATCTAGCAACATTTAAAAGTGATGATATCTGACCAAGTAGGATTTATTTTAGGAATACATATTTGGATTAACACAAATAATCACTTAATGTGATACACCACAGTAATAGAATAAAAGAAAAATCCCCGTGGTGATCAAAATTGATTCTGAAAAATAATTTGAAAGAATCCACAAACCTTTCATGATAAAAACACTCAATAAACAAGGAATAGATAGAAATGTTTTCGACCAGACAAAGGACAGCTATACAAACTGACAGCTAACATCATAGTGAATAGTGAAAGACTAAATGCTTTCATCTTAAGATCAGAAACAATATAAGAATGTCTACTTCAATCATTCCTATCTAACACTGTGCTAGAGGCTTTAACCAGGATAATTAGGCAAGAAAAAGAAATAAAAAGACATCCAGATTGGGATAGAAAAAGCAAAATTATTTCTAATTAAAAGAACCCAATAAAATCTACTAGAACTGGTAAATGAACACAGAAAAGTTTGTGGTGCACAATCAATATACAAAATAAACTGTACTTACATGCATTAGCAATGAATAACCTGAAAATGAAATCAAGAAAATAATTTAATTTGTAATGCATAAGAAATGCAAAATGGAGCAAAGCAGTGAAAAACTTCAACACTGAAAACTACAAAATATTGCTGAAATAAATTTTAACCTGGGGGTGAGCATCCTCTTATATCACAGAGTCAGAGGAGGACCACATTAGAATGGTAAAAGGAGTGGCTACACTCTGACTGCAGTGCCACCTCCCCAATGTCTCAAAGTGTAGCACCCAGAGGTTCCATCAGCCCTATGGTTTTCCTAGTGGGATAAAAGAGAGAAAGTGGACATCCACCTCCCCCAGTGTGGTGGGTACTTCCCAGGAGGCCTGCTTGGGTCTCACCTCACAGGGATTATAGGAGGAATCTGTGGGGCTTGACCACAAAGATCAGATGAAACTGGAAAGAGTTGTGGGGCTGACAGCAACCAACAAATCTTGGCAGACCTTATTTCTTCTCACAACTGCACCTGAGCAGAGAATGCAGCCAGCAGCTCTAACCATATGCTGAGCTGAGCAAGAGTCCCTGTCTGGCTGGGGAGCTCAGTGAGAAGTTCTCTCTGAGTCAACAAACAAGCCATACAGACCTTGGCGCCCATACTATAGTCTTTCCCAACAGGGAAGCAGATTTGGATCCACACCTACTCCTGAATATAACTCCCAATCCCACCTGACCAGGAAGCCTACCCAGAGAATCCAGGCAGCTGCAGAGCCCACTCTACAGCTAAGTGTGGGCACTGAATCAAAAGTCAGTGGTTCTGCCAAAAAAATGTGAAGTAAAGTTTCTGGCTCTGGAGGTAAGGCTAGGTAGGGTTCCACCCAGCCCTAAATGCATAGCCTTCAACTCCACCCCATAGCAGAGCCCAGCAAATGAACTTGCTTGATTGAATAATGCAGTTTGTGGCCTCATTCAGGCAGGAAGCTCAGCCAATGACCCAATCTAATAGAAGAGTATAGCCTGTGGCCCCATGCAGCGAGGGAGCCAGGTAACAATCCTTTCTAAGCACGGAACACAGATTCTAGCCCCAGACTCCAGAGCATGGACAGTGGCCTTGCACAATTACAGACCCTGATAACAAGCTCCATCTAACCAAGGATTTTACCAGCTGATCAATCCAGAACCCCAAGATGAGATGACTAATGAAGGAATATTCCTGCTGAGGTGAATCTGTAAAATCCAGAAAAGGACACCATTTACTCAAATGTACAGATAACAATGCTAAGGATCAAGGTTCACTAAGACTCAGGTAAACATGATGCTAGAAAAAGAAATGAATAAAACTCAATAACTGACACCAAAGAAAGGAAGTATATGAACTGCTTGACAAAGAATTCCAAATAATCCTCTTAAAGAAATCCAGTGAACTACAAAGCACACACAGACAACTAAACACAATTATGAAAACAATCCATGAGCAAAAAGAGTTCAACAAAGAAATAGAAAACATTAAAAAACAAAAACAAAAAACAGAAACATTACCTGAAGAACACAGTGACTCAGCAGAAGAATTCAATAGAGAGCTTCAACAACAGACTTGACCAATAATAAGACAGAAAAAGTGCACTAGAAGATAGGTCATATGAAATTATCCAGTCAAAGGAACAAAAAGAAAAAAGAATAAGAGTTAAGAATGCCACCATGAGTTATAGAACACCAAAAACAGAGACAATGTAAGCATTACAGTAATTCTGAAAGAAGACAGCAAAGAAAAAGGGACAGAAAGCCCATTTAAAGCAATAATGTCTGAAAACTTATAAAACATGATGAGAGAAGTAGACATCTGGACTCATGAGGCGTATGGACCCCAAAATAGTTGAAACTGAAAAGGGCTGCACCAAAACACATAAAAATTAACTGTGCAGAGTCAAAGGCAAAGAGAGAATTTTGAAAGCAGCAAGAGAAAAGTGACTCATTGTGTGCAAGGGAAAATTTTGAAGAACAAGAGATAGTGGGATAATAAATTCAAAATATTGAAAGAAAGCAAACTGTCAACCGAGAATACTATATGCTGGAAAGCTGTCTTTTAGAAATGAAGAAGATACAAGGCTTTCCCAAGCAAACAAAATCTGAAGGGGTTCACCCCACTGACCTACCTTGCAAGAAAGGCTAAAAAGATGTTCTTCAACAACAAAAAAGGGTAGTAATTAACCTTACAAAAACAGGAATGTGTAAAATCATTGGTAAATATACAAAGTCAGATTCCCTAATATTGTAATGGTGGTGCATACTTGAATTAGAACTCTAGATTAAAAGTCAAAATATAAATTCATTGAAAATAATCATAACTATAACATTTTGTTCTTGGATATATAATGTAAAGAAGATACAAATTGTAACATCAGTAACCTAAAATGTGAAGGGGGGAAGGAAAAATATAAAGTTTCTATATTCTATTGGAGTAATACTGGTATCCACTTAAAATAGGATATTATAAATATAAGATAGTTATGTAAGCTTCATGGTAACCACAAAGGAAAACCTGTGGTAAAGGAATCTAAGTAAAGGAATCAAAGTATAGCATCACAAAAACCATTGAATCACAAAGGAAAACAAAAAAACAAGAGCAAGAAACAAAGGATATACAAAACCATAAGAAAATAATTAACAAAATAATAGTAGTAAGTCTGTACTTACCAATAATAATTTTAAATTTAAATGGATTATATTCTCCAATCAAAAGCCATAGAATGGCGAAGTGAATTAACAAAATTAATAAAATGAATTAATAAAAAAGATCCAATGGAATGCTATCTACAAAATCCTTACTTTAGCTTTAAGGACACACAGATTGAGAGTGAAGGAATGAAAAAAGATATTTCAAGCAAATGGTAACCAAAAGAAAGCATAAATAGCTCTATTTATATCAGACCAAACAGATTTTAAGTTAAAAATGTTCAAAAGAGGCACAAAAGGCCATTATGTAATGATAAAGGATTCAATTTATTAAGAAGATATCATGATTGTAAATATGTAGGAAGTCAACATTGCAGCACCTAAATATACCAAGCAGATACTAACAGAACCGATAGGAAAAATAAACAATACAATAATAGTTGGGGACTTTAATAATGCACACTCAAAATTGGAAGGATCATGCAGTCAAAGAGTCAATAAAGACCAGATTTAAACAACACTATAGAGCAAATGGACTTAACAAATGTCTGCAGAATATTCCATCCAACAGTTGCAGAATATACATTTTTCTCAAGTATACTGGATTTTCTTGGATAGATCATATGTTAGGCCACAAAACAAGTCTCAACAAATTCAAGAAGATGGAAAGTATATCAAGTATCTTTTCTTACCAGAGTGGATTGAAACTAGAAATCCATGGCAGGAGGAAAGCTGGAAAATTCACACAAATACATGAAAATCAAATTAAGCAAAACCTTCTTAATCAATAAATCAAAGACATCATAAGGGAAACAAAAAATTATCTTGAGACAAAAGAAAATAGAAACACAGCAAACCAGAAGTTAAGGGAAACTGAAAAAACAATCTTAGAGGATAGTTTGTAGTAATAAATACATACAGCAAGAGAAAAGAAATATCTCAAACACCTCAAGGAACTAGAAAAAAGAATAAGTTAAGCCCAAAGTTAGCAGAAGAAAAGAAGTATTAAAGATTAGAGCAGAAAGAAATGAAATGTATAGTAGAAAAATAATTGTAAAATTGAACAAAATTCAGAGTTGTTTCTTTGAAAAGATAAACAAAACTGACATGCCTTTAGCTATACCAATCCAAAAAATTTTGAGAGGACCCAAATCAACAAAATTATAAAGCAAAGGGTAGACATTACAATTGATGCATAGAAATAAAAATGGATCATAAGAGACTGCTATGAACAATTATATACAAACATACTGGACAATCTAGACAAAATGGATAAATTTTTAGGAACATACAAGCAAGACTGAATCATGAAGAAATAGAAAATCTCAACAGACCAATGATAATAAGGAAATTATATCAGTAATTCAAAACTTCCCTACAAACAATACTAGAACCAGATAGTTTCACTAGTGAATTCTACCAAATATTTAAAGAAAAATTAACTCTAATCCTTCTCAAACTCTCTAAAAGAATTGAAGAGAAGGGAACACTCCCAAACTCATTTTACAAAGCCAGCTTTACCCTTATATCAAAGCCAGATATGGATACTACAAGGAAAGAAAACTACAGGCCAATATCCATAATGAATAGAAATTCAAAAATTTTCAAGGAAGTATTAGCAAACTGAATTCAACAGCACATTAAAATAATCATACAGCAAATCAAGTGTGATTCATCCTGGATGCAAGGATAGTTCAACATATGCAAATCAATAAATGTGATATATCACAATAATAGAATGAAAGATAAAGATCACATGATCATCTCAACAGATGCAGAAAAAGCATTTGACAAAATGCAACATTCATCCATAATACAAACACTAAACAAACTGGGTGTAGAAAGAATGTATTTCAACATAATAAAGTCCATATGACAAACCCACGGATAATGTAAAACTCAATAGTGAAAGGCTGAAAGCTATTCCTCTAAGATTACTAACAGGAAAAGGGTGCCCATTCTGACCCTGTTATTTAATACTAAATGTCTTACCCAGAACAATCAGACAAGAAAAATAAATAAAAGTCATTCAAAATGGAAAAAGAGAAATAAAATTGTCTCTGTTTGCAGATGACATGATTTTTTATACAGAAAAATATTAACACTACACTAAGAAAGTGTTAGAACTAATAAACAAATAAAGTTGAAGGGTAAAAATATCAAGATACGAAAATCAGTTGTGTTTCTGTACAGTAACAATGATATATCAGAGAAACTATTAAATAATCCTATTCATAATAGCTTCAGAAAGAATAAAATACTTCAGAATAAATTAAACCAAGAAAGTGCAAGATCTATACACTGAAAACTATAAGGCATGGGTGAAACAAATTGAAAAGGACACAATTAAAAGGGAAGATATTCCATGTTCAGCTATTATTAAAATGTCCATATTCCCCAAAGCAATCTACAGATTCAAGGCAATCCCTATCAATTTACAACGGCATTTTTTACAGAAATAGAACATCACAATCCTAAAATTCATATGGAACCTGAATATTCAGAGAAACCCTGAGAGAGAACGAAATTGGAGGCACCACACTTCCTGATTTCAAGCTGTATGACAAAGCTACAGTAGCCAAAATGGTGTAATGCTGAGACAAAAACAGATACACAGACCAATGGAACAAAATTCAGAATGCAGAAATAAACCCACTCTTATACCATCAATTAATATTTGACAAAAGAGACAAGTATACTCAATGGAGGAAAAATAGTATCTTCAATAAATGGTGCTTGGAACACTGGCTACTGACATGGAAAAGAATGAAAATGGACTGCAATCTTAACAATACTCACAAATGGGTTAAATACTTAATTGTAAGCATCAAAACTGTATAACTCCTATAAGAAAACATAGGAAAAGACCATTGGCATTGGTCTTGGCAATGATTATATGGATATGAGACCCAAAGGACAAGAGACAAAAGTAAAAATTAACAAGTGGAACTATACCAAACTAATAAGCTTTTGCATGGCAAAAATTATCGATAAGATGAAAAGACAACCTACAGAACTGGAAAGGTATTTACAAACCACACATCTGATTAGATATGAATATCCAAAATATATAAGGAATCCATACAATTCAAGAGCAAATAAACAAAAACAAAATTCCAGTTGAAAAATGGGCAGTGACCTGAATAGACATTTTTCCTAAGAAGATACTCAATTGGCCAACAGTATGTGAAAAGGTGTTCAATATCACTAGTCACAGGGAAATGCAAATCACAACCACAGTGAGATATCACCTCACACCTGTTAGAAAGGCTGTTGTCAAAAAGATAGGAGATAAGTGTTGCCAGGGTGTGGAGAAAAGGGAACTCTTATACACTGCTGGTGGGAATGTAAATTGGAGTAGCCAGTATGGAGAATATTATGGAGGTTTCTCAAAAAATTAAAAATAGAACTACCACATGACCCAGCAATCCCACTTCTAGATATATATATCCAAAGGAAATGAAATCACTACCTTGAAGAGATAGCTGCATCCCTATGTTCATTGTGAATTATTTACAATATCCAAAACATGGAAACAACCTTAGTGTTCATCACCAGATGTACTGATAAAAAAAAAAATATGGTATATATATATATATATATATATATATATATATATATATATATATATATATATATAAAATGGAATATTGTTCAGCCATAAAAGAAGGAAATCCTGCTATTTATAACAATGTGAATAAACCTTGAGGGCATTATGCTAAATGAAATAGGTTGGATGGAGAAAGACAAATGCTATATGATCTCACTTATATGTTGAATCTACAAACCAAAGTCATAGGAACAAAGACTAAATTGATGATTGACAAGCAAGAAAGTGAGGCAGGGGTATGTGGATAAAGGTGGTCAAAAGTTACAAACTTCTGGTTACAGGCTGAATAGGTTCTGGGGATATAAGTACAGAATGGTGACCATAGCTGACAATATTGTACTGTACATTTGAAAGTTGCTAACAGAGTAAATATCAAAAATTCTCACCACAAAAAATTATAACTATGCTAGGTGATGGATATATAAACTAACCTTATTATGATATATATATATGATATTTCATATATGTACCTTATTGTGATATATATATATGTGTGCGTGGTATTTTTGACAATATACACATATATAAAATCACACTTTGTACCTTAAAATTGTATGTTATATGATAATTATATCCCAGTAAAGCTGGAAAAACAATTTTAGAAATGGAAATGTAAAGACAATCCACATATTAAGAGAAAATTACTGCCAATCATATATCTGCTAAGGGACATATATATGTAATTTATTAATAACTCTTATAATTTAATAACAAAAAGACAAACATATCGGTTAAAAATCGACAAAGCATTTAGATAAGCACTTCTCTTTTAAAGAAGGCATACAAAGGGCCAATATGCTCATGAAAAGATGTCAAATATCATTACCTGTCAGAGATATGCAAATAAAAAACCACAATGATACACCACTTCACATTTATTGCATTGATTATAATCAAAGGCAGAAAAAAATAGTAAATGCTGTTCAGGATGTGGAAAAATTGAAACTCTGATACTTTCATATTGGAAATGTACAGTGATGCTGCTTCAGAAAACATGTCAGTTTCTCAAATGTTAAAACAGAATATTATATGACATAGGAATTCCATTCCTAAGTATATACCCAAGAACTGAAGTATACCCCAAAACTTGTACAAAATGTTCTTAACAGCATTATTAGTCAATGGTGGGTATAACTCAAATATCTATTAATCGTTGAATGGATAAATATAATGGGGTATATCCTAGTATTGGAATATCATTCTGCAATAAAAAGAAATAAAATATTCATATGATGCAACACAGATGAGCCTCTAAAAACTCTATACTAAATTGAAGAAGCCAGTCACAAAGAATCACATATTGTATGATTTACATATATAAATATAGTTATATTTCAATTACATTTTAAATAAACTGAGATTATATTTCAACAAAGTTAAAAAATAGCCAATGAGCACAGGACAAGGTATTTAACATAACCAATCATCAGAGAGTTGTATATACAAATTAAAATCAAAATAAAGTTGATTGGCAAAAGATAAAAAGGTTGTTGGAGAGAATATTGAGTAATGCATACCTTGTCTGTTTTTACTGGAATGTGAAATGATAACAGCCCTCTTGGAAAACAATGTGGTAGTAGTTTGTAAAGTTGAGTATGAATTTCCCAAAAGACTCAAAAATCATTCTGGGTATGTATCCAAGAGAAAGGAAAGCGTATGTCCACACAAAATTGTACATGAATAGTCAAAGCGTTTTTCATAACAGCTTGAAATTGGGTACAACCTAAATCATCATCAGCTGATGAATGAATAGACCAAACTGTGGTACATCCATAAGACAGAATGCTATTCAGAAACAAAAAGGAATATGATATTAATGTATCATATCATGTAAAAACAGGGTTGAATTTCATATATATCATGGTGAATGAAACAAGTCAAACATTAAAGACTACATACCATATAATTACATTGATACAAACTTCTAGAAAAGGCAAAACTATACCTAGGGAAATAAGACAAGTCTTCACCTGGGATTGAGAGTTGAAAAAGAGTATCAGGTGCAAAGAGGCAAAGAGAAACTTTGTAAGGTAAGGGAGACATTCTTCTACATCTTGATTATGGAGGTACTTAAGTTCTACAAATTACTAAGATTTATCAAAATGTGCACTTAATAATGCTGACTTTTAATATACATGAAATAACATTAATAAACAAAAAGTGAATAAGTGAAATATACAATACAAAACCTTTCACATAAATCTCTCCCAGTTCATTACATTTTCCTTCTCTTTGAAATAGTAGCAGTTGGTCTAATTGATGAGACATCTCTGTCACTAAGCTGTAATGCTTAGAGTACCACATATTCTCTTAATGTTTAGATATCTAATGTCAAAAATGAAAGCAAGCTCTATCAATTACTTCTATTTCTTGTGCTTTTTAAATTCATATTCTCAAATTAAGAATTCCAAGGCCAAGATGTTTATAGTTTTAAATAGCAGTAGCCTAACATAACTGATGCATTCACAAGATAATGTAACAGACTTTGTAAGGCATACAAATATTAAACAATAGAGCCTTTGTCCAGATGATCTAACAATCTAGTGTGTGCAACTACCTATGTATTGCTGTATATAATAGTACACACTAATGCAGTCAAGATATGAACTAATTTACAAACGTAGGGAACAACTGACAAAATTTGAATTTTAATCATGTCTAGAAGTGTTGGTGGGATTTTACCCAGACAAGGAAGATCATTCCAGATAGATGAAACATTGTGAGAAAATCCCAAATGTTTATTTCACAATATTTATCTACATGATATTTTGCTTAATGTGGGTGAAGCAGAGTAGGAGAAAATGCCTAAGTATGAGAAAATAGCCTAAAACCTGATAATAAGCATAATTGATTGTTATATAAGAATTTAGAATTTTTTTTCTTAATGAAGGCAATGAAACCATGAAGCTTTTGGTGAAGTATAGGCATGCTGAACACGATCAAATCTGTATCCTCAGGAAAGGAATAGGATGAACTGCAGCCAAAAAAAAAAAAAAAAAATGAAGTAGTTAGAGAAAACAGGAGACTTGAATAGGTAACTTACCATGGAAATGGGTAGTCTGGCAACTAAATAAGGAGACTCTTCAGAGGTAAAACCAACAGGTTTTCAATTCTGGTTAAATATAAAGGTGCAGGCTAGGAGGGAGTTAATAGATAACAGAAATTATTTTGAATCTAGGTGAGAATAAATGGTGATACGATTGACCAAAACAGAAGACAGAGAAGAATTAGAATTGAGTTTAATTTTGATTATGCTGAATTTGAGATGTGTTTGAAGGAACAATAGAATTTTAAAATACTTGCCTAAATATCAAAGTAGAATCAAGGCTGGAAATAATAGTCATAAACTATGTACATATCAATGGTAGTTGAATCTATCAGTGAATCTCATGATTGTTGTTTGCCAAATGAGTAGTTAAAAAAAGGAAAACGATGGATTGGAGCATCAGATCTGGTCAAGAAAGAACCAAAGAGATTTAGGAGGTCAGAGATAAGGGAACACCCATTGTAAATAATGTTATGGAAACAAGGATGTTTTGGGAAAGAAATTCTGGTTAATAATCTGTATGCTACAGAAAGCAAAGTAGAAAATGACTGGAAAAAAGACAATTAATTTATCAATTAGAACATCTTTGGTCTGATTAAAGAGATAAAGCATACACATATGAAAATTTAAATAGCAAGGTAAGAAATGAATTTTTAAATTACATCTCATATGATCCTATAGAGCTGTAGCTCCTAGCTTTAGACCCAGCTCTGACCTCAGCAAGTTCCTATTAAAATAACAATATAGCACCTACTTTCTAAAGAGTGGTAATTTTAGACATTATATTATTCTAGTAACAACCCAAGATTAATAATATCATGAACTTAACAAAATGAGATATAGCAGTTTTAGTTACTTTGCCAATTGGTTAAACAGTCACTGTGATCAAAGATCTGTGATTAAAGATTTTCCTTAAGCAAAAATGACAGAAATTCATAATAACTTATAAATCCAAAAGTTTTCTCTGTGTACACTTTCAGAATTAGTTTCCCCCCTTTATATGAGAAGAATGCTAAGAATTGTCTCAAATTGCTTAAAGGATTGAATCTGATTTACTTCCAAGTATGTCCACATTTGTGCCTGTAAATAGAGACATCTCCTAGGAAGGAAAGAGAATGAGGAAACAGCCTCCTGAGAGAGAATTTTAAAAGAAATGGTCCTACAGACTCCAGTAGGTTCCTTCTCTCTCAGTTGGGTGACTGACAGACTTCTTTTCAGGGCAATCATGTTTATTCTGCTGAATCTGTAAATAAACCCCTGATGTGAGATCCTTCTTTTCCCCAGTTATTAGTTATATTGCACATTGATTACATTTAGAAAGTTTTGTATGTATTTACTGTTATGTTAAAGTTCCATAAGCACATGTATACTGTTTTGGAAAACATTCCATTTACATGCACACCATTAATCTTTGAAAGATAAGATTTTGAGTGATTATATTATCCTCATTAATTTTTGTTTTTCCCTAAAATAATAATAAACCGCTTTGATAAGTAAATATAATAAATGCCATCGAAATGTGAATATTTAAATATTTATTATAATATATAGCTTTTTTTAGAACAAATTTAAAACTTTTTAAGTGAGAATTACTTTATCTACTTGACACTATTATCAGTTTATAGAAAGAAGAAAACATTGAAGGAATGTTACTTAATTTTACTTAATGTTACTTAGTATCCAAACCAGTAAGATGTTAAATAGCTGACTAAGAATAACATTTGAGTCTTTTTGCTGTTACAAATATGAGGAAGGAAGGAAGGAAGGAAGGGGGGGAGGGAGGGAGGAGAAAGGAAGAAGAAAGAATAGAAAAAAAACTTTGAAAATAACAGTTTAAGGAAAAAACTGTATAAATAAGTAGTAGAAACTCAATCAGAATGATGGCTGTGAACATAAAAGAAACTGCAACAAGTTTCTAGGAGATGAGTAGAGTAAGAATGAGATAGAAGCAGTCACAACAGCAAGAGGGGTGCATCAAGAGATGTGATAACATGGAAAAAATCCTGGGAAGCTCCAGTCTTGAAATCAACAGAAAGAACAAATTAATAAGCCATGAGAAGTAAGGATGGAAATAAGAATATAATTTCAGGTCTGTTTAAGAAAAACCAACCCTCCCTCTCCTAAACAATTCCACCCATTCACCCACCTTTGTGTACAAAAGACAAGCTCAAAATTTACTAGGCAAAAAATCAAAGCACTCTTCTCTGAACACACTAAATAGAACTGTAGAAGTCAGTGTGGGTGATAGACATATTTACCACTGATTCCCCACCTGCTTACTAACTAGCCACTGGCCGAAAGCTGTCCATGTTTACAGAGGACCCAATCAGCTCTTATATTGCCTCAATATAAAATATGAATGGAAAATCAAGGAAAATTTTCTGTAGCAAGAAATAAAATGACTAAAATAAATAGAAAAACAAACTAAAATTTAAACAAGATAATTTAGAAAAATAGTTTTAAATGTGCTAATTAGTATGACCAATGATAGTCATAATGTTTCACTCATAAATAAAAACAGGATGCTATGAAAAAAAAAAAACAATGAAGGAACAAGAATTGGCGTTTGAAAACAAAATAATAAGGATCAAAATTAAGAATTGAACTTAAGAACTCTAAAATAAAATTGAGAAAATCTCCAGAATGTACTAAAGACACTTTGAGAGAAAAGATGAGCCACAGAAATTCAAGCCAGGGAAGGCCAGGATCTGAATAAATCCAGAATTAAGAGAAGGAAAAAAATGGAGAAGGAAATTATCAAAGGAATAGTAGCAAATAATAAAAAAATAAATCTGTCTGAATAGTAAGAATAATACATTCAAATCCACTGGAATTTTTTCACATCTGTGTATGCTAGACTTAGACCATGCTGGTTGAACCCCCTTGCAGATAATAACAATAAAACCTGAACGAAAAGAAGCCACCTAAAGATACTAGGGAGTGAACAGTGCAGATGTATTCTGGCAAACAATCAGTGCTTACTAGGAGGAAAAAGACAGAGAACAGTACCAATTATTACCATTTTTGAGGAGCTAAGTTTAGTCCTTTGGGCAAGCAGCAGGGGCAAGGAATGCATATGAGAAATTCCAAAATCTTTTCTGCTTGAGAACCAGAAAAATGGTATCTGGATGCTATGAACATTGAAGAGACTGAGAGAAATCCCAGAAGGGAAAAAACTGGAGCCAGAATCCCCAAATGCTATCTTACTCACATCACTGTCTCATATCTGAACTATGCATGCATGGGACAAAATCACAACAGCTCAGAGAAAAAAAAAAATCAGACCCTTATTGGTGGTGGTATTCTGAAGGTTGCTATCCTAAATATTTAACATAAGCAGGCAGATTTTTGTGGAGCAGAAACTTTCTTGGAGGTGGGTTGTGAGGACCTTAGTTTCTCTATCTGCAATTTCACCTTGAGGCTAATGGCAGTCCACAGCATACACAGGTTTCAAATGGAAGCAAGTATTTCATTTTCTTATTTCAAATAATTTGGTGGACAGACTCTAAGGGGAACCTCATGACCCCACCTCCTGGTATCTATTCCTTTGTGTAATCACCTCTTCCCTTTGAATGTGGGCAAACTGTGACATACTTCTAAAAGTAGCATACAGCAAAGGTGATAGGATGTCCTCCTGCAATTGCCTTGTAAGACTCATCTTGCTAGCTGACTGGCTCTAGACGCTACCACCCTTGCTGGCTTGAAAAAGTTAGTGACTTGTTAGGAGACCCACACAGCAAGGAGCCATGAGTTGCTCAGTCTGGCTTCTGGTTTCCAGTCAGCAGGAAGCTAGGGCCCTTAGACTTATTGTCACAAGAAGATGAATTTTGCCAAAACACTGAGTGAGGCTGGAAACAGACCATTCCTCAATCAAGTATTCAGATGAGAACTCAGCCCTCCCTGCATTCTGATTGCAGCCTTGCAGAGGAGACTCCTGAGGTAATACCTGTGTCTGTTCTAAGCTTCTATTTTTCTAGTAATTTGTTATAGCAATAAAAAAAGCATACAATGCAGTCAAACCTGAAATAGGTAAGAAGATGTATATATATAGCTATCTATTTATCTACCTATATATATATACACTTTTGTGTGTGTGTGTGTAAGTATGCAGTCAAACCTGAAATAGGTAAGAAGGTGTATATATACAGCTATCTATTTATCTACCTATATATATACACTTTTGTGTGTGTATAAGTATGGAGAGGATTTTTCAAAAAATCTGTGAAATATATCTCTATTATCTATCCATCCATTATCTATCTGTTTACCTATCTATCCACCTATTATCTATTTTTCTGTTTGTCATCTATCAGAAACAAGGAGGGGGCAGCGATTAAACTCATAATCATTAGTCACTCAGATGAGTGGCTTACCTCTCAGGGTCCTAGAATTCTGCTGAGTTAACTTGGAAATAACTGGTTAGGGGACTGAGTGTGAGGTAGGGCACAGGAAATGATAAGGAGGTGAGGAGACCCCCCCACACTACATCTCTGATGGAGTTACTAACAACAAAAGAAAATACGCATTAAGATAGTTTTATTATTTACCACTGTTGATAGAAAATAGCTTATAACTATAATTTTTCAAATTATATACAATAGTCCAGTAAGGTTCATTTAGAGATTTTTGCCTACCATGAATAAAACCTGCATTTTAAAACAAGATCATCACAAAGACTTTCTAAAGGCCACATACTTCTAAGTGAAAGCTGCTAAGACTATTCTTAAATTTTGTCTTCTAAATTAATATGACTATGAAAAGAGAATGTAATAATCATAGAATAAAATCTGCTTCTTTGGAAAAAATACAATCATCTCAATTATTTTCACTGTTTAGTCATCTTTTACTGATAACAAAGATATACAACAGGAAGTATCTTTAAAGTCATTACTGGAGCATCTTAAGAACACCCCACCTTAAATACACTTGATTTTCTATGAGTTGACATTTCTGCACTTTAAAATATTGTAAGCAATACTCTTTGATGGTTTTAATCACAGAAAATCAGAGACATTTGAAGGACCATTGCTAAAGAAGAAAGGCCAAATATGCATGAGTCATTAGTTCAACGTCTAAAATAGATCAAAAGGACATCTAAAAATGAAGTGCTATTTACTGCTCTGAAGTCAGTCATCCTATTCAGCTGACCACAATGTAAACTTTTCTCCAACTGTGTGAAATGAACATTATAGTTACAATTATTGAGTTCTAGAAAGGAAAGAAATAGGCAATGAAATTTAATGAGCTCTTATTGCTATGTTTTCAAAAATAATTAAGATTAAAGTAGAACTTCATAAACCAATCATCTCAATTATTTAATATCAATAAAATGAATTCATTTAAACGTTCTCAGCTGTGTTTTTTAAGAGTGAATTTTTTACCCTTTTTCAAATTCCAGAAAGTAACAAGAAATAATCAGGATATGTCCTATGTTGGCATTTTTGGCTAGTTCATTAATGTCCCAAAACCAGTGAAGTAATTAAAACACTTCCATTTATTAGTGGAACACTTCCATTTCTTAGTACTACTGATTTTTGCAGGTTGAGCTTATATCAAGCAGTCTTGCTGAACTCATACTGATTCTGTATTTATTATTGATTTTTGGAGGATTTCTTAGGTAGAAATATCTGTCAAAAAAGAACAGTTTTTCATTTTCCTTTCTAATCATTATTTCTTTTTTTTTTTCTTCTTTGGTCTCAGTAGCTAGGATCTCCAGTAAAATGACAACTGATAGGCAGTATTCATGTTGCACTGAGAAATGTAGCTATTTTTCAGATTCTGTTATTAAGTACAGTGATACCTATTGATGTTTAGTAAATAAATTTTTTTCAGATTATGACAGGTTTCTATTTGTATCACTTTATTGGGAGGCTCTTCTTAAGAATGGTATTGCATTTTACATATCTATTGCAACTATTATTATTTTCTGCATTTATTGCAACTATTACTGTTTGGCTTGTTGTACTTTTTATCCATTACTATGGTTGTAAGTTGACCCGGGTTAGCTTTCCTGGTACGATTTCTATTAGGTCACATTTTATTATTTGAAGTCACCCCTTGAATTTCTAGTATCTCATAAAATAAGGCCTGTAATTTATTTATTTAATCTATATTCTCAAATAATCCTTAAATATAGACTTGCATATTCAGTTTTTTTTCTTCTTTTATCATTTTGGGAAGATTTATATTTGTAGAAAATTGTCATTTCTTTGTTACTTTAAAATTATTGGCATATATTTTCCATAGTATTATGTATATTTTCATTCTCTACTGTAATTATAGCTAATTCTATTTTCTTCTTTATTGAATTTATTTCATTTATGCTTTTCTTCATCAGTGTTCCCAATTTGTCTATTTCAAGTTCTTTCAAAGATCTTTCTTTATTTTTTGCATTCTTGTTAAGTTTAATATACATCTTGTGTTCCTTTTGAATTATTCTTCTTCTTTAATATTACTTCCAACCTTGTTGAGTTAGTTTATTAATCTGTGCTCTTTTCATAGTTTCTTGGTGTAGATATTAACATAATAATTTTCAGTCTTTTTTTTAAGTTTAATGCCTTGAGGATCCAAATTCCCATATAAGTGCTTTTTGCTTATCTCCCACGTTTTGAGTTACATGCTTTTGTTGTCAGTCTTAGATACTTCAAAATTTTTGCATGTTTTATTCTTAGTTGCATGAATTCTTCACAATGGTGTTTTCCAGTTTTCAAATATAAGATTGTCTTTCAACTACCTTTGAAAAGTTGGTTTCTGATTTAACTGTACTGTGACCGAAATGTGATCTACAAAATATAAATCTGGTGAGACTTCCTTTGGGGCTGGTTACATGACAATTTTTGTAAATGACTCGATGTGTAGTTGAAAAGAGTATGAGCCTCTTCTGGTTGTAGATCTACATAGGTCTATAGGATTAGGCTTTTTCAACAGGGGAATTGAGTTCTTAAAATATAACCCATTCAAGTTTATTTAATTTTCTTAAAGAGATGTACTAAAATTTCTCAATTTGATTGACTTTTTCAATTGCCCCCTGTATTTTTGCTAACTTTTACTTTAAATATCTTTGAGGCTATGCTGTTTGGTTCATGTTAATTTCTGAATTGACATAGTTTGGGGCTACAATTTTCCTTTATGAGAAAAATGTTTTCATTGGTTTCTATATCATGTTCCTGTAGATATTGTAACATGTTACCACACACTTGAAGGCTTAAACAACATTTTATTCTCTCAGAGTTCTGGAGGCCAGAAGTCTGAGATCCATATCACTGGGTCAAGATCAAGGTAAGCAGGGCCACACGTCCTTCAGAGGTTCTAGGAGAGAATATTTTCCTTGCAGCTTCCAGTGGCTGCTGGCATTCCTTGGCTTGTGCCTACATCACTCCAGTCTCTCCTTCTGTGGTCACATTTCTTCCTGCTTTTCTGTGTGTGTGAATTCTCCTGTACACATGTCTTATGAAGGCACTCATGATGGCATTTAGGGCTCACCTGGTTGATCTAGGATTATCTCCCCATCTCAAGATCATTAATCACATCAGCCAAGTCTGTTAGACCAGACAAAGTAACATTCACAGGGTCCAGGGATAGATCCTGGACTCCTTTTGTAGAACATTTTCAACCTATCACAGTCTTTTGGGTTTCTTCTATTCTAATTTTGGCAATTTAATATCATTGTATCAATTTTCCTTTGATTTGTAATTGTATTTCATTGGCATTTCATTACATTGATGAGTTTCTCATAGTTTAATTTCAATTTTATTGTTTCATTATTTTAGATAAAGCTTTTACAAGAGGATTTTCACTTCCATTAATGTCTTTTAGTTGTTGTATTTTAATTGTGTCTCTGTGTTTTAATAGTTGTTTTATTTTATACATCTATTATGGTTACTGTTGTTTTAGTTTGTGTTATCTTGATTTCTTTTTGCTTCTCCACTGCCAGTCCCTCTCTTCTCATACCCCATCCTCAACCTCTCTGGCTTGATTGAATTTTCTTTGCCTGATTTCATTTTTCCTGTACTAGTTTGAAGCTGACATATTGTGTAACAATTTTTTTTCAGTGATATGTAAGTTTTTTTCTAACTTTTATCTTCTAACACCTAGACTTAGTATCTGTATCATTTCCAGAATTAAAACAAAAATTTCAAAATGTTTTTACTGTGTCTTCTCATTATCTGATCTTCCTGTCCCAAATCAGAGATTTTAGTCCTGGACTGTCATTAAAAACAGCAACACTGCCACCACCATTTAGGTAATGTGTGTGTGTGTGTGTGTGTTTTAAGTAAATTGTACTAATTACTATTCACCATTGCATTTTGTAACTTGGGAGCAGGGGAGGGGGAAATATTTTTCCATCCTGGGGCAAAATACCTTAGAAACCAAAATCAGTCAAAGGGAGAAGTAAAGTGGGAGAAACTAATTTATTGCTTACAAGCAGTGGTCCACTTCTGCTCCTCCATGTCTCTCGCCAACAGGCTGCAAAAAGGGTCCCCACCCAACCTCTCTGGTCCAGGTCTAGATATGCAGTGGTTCCCCCTTGTAATTACCTATTGATATGGAGATAGAGTACTTTTCTCCACTCCTTGGAAACACCTGTTGGAATGGAGAAGAACCAAGGACAGGTGAAGAATTCTGGAAATAGTGCAATTTTACCCACACATATTCTATCTTCTTTTCTCCTAGATTCAATTTCTTCTTCCTGAGAATATATTCTAGTAAACCCTCAGAGATATGTGAGTAGTTAAGTTTCTAAATTCCTGTAAGTATGAAAATACCTTTATTTCGCCTTTACATTACAACTATAGTTGTATTGAATAAAAATTCTACACCTTCTTGTCTGCAGTTTTCTGAGTATTGTATAACTGATTTGTGGTATTTAATTAGGATATTTACTTCTATAATCATTCTTGGATGTTGAATTTTTGGTGCTATATGTATCAGATTTGGTAACTATGAATTATGAGTTAGGTAACATTCAGTTTCTTATAATTCTCTAGAATATGTACTGAACCATAGTTTCTTACACATAGAGTATTTGTTTTGTTTTTCCTACCTTAAAAACTTTATGATTTGCTCTCTATTCTTCACATTCAACATTTGCCTGACACAATGCCTGCCACATGTATGTAAAGATTTGTAAGTCCAGGGAGAGGAAATCCCAGGGCAAAATACCTCTAAAACCAAAATCAGTCAAAGGGAGAAAAAAGTTTAAAACACATTTATTGCTTACAAACTGCAGTCTGGGCCATTTCTTTCTCCTCCTCCAACAGAAACCAACCAGCACTCCCCTTAACCTCTCAGGTTCAGATAAGCCCTCAGTTGCCCAGGTAATCACACATTGATATGGAGATTAATAATTCTCCACCCCTGAGGAACACCAATTGATATGCAGATACACTAAAGCCATACTTCTCTCCACCCCTGAGGATGCACTAAAGCCAGGTGACATATTCTGGAAATACTACAATTTTACCCACAAGATTCATACTGTGAATTTTTCAATTAGCACCGGCAGTTATTTATATCCCTGTTGATTTTATTTCATATTTCTTAGGTTAATCTTGTAAAATTAATATCTTTTATCCCATGACTTAAATGTTTGTCCTTTATTTTTCTTCAGTAGGGAGATTTTTCAGGTTTGCATCTAATATTATTTGTATCTCTTTAGTCATTTCTTTGCTACCTCCAATGAGTATGTTATTTGTCTTATTGAAATTTTGGCTCTTTTAGTGTGTCTCTTCCTATGCAGGTCCATTGTCCACTTCTCTTTTTTCCTGATTCTTGTCTGACTTTAGCACTATCTTTTCCAGGTGTTAAAAGATACTGTGGCATCTGTTGAAAATCAAAAATTTTTATCTTATTGAGCTAGTAAATCATTTTCAGATTTGCTTGTTCTTTGAGACTTTAAAATGTTGATCCCTTTTCTGTAATTTTCATTACTCTGTTTTTCTTTTTTCTTTCCTACATGTATCCTTGTAGGAGGTAAAAACAAAAATCTGTCTGAACACATTTACCACACATTGTTATATGTCTTTTCCTTGGACCTCAGGACCATGGTGACTGATTGAATCTTTCATACATCTTCAACTAAAGATGTGATTAATATGAATCATTCTCAGTAAAATATCAGTTTTTAGTTCAAAATTGTAAATTAGCCTAAGATCTTTCAAAGCCACTGTAGGGTCCTGGGACTCCAAATCAGTAGATAAAGAAACGATCAACAAATAACCTATCATCACCATCACATATTGAGACCAGAACTCCTGTTATCTCTAAACCCTCACTTGGTCAATATTTTAACTGTGGAGACTAATATTCCCTGGACATAATATTGACTCTTTAAGAACTACTGCTTTTTAACATTTTAATAATATTTCTCTATGACCATGGAATGGCATGGGAAACAGTGCTCTATCCATCTCAGGAAGCGGTGCTCACATCCAAAAAATCCTTGTGCCATCTTTTCACAGTGATTTTTACATAAAGGTGGGAGGGGCCCTAGTCTCACTGAATCCTTGCAGTTCATAATTCCTCTTGTTTCTGAAGTTCTGCATAAACTAGAAAAACCCCTGTCCACCATTACCTTTACCCAAATAACTCTTAGATGTCTTTCAGATCTTTGCTTAGATCTTACCATAACCTCTTCCAGGCAATGTTTTTTTATTTCCCTATGTCAAATTAAGACACCCTTATTTGTTACCATGGCAACCTGTGATAATTTCTATTGTAGTCCTTAGCACACTTCACTGAAAATTCCTCAGTACTCTTTATTCTTGAGTTCAGTGGAAGTGCCTTTAATAGCATTGCACTATTAATAGCGATAATTCTTGGTTCAATAAATAGGAATTACTTGAATGGATGAAATAGCTGCTAGCTAGGTATCAGATTCCATTTTAAAATCTCAGTTTCAGCAACTGATTTTTAAAACTCCCAAGAATGCAGTATATGGTAAAGACGAGGGGCTCAGGAATTTCCTGTCAATCAGACCTACGGGGGACAAAATACAAGATGGCAGCATGAGTAGAGCAGCGGAAATCTCCTCCCAAAACCACATATATTTATGAAAATATAACAAAGACAACTCTTCCTAGAATAGAGACCAGAGGACACAGGACAACATCCAGACCACATCTGCACCTGAGAGAACCCAGCGCCTCACGAAGGGGGTAAGATACAATCCCTGGCCCGGCGGGACCCAAGCACCCCTCCCCTCAGCTCCCGGTGGGAGAAGAGCAGGCAGAGCGGGAGGGAGACGGAGCCCAGGATTGCTGAACACCCAGCCCCAGCCATCCGGGCCAGAGTGCAGACACAGTGCATGCGCGGGGCCCTGGATTCTAGGGAAACAGGGCAGCAAGAATGGTGAGCAGGTCCCTGAGGCCAGCGCCATAGGACAAAAAAAAGCGAGCGCCTTTTTTTTTTTAATTAATTATTTTGTTTGTTTGTTTGTTTTGTTTTGGCGAGTGCTTTTTGGAAGTCTTAAAGGGACAGGGCGAGACACTTAGTCCAGAGGTAGGGAATCTGGGGATCTCTGGGCACTCTAACCCCCTTGGCTGCAGGGAGCACAGAGGCCCCTCACAGAGATAAATAGCCTCCTGGCCGCTCCCCATCCAACGCGACTCCACCACTTTGGAGCAGCCGCCCGAGCCAGGCCACGCCCACAGCAACAGCGGAGATTAACTCCATAGCAGCCGGGCAGGAAGCAGGAACACTGTCTGTGCGCAGCTGCGCAGCACAAGCCACTAGAGGTCGTTGTTCTCCCAGGAGAGGAGGGCCACAAACCAACAAGAAGGGAAGTTCTTCCAGCCGTCACTCGTCCCAGTTCTGCAGACTATTCCTATCACCATGAAAAGGCAAAGCTACAGGCTGACAAAGATCACAGAGACAACACCAGAGAAGGAGACAGACCTAACCAGTCTCCCTGAAAAAGAATTCAAAATAAAAATCATAAACATGCTGATGGAGATGCAGAGAAATATGCAAGAGCTAAGGGATGAAGTCTGGAGGGAGATCACAGATGCCAGGAAGGAGATTACAGAAGTGAAACAAACTCTGGAAGGTTTTATAAGCAGAATGGATAAGATGCAAGAGGCCATTGATGGAATTGAAATCAGAGAACAGGAACGCATAGAAGCTGACATAGAGAGAGATAAAAGGACCTCCAGGAATGAAACAATATTAAGCGAACTGTGTGACCAATCCAAAAGGAACAATATCCGTATTATAGGGGTCCCAGAAGAAGAAGAGAGAGGCAAAGAGATGGAAAGTATCTTAGAAGAAATAATTGCTGAAAACTTCCCCAAACTGGGGGAGGAAATAATCGAACAGACCACCGAAATACACAGAACTCCCAACAGAAAGGACCCAAGGAGGACAACACCAAGAAACATAATAATTAAAATGGCAAAGATCAAGGACAAGGAAAGAGTTTTAAAGGCAGCTAGAGAGAAAAAGGTCACCTATAAAGGAAAACCCATCAGGCTAACATCAGACTTCTCGACAGAAACCCTAAAGGCCAGAAGAGAATGGCATGATAAATTTAATGCAATGAAACAGAAGGGCCTTGAACCAAGGATACTGTATCCAGCACAATTATCATTTAAATATGATGGAGGGATTAAACAATTCCCAGACAAGCAAAAGTTGAGGGAATTTGCCTCCCACAAACCACCTCTATGGGCATCTTACAGGGACTGCTCTAGATGGGAGCACTCTTAAAAAGAACACAGAACAAAACACCCAACATATGAAGAATGGAGGAGGAGGAATAAGAAGGGAGAGAAGAAAAGAATATCCAGACAGTGTATATAACAGCTCAATAAGCGAGCTAAGTTAGGCAGTAAGATACTAAAGAGCCTAACCTTGAACCTTTGGTAACCACGAATTTAAAGCCTGCAATGGCAATAAGTACATATCTTTCAATAGTCACCGTAAATGTAAATGGACTTAATGCACCGATCAAAAGACACAGAGTAATAGAATGGATAGAAAAGCAAGACCCATCTATATGCTGCTTACAAGAAACTCACCTCAAACCCAAAGACATGTACAGACTAAAAGTCAAGGGATGGAAAAACATATTTCAGTCAAACAACAGCGAGAAGAAAGCAGGGGTTGCAGTACTAATATCAGACAAAATAGACTTCAAAACAAAGAAAGTAACAAGAGATAAAAAGGACACTACATAATGATAAAGGGCTCAGTCCAACAAGAGAATATAACCATTCTAAATATATATGCACTCAACACAGGAGCACTAGCATATGTGAAACAAATACTAACAGAACTAAAGGGGGAAATAGACTGCAATGCATTCATTCTAGGAGACTTCAACACACCACTCAACCCAATCAGACCTACAGGGGGGTGTGGTGGGTGGAGAGTGATCCAGGCTGATGCTGCCTCAGCATGCCCCTCATCTGTACTGAGAATCCTGCAAACCGGGGGAAAAGTCTGAAACTGAGAACCAAGACACTATGAAACTGAGATAAAGTACTTTGGATTCTAAAAGCCTGGAAGATAACGTTTTCCTGGACTAGTTCACTACTTAAAGAAATGAGTTTGTGGCTTCAAGCTACAGGTAAACAGCTAGACTTCATGAATTACAGGTGTACATACTGCTCCTTAGGGCCCAGAATTTAAATTCATACCACTGAACAGTTTTTAAAGGCTTTAACACATTATTTTGTTTATATGCAAATGAGGGCTGCTAATTTCAAATGAGTCTTAACTATTTATTTAAGTAGTCCCAAAGGATCTTTACTTGAAAACAATTTGCTTGCAGTTATTTCAAGTACTAGATGCACTCATAAAATAATAAACTGTGTGTTTTAAATTAATTTAGTAACTTGGGTTACCAGTTCCAACAGATCTCCATAATTAATCTGAATCAGAGTGTCTACTATCTGCCATTGCAGACTTATCTTTTAATAGCCTTAATTTAAGATTTTGGAGAGAAAAGTGAACATGTTAGACACAAACATGCAAATAATATATTATAGTTAATAAAGAATCTTCATATACATTACCCTATTTCAGTTTGACAAGTAAATGACTTATATACCTAACAAGGGAGGTATATGTTATTAACATGCCTATTTAGGAGATGAGATCAATGAAGCTTACTAGTTTAGGAAGCTTGCCCCAGTAGGGAGAGCTTCAGCTTGAACCTGTGACTTAGGGTCTAACCGTAAAGACATTTAAATGATCTTGTTTGCAGGGTCTCCACGTCACAAACCTCCAGCTGGTCACCATGAACTGATTTCATGAGGCCAATGATCCTGACTGGCTGACCATGGTTTAACCAGTCGGAATATTTGCTGCCCCCATGCAAGGAAATTTGTAACAGCAAAGACCTCAGGATTACTATTCTGGATATGACCAAGGTCTTTTAAATCATTCTCAGCATCCCAAGGTAACAGAATAGTTTCATTTTCTTTTTCAAAGAGGGGTAACACTGAGCCACTGAACACAATCTCATTGATCCCACCTGGATTCTAGATTTAAGATTTTTGCATTAGAATCATAGCTCTGGAGATGGAAAAGATTTTAGAGTTCATTTAGCACAATCCCTAATTTTACATTTAAAGATACTGAGAGCTAAGGCCTAAAATGGGTTGTTTAATTTGTGCAGTTCAATTGTGGCAGAACCAGAACACACACACACACACACACACAATTGGTCTGTTGAATCTTTATAGATTTTTTCCATAATATCCTGTTTTAAATACTATTTATTTTCTAAATCATATAGGCATTTGTAAAATGCTTTTCTAAGTTATTGCTAGAATAAAACTCTCTCCAGACCCTTCAGAGCCTATTTAACTTTAGTTCTTTCACTATTATGTAGTTTATAGCTAGATGTTAGGGAGGAGTTATTTTCTGGAGAATGCCTAGCAAATAGCAAGTGCTCAATAAATTTTTATTGATGACATGAAAGAGTAGAAATAATGAATAGTACAGAAGCATCCAAAATTATATGTAAGTGGTTTTATTATGACTCTCAAATGAAGTAAATGTGTAAAGGAAAAAACTGATACTTATAAAGAGAAAATATATGAAATATCATGTTGAAAATGTAATGGTAAAATTTTTCATGAGGATTTTCACTGTATATTGTATAATATATGTGGGTATACTGCCTGATCTAGTACAATGCAGTAATATAATTTCAGCTAAATTGCCTAACTTGGACATCAGTTTCCTCATTTTCATATTGTAGATATTAAAAATACTTATCTTCCAGCATTGCAAACTTTTCTATATCCTTCTGATGAGCAACAGTGAAAATAAAGTCCACATTGAAGATTTCAGGGATGTTTATGGGCCCAAGCCTAAAAGTGGCATGCATCACCTTTTATCACTTCTTCCTACATTCCATTGGTCAGGAGTTCTCCTGTTACCCTAGCCTGAATGCTAAGGAGACTGAAACTTAACAGGATACAAATTTTATGCAAAAGGCCTCTTTTCTGGTATATTAGTGAGGGCATATTATGCTAACTATCTTACTTGCCATTACCAAACTTTCGGCATTTTAGCATAATGGATAATTATCTCTTGCTGTATCATAATCCAACCACTTGGGGCAAGGAGGAATTGGTTTGTTGTCCCCCATTCATTCAGGGACTTCAGCTCCTGCTGTTCGGCAGACATCTTCAAAAGCTGCTGTACTCAGACTTTAAAAATGTATCAGAATCATCAGAGGGGCTCACTGAAGCAGACAGTTGGACCTATACCAAGAGCTTCTAATGCAGTAGGTGTGGGTTGGGGCCCAGGAGTTTTTATTTCTAAGAGATTCTGAGATAATGCTGGAGCTGAGATAGAGATCCTCTGGGACTAGCCTTGTTAACCACTCGGTATGCTCCCATGGTCTTCTGTGCCCATCCACTTAGCAGCAAAAGACGAAGGCCACATGGAAGGTCTTGGTGATAGTCAGGGGTCAGACCTGGAAGTGGCATATATCACACCTCAAGTTTCATTGCTCAGAAGCTACCAGAAGGCCCTGCTCTAGACGCAAAGGGGACTGAACTAGCAGGATGCCAAGGAAGGAGGGAAGCACACAAAGGATAGTGAGTATTAACAGGCTCAGTCATAACTGGAGAGTGTACGTCATTAAATTATTGAGAATGATAATGACAATTTATTAAGGTTTCCTTTAATATTGATGTTATCAGGGAAGAAATCTAAATTATAAAGCTATTACACTAGCATTAATTTATCGTCTATTAGACAAGGGACTAAGAAATCAGAAATGTCATTGATCCCTGAAGGAAGCACATTGGTAACATTGTAAACTGTGATATTAGTTGGTCAATTTTGAAATAGTCTTTGAACTGAAAAAAAAACTTAAAGAAAGGTAAGGAAAAGAAATTGTACTTTTCATACATGTCAATAAGAAAATTGTCCAACTCAAATTCAGTAGCTCCTTCAAGTACCTTTCATGACAGAGATCCATGTGTGAAATTAAACAGTGTGTGTCACTTTGTTGAGGGATTTTTCTGTGGTTTTGTTTTTCCAAGGGTAATCTGAGCAGTTTCAACTAAGTTTCCACTGCTCCATTTATAACTTTTCCTATATTTATTTACTTGGGAATATATTATTCTTCATGTCATAAGGCCAAGAAATCTGGTTAGTAAAAATGCCAGATTCTTTTATTTGATTTTATTTGATTTCATTAGGGACCATCAGCCTAGCTGCTTAAGTGCCCGACTACCGTTTGCAGTTAAACATTCATTAAGGAATCCCCAGTGGGTTCATTTGTTTCACTGAGGTCCAATTACAGTGCCACAAAAGCAGTTTTTGTAGCAATTAGCCGATTTTTCCTGTTTATGTTCTGTCTCTTTAGGAAGAGGACTAGCTTATGGAGGTCAGATTTTTAATTAGGCACGATTTAGGGCCAATAAGAAAACTGATAATTTACTAAATGGCTGTGGTGGACTTAACAGCTCAAAGCAGAGGAAAATAACATGATGGGGACCCCAGGACTCTGTTTTCCTGGTGTGCACAGCTCAGAGCCCTACGATGTACAGAATAGATTATCTGTTAAATGGTTGTCATTGATGCTAATGTGCCATGCAGGGCACCACTATCTTAACCTCAGGTGCCATCAAGATTAGTCATCAGCAGTGGTTCTATTCCTGGTAGCATTTCATCAGGAGAGGAATTCTTTTGTACTTTATTCCCCCAAAGTTGATCTGAAAAAGAAACACTTGGTAAAATAGTGCAAGACTATATAATTATCAAAAGGCTTGGGTGTAGTCTACTTAACAACCCTGAATTGACACTAATTGTAAGATTAATATTCAAAGTGTTATATATAGACTCTTATGGGATGAATTATGTCTCCCAAAATTCCTATGTTGAAGTCCTAACCTCTAGTACCTCATAATATGACTGTGTTTGGAGATAGGATCTTTAAAGAAGTAATTAAGGTTAAATGAGGTCATTTGGTGTGGACTTTAACCCAATATGACTGGTGTACTGTCTAAAAAGAGGAGGTTAGGACCTAGATACACACAGAGGAAGACCCAGAAAGACTATGGCCATGTACAGGCCAAGGAGAGAGGCCTCAAGAAACCAGCCCTTCCTAGACATTGATTTTGGCCTTCCAGCCTCCAGGAATGTGAGGAAATAGACTCCTGTTGTTGAAGCTGACCAGTCTGTGACGCTTTGTTATAGCAGCCCTAGCAGACTAATACACAGACATTATGCAATACCGTAATAGGTGGATTTGAGTGATCACAGTTAGGCAATAAATATGCATGATTTCATATATTCTCATCAATATCCCAATTCCATGGCATCACAGGATAGCTCCAAAAAAGATTAAATGATACATACCCATATTTTGCTATCCAATCATCTAATCAAGAGCAAGAGAATGTTCTCCCAAATAATGTCAACTTAGAATGATTATGTCTGTGATCTTAAGCAAATCAACAATGTGCCATGAACAATCAAAGAAGTTCTGTAAACTGTAGGTGTTTTGAAAATTTAAGAGGAAAAAAGGAATGAAAAAACAGTTGGAAGAATTAGACAGGTATGAACCTATGAGAAACCATATACATTACTAAATATATACATTTATTAAAACAAAATAACAAAAACAGTAATGCTACTGCTGATATATCTGTTAAGCTAGTATTAAGGTTAAAATGAAATGCATTTTTATTCACCAAAACCTTCCCTTTCGTATAATTTTATGAAGATGCTTTTTTTTTTTTGCTTTATCAAGCGAGTATGCCTTCTATGGGATTCTTTTTCGATGTCTGGAAATTTATCAAAATGTCTGTTCGGTTTTATAATTTGGAGCTCTTGATTCTTACATTCTGGTTCTGTGATCCTGAGACAAAAAGTCACTTTGATCTTTGAGATGCTTTAGGAGATTTTTATTTAATTTACTGGTCATAGATGAGTACATACTCCTGAAATCTTTTATCAGGCCCATGATGATAACTTCATGCTGCGGCTCACCCTGACAATGCCCAGAACGTAAGGCTCAGCCTGCCGCCTCCAGGCAGCCTGACTGTACCCCCTACCACTCTTACCCAGGCTGCGCTGCAGACAAAATGAAAAACGTGCAAAAAGAATTCGACCTCCACCATATGCCTTCTCATTACCTCCCTTTTTAGTTACTAATGTCTACCTCCTTTCTTCCATCCCCAGGTGTGCCACAATTCCTGAAGTAAAAGAAATCCATACAGTGGAAAAATTGGTACATGATATTAATTCTCAAATGCTTGAATTCTGCTAAGATCCCTTATGTAAGTTTTAGTAAGAATGTGTGTGTGTGTGTGTGTGTGTGTGTCTTAAATTATTTTGGTGATTCCTTCCTCTTGCATATAGAATCAGGTTTTGCTAGGTAGTCTCTTTTAGAAAAGAATTTATCTTGTATCCTCAAGATAAAGTCATTTTACAGGCTCTCCTTTTTCCATGATGTAACCACACTACACACTGAGGCATGATCAACTTCTACAAAAATTATAGAGAAGTAAAGTAATTATCCAATTGGCTCAGAGGAAACAATGAAGAGGAATCTGGGATTCACTTATTGATTTACTCATTTACTCTGCTAATGAATTTTAACTGTCTAGATGACCTGTTACACCTTTTAAAAGACAGGTGACCCTTAACCAACATGGGGTTAGAGGCATCAACTCCTGGACTCCAAAAATCTTTTGACTCCCCCAAAACTTATTCATAGCCTACTGTTGACTGGAAGCCCTTCTGCTAACAGTCTATTAACACATATTTTGTATGTACTATGTCCTGTGTTCTTAAAATAAAGTAAGCTAGACAAAAGCAAATGTTTTCTCAAATTGTTACAAATCTCCAAAACATTTTGCACTGTATATATAGAAAATAATCCCCATAAAAGTGTTCCCATGCAGTTCAAACCCATATTGTTCAAGTGTCAACTGTATATGTGAAAATAGGGAGGGGGGTATTGGACACTTTTTAAATGGGTTTTCCTGAGTATAGCAAACCACAGTTTTAAACCGAATCTAATTCTCTTACTAGTTGACTATTGAAACTAAGGGAAAAGCCAAGGATACTTGGATAATTCCACACCGAAACTGAATAATTATGGATTGATTGAAACTGTTTTAGCATAAAGAAAAGCCCATCCAGATCAGAATATTTTGATATAAATCTAGGAATGGAGTTACTACTTTGGGTCCCAAAAGGAGACTCTATATGATATTTTTGAGGCTTACTAAACTGTTACTTAGGGGATAACCCACAACTTCTAAATTTTTTGTTTTCTGTTAATACTTACTGTGCCATTTTGGAGGGTAGTTTTTCTGTTCAGGTTTCCCTAGTGGGGTTGCCAATTGTTACCTTTTAGGAAGGAATCCACCCCAAAATCTTTCCATCTAAGGAAGGCTTCCATGGTAAAGCCCAATAAAGTCTGGGCCCAGTGTGGATATTTGTGCCTTGTCTAGAATCTTCCTATTCAAATGGGAGGAGCTGATACAGACATTAATTTTGAACCGCAAGTCCTGTCTGACTGGAAATTCTTTCAGGAGGGTAATTTATAATAATCAGTCACTGAAGTCACTTTGTGCAAACAGTAAGTGGCACTGAGTTCCCTACAGGCCAAAACAAACAAGGCTTCCAGAGAAGTCAGCTGACAAAGAAAAGGAGAGTGGTTCTTCCAAACCGCATGTAGAATTTGAAACCATAATCCTCCACCTTTGTTTCTTTTGTCCAGGGCTTTCGCTTGGGAGACTCCTATATCACAAATACAGCAATTTTAATTGGTCTTTGGACACAATTTTTATCATTTATAAGCAAAAGATGCCTTAGATAAATAGCTGTTTTGGTAATCTTGCTCTTAAACAGTAATACAGAAAAATCACTTCTCTCTGAACTTTCTAACAATCCTCACTGAAATTATAAACACATTTAGAAATATTTTAATGGTTTATCTAGGATACAAAAAATGCTCTTTTGAATGCAGGATTGATCTGACTTGCTTTATTCCTTTAAGAGACAACCTAATAAATTATATTTCTTAGTGGTGGTCATTCCTAATGGAAATGTCAATAAACTTTCTTTCAACAAGTGTTAAAAAATACTTGAATTGAAATCTGACAGGCTGTTAGGTCAGAACATGGGTTAAAGCTATTTAGTATTAAGTAGTAGGTAAAACCCACACTTTAATTTCTTATAATTTATAATCAAACTGCATACTTTGAATACATAAAGTTATGATAAGCTAGTTTTTTTGCTAGTAAGAAAAATTGAATATATAATCTGAACCTCTTTGTAAAGTTATCATTAAGCTGGCAAATTAAATATAAAACAGGAAATTTGTCAAGTCAAAATTATTTCATATTATACTAGAACTTTTCATCTGCCTGAAAGTTAATGATGCAATATAGATTTATGTAGGAAATGATCCTAATCCTTGTGAAAATAATGAAGTCATATACCAGGTTTAAATCAAGAAAAGCAAATGGCTTGATGATTTTGTGTTTAACTTTTTCATTGTTGTTTCAGGCCCGATTAATTTTTTTATTATAAAAGGAGGAATCCAAGACAAAAAATTACCAACTCTGTTGTTTGCACTGTATGCCACACCAAATTTAACATGTGATTGTTTTCTCTATTGCTTTCTTTGCTTTCTTATACATTTCAAATGGCTTAAATCATGTTCAAGAACAATAGCCATGAATTTCATTTCAAGCAAATAGAACTTTGCATTAAAAAACTGGAATAGCAAAAAATCACCCCAAACCAAAAAGTATCGAATTCAGGGCGTCTGCACACCAACAACCAGCCCTTGCTGGCTTCTGAGTTTTGGGTCAGAGAGATAGTTGGGCTTTCTAGTACACTCGTGGACCACCAACCTCTTAATCTAAGGCCTCTCATTTCTCCCTAGGTTACTGAATCTGCCTGCTATCTGCCAAGGCTCCCCTGGCAACTGCTCAGCCTCCTCTATTTCAGCTGAGTTTCCTAGTTGCTTCCAGAGTGAACTTTTAAAAAGTCCTAATTGGCTAAGTGCTTTATTGACTTTTCATTTTCTAAGGATACAAACCAAAACCTGAATCTGGCCTGTGAGGCTCTAACTGGTGGGCTCCTTTGTCATGTCATCTTGGCTTCATATCTGGTCTTCATCCACCTACAAGCTTCCAGTTCCTTCACTGAACCAAATTTCCATCTACTCCAGGATCCAAAGGCTGGTGTGCATATTAGGAGAGTTCATGGTTGGAAAGCCCTCACATGCCTGGTACAGAGTGGACACCCAGTGCATGTTGTTGTTATCATTGTTATTATTATCCGCACTCCAACCAAGTCACACACCCCTGAAAGGTTCACAGGCCACAAGGCCTATGCCATTAGTGTCTCATGTTTATACCAGTCTGATTCTAAGACACACAGACTTACGAAAGGAACAATTCTGAATGCACAGAAGAGGATGAGAGAAACAAAACTAACACTGAAATCTCTTTGTCACATCTAGCTCAGGGTTTCCCATTTCATTTGTGAGGTGGAATCAATGCCAGCTCCATACCATGCACTATTTTGATGGGATCATAATTATCCTTCTCATTAAAGCTCTTCATAAATATCCACACCGAAGACACACTCTCCCCTATTGTCGTCCTGCCTGGGTAAGCTCTTACGTCTGTCACAGTGCACTCTACGCTAATGCTCCCGTATTCGGAGTTTGTTCAAAGAAATACAACCACCAAGGACTGTTTCCAAGAGCTCCCTGCCTTTTGGGTTGTATTCCCAGAAAAATGAATGTATTAGTTAAAATGGATTTTTCTTCCAAGAACCCAGGTTTTTATCGGGACTGAAGATCTGGCCCAAGATTAAACATTGCTAATAGTCTGAGCGCATTGGATTATGCCCCAACATCCCCTCCTTCCATGATGCAAAAGTCATTTGGTTAGTTCATGCTGATTTTGAGTTGAAACTGTTTTCCTGTCAGCTTTGCAAATCTAAGAAGATAGCTTTTAGCAACATCTTGATTTCATTTATTTTTAAAATACCCTCAAAAATCCTCTTCTGTTCCAAGTACCTTCTTATGAAGTATGGATTGAGTTCTCAGGCTTGTTAGCGTAGCTGCCAAAATGACTGAAGGAAAATAAACTAGAAGCAGAAGATGTGATAGTCACCGTACTGACGAGGCTACAGACCAGTGTGGCTCTGGTAGGCTGCCTCTGTTTTCATCTCTTATGCACTAGATGTATTAACTAGTAAGCTTTGTCCTGTGGGAAATAACTGTTACTCTTCTGAACACATCATCAAATTTAACTGCATGATATACAATTTTTTAAAGTATATGTAAGCTGTGAATCATATATATATGAATAAAGTATAAAGTAACATGAATCTTTTAAACAAATTTATTAATACAGTTAACATGAAGAATAGTCTTTAGAGGCTGTGTCTTTTCTAATTGAATTACAATTCCTGAAAGTTTATTGAAATTCCTTTCAGAATGAAAGGTGGTGGTAATTCTTTGAGATTAAATATAATTATTGAAAACTCACAAATGAGAAGCAGATATAGTAATGAATTGTTGCTAATGAAGTCATTTACAACTATAAATTCTATGTATAAATAAATATGTATATAAAGTTTGAATGGTATGACTGATGAAATAATAAAGCTCATTTACTCCAGACTCAAATTGCAAATGAAGATTACTCTAAAATTGGAATAGCAGAAATGGTTTGAACATTGGCAAAATAGGCCCTTCAAGGGGACTGTCAGGCAGTTAAACAAATAATAAGTGCTTAGCCATTCCTAAACTAGGTCTTGTATATGTAATGAGATAATTGACACGCATTCAATTTAGCTGAATGGACCTTACTCATTTGAATATATAGATTCCAATATATTTGTTGTATATCATTCTTATGCATATTTGGCAGTATAAATATAGAAGCAGCTTAGTTATGAACATGGATTCCAGACTCAGGCAGACAGGGGACTGTATCCACATTTTCCAAGCCCTCTGCCTGTGGGGAATTTATTTAACTCTTTATATCTCACTTTCTTCATATGTTAAATATGAATGTTTGTTGTGTAGATTAAGTAAGATAATGTAACAAAAAGCTTAAAAGGTATGTGGCACAATAAGTTTCCAGTAAATATATGATAAGTAGTTACTTTACAAAATGCTTCTCTCACTTTGTATTTATTTCCTATCATCAATAAGAAAATCATTTCAATACATTCAAAAGAATGGAGCAAACAAGTCAGTATAGAAAAATCAAGCCTAACATCCTAAAAAAATTTCAATTGTTGTAGACAGGCTCAGTTATTAATGCATGTCATTAGCAAATGGCTTATATGAAATACTTCAGCATACAGAAAACTCAGTGCCAGATGAAAACGCTCTTGAAATCATAATTTTAATCTTTTCTACTTCTAGTTTGCCTTTTTATTTGGTTGGATATTGATTTCTTTTGGAGAGGTGGGACAAAATCAGGGGCTTTGTTGGGAAAAGAGTGGGTTAAAAACAGCTTTTGAGGAGCTTCCAAAATAGCCACCAAGGGGAGTTATTACAGGTACTAGATTCCAGAATGTTTATTTTTCTTTCTCGCTGCTTTCAAATGGGTCAGCACTATCAGCACAACAAGAAGTAAACAAAGATCCGTCTCAGATTACATTGGCTTCTGGGGCCGTCAACAAAGTAAACATGAGTCACCCCATGAAAAACACAACATTACCTGTTATTGGACACTTGCAGGCCAGGCTTGCCCACCAAGTGGCACAATTAATGAATCCACTTATTTCTAATACAAATAAACCATAGAGAGGAGGAAGTGGTCAGCCGAAGCTGCATCTGTAAGCAAGATGGAGAGATCGCTAATAAAAACACTCAAGGCTGACGTTTCCTTTTTATTTGAAACATGTTTTTCTTGAGAATGACATGATCTTACCAACAAGATTTAGCAAGCCTCAGCTATGTTAGATTTTCTATATATGTTCTTTTTCAGGTGTACAACACAGTGATTCAACATTTATATACATGATAATTCTAGGTACCAGGTATCACCATACCAGGTTGTTACAATATTTTGACTATATTCCTTATGCTATACATTACATCCCGGTTACTTATTTATTTTACAATTGGAAGTGTGTTTATATATATATATATGTATATATATATTTTGTGAGGGCATCTCTCATATTTATTGATCAAATAGTTGTTAACCACAATAAATTTCTGTATAGGGGGGTCAATACTCAATGCACAATCATTAATCCACCCCAAGCCTAATTTTCGTCAGTCTCCAATCTTCTGATGCATAACGAACAAATTCTTACATGGAGCACAAATTCTTACATAGTGAATAAGTTACATGGTGAACAGTGCAAGGGCAGTCATCATAGAAGCTTTCGGTTTTGTTAATGCCTTATGAACTATACACAGTCAGTTCAAATATGAATATTCATTTGATTTTTAAACTTGATTTATATGTGGATACCACATTTCTCTATTATTATTATTTTTAATAAAATGCTGAAGTGGTAGGTAGATACAAGATAAAGGTAGAAAACATAGTTTAGTGTTGTAAGAGAGCAAATGTAGATGATCAGGTGTGTGCCTGTAGACTATGTGTTAATCCAAGCTAGACAAGGGCAATAAAACATCCACGTATGCAGAAGATTTCTCTCAGAACAGGGGGGGTGAGGTTCTAAGCCTCACCTCTGCTGCTCCCCATTTTCTCACCACATGGCCCCCTGCGACTGTGCCTGTCTTAGGTTGTTCCTCCCTTGAGGAATCTTACCCGTCTCTGGCTAACCAGTCATCTTCCGGGACCATACAGGGAAATGTGAAGTTGGTAAGTGAGAGAGAAGCCTTATTGTTTGAAAAGGTTAGCTTTTTACTTCTTTGCATATATTTATGCCCTGTGGCTTCTATGCCCAGCATATGTTCTTTTTCTAAGTAGAAAAAAAATTGCAAAGGAAAATTTGTAAAGTTTATCATGATCCCCTAGTACATGCAGTAACACAATTATTTTCATCTTTAGTCATTAGTGACTTAAAAATGGTGATGGTCACAAGGTATATCTTTTCTGCAGAATAGATTGTCATGATTTGTGAAAACATTAGAATTGTTCATATCCTATGATCAAGTAATTCTATTTATAGGAGCATAGGCTAAGAAATAATCAGAAATGTGTTCAAAAATATATGTAAAAGTACATCAGGAACGCTTATTTTAATGATTACAAAATGGCTTACTCTAAAGTTACAAGAATAAATTGACTAAATAAACCATGGCATATCCATGTATTAGAATGCTATGATATTTTCAAAAGCATTAGATGATGAGAGAAAACTCCTACAATATAAAGTGAAAAAGGTAATATATGCTACAATGGAAATTTGTATTCTTTTTTAAATTTTGTGTTTGTCATTTCTGTTTTAAATTTTTATTAGTTTTGTTGCAAACACACAAATATATAGGCACATTGACAAAATATTTGTAGGAATATTGAATATGTGATATTAACATGAGTTCCCTTAGAGGGTTACTATTAAAGGTGATTTTTTTAAAGGTGATTTTTAACTTTATACTTTTCTGTGCTTTCAAGTTTTCTATAATGAATGTATGTTTTATAAACTTTAATGAGAAAACATTGTGTATGGAAGACCTTACATCTTGGCCAGGAAATTATATGCTCAAATGGGGACATAATTTTTGAATACCACAGCAAAATAGCATCCTTTTATTCTTCATTTTCATAGTAATATATTGTCTTGATGTCTAATCTAAATACTTCATGATGCAGTTTTACATATTTCCCATCCTCCTTTGCTGACATAAATTAATAGCAACTAAACACCATCCAATGTTTAAAACCCCACATATTTGGAGTCTTTCAGCCTCTCTCTCTCTTTTTTAGGCTCAAAAATGGCAGTCCCTTTAATCTTTTCCTATTGATCCTCTTTCTACTCGCTTAATCATTTCTGTATGATTACCAAAAACAATTCTGTCACTGCAAAATTTGAGAAAATCATGGAAAAAGGATTTGCAATACTATAATGCTTGACTAAGCCATAAAAATTATCCACATTTTTCCTGCATGCTTTTCCTTCCTTCCTTTGAACTAATTAAAAAGGAATCAAGGCATTTATAATTTTACATTTATATTTTAAATACATAACATCTTAAATTATTTTTCATAGACGGGCAATTGGAAACAATGCTTTGGTTAAATTAGGAATGTATAAATTCTATTAAACCAATTTACAAATGTCTCAAAAGAATAAATGTTATCACATACAATGTTTTTCAAAAAATATGAATCCTTATGGTAAACTAAATGAAAATTTTGAAAATTAATTCACAATATATTTTGAATTCATTCGTTCAAACACTCATTAAAAACACCCTTACTGGGCACTTATATGTGTTAAAAATTATGACTCATAAATACTAGTGACACATGTATTCCTTCTTATCATCTACTTTTTTTCTATTTATTTGTTTTTTAATATTTTGCTGCTAACTATCTCATGTTTACCATATTCTAGGATATCTTTATGCTTGTTCAACTGTTACTTATATCCAAATCAGTATTAGCCTGTGGCATAAGATATAGACCACTATTATGACTGAGTTTACACTTAAATGTATGTAATATACAATCTATTATACATAACAAATATAAAATACACATAGCATGCATATACTATATATTCCATATGTCACATGTACATACATATATATGTATATACATATTGTACGCATATGCAATATATATCATCTACAGTACAATAATACTGATATACATATATGTGTATATCATAGTGCTTCTTTAGGAATACATAAAGATTATTTTCCATCACCTTAGAAAGATATGAAGGAAATTCTAAGCTTTAAAATCAAAGGAAATAATGACTGAATATGTTCTTTGCCACTGCCACCTCTATGCTCCCATGCTTTACAAACACAATTCTCTAGTACAATATATAATCTACTGAGCTGATTACATTTTAAATGTCTTTGGGAAAGTTCTTCAACCAGCATTTTTTAAGTTTTCTGCTATTGCTTTTCCTTTGCCAGACAGTAATGGAAACCTATCAATTATTTCTGCAAACTTAGTTATTTTGCAACTATTGGTAATGGGTACTGAGCACATGAATAATTCCTGTTTTTCTAAATCTGATTAAATCACATGTCTTTGTTATAGCTCACCTGTGTCTTACAGATAGCTCTGATATCTCTTCAACCTTGTATAGACTAGCTTAAACACTTTAGATTCAGTTAGGAGTGACTTCTTATGTATGTGCTTGTGTTTTACTCCCTCGCTGTCGTTCCACCTGGATATAATTTCCTAACTTAACCTGTTGAAAGGAAGTCCTTGTACCCCAGATCCTACTTCATCTTCAGGGCAGTTTGGGGCTTAACTGGAGCTGCCAAAGGTGCAAAGGTTAATCTAATTTAGGAAAATGGGTCTTTGTTTCTCCCTAACCAAATTCCATTCAGGCAGTATAATAAAAGGAGTCACAGCAGAAAGAAATTGTCTTGCCATATATGTAATAGCAAGGTCCAAGCAAGGCAAGTTCCAGTAAATTAACAACTGACCTACAATATAGAGATAAAAACTCTGTTCAGAAATGCTTCTTTAATTAGAACATGCCAAAGATACGATATCACTTGTATACTGAAAAATCCAAATTTAGAACACTATCCTGGTCTGTACCTACCATTTTACCAAGGATTGCAAAACTACTACATTAAAGCAAAAATTAGGCTAACATTTTTCCTAAATGTTACATTCATCTTAGTTTAATCCTAGATGTCCAACAGCTTATTACAGAGAGATATTTTGAGCTTTGAAACCAGAACTTATTTTCAGTCCTCCCTCATGAGATCAAACAAGTTATTTAATCTCTTTGACGATTTGTTTTTTCATCAGACCAATTGGTGGTGGTGAGTGTGTGGGGGGGGAATATTACACAGAACTCACAGGGTTTCAGTGTGAGCAAAACCAAATAGTATGCATAACGTGCCTAGCAAAGTAGTGGCTTTACTATAAATCTTACCTCCTTTTTTCCTTTTCTTCCACCTGAATGACCTTATTTAGGAATTTGTTTTTTTCATTAGCTATTGTCAATTACTGTTTATTAAAAAAAGGATGTTTTCCTCAATTGATGATCAATGCATTCATTTATAAAACAAGCATAAACCCCTTTAAACATTTAAGTGGAAAACGCTTGGGAAAATATTACTCATTCTTATTCAAGATATTTATTCTCAGAATACTTGGAATAGAGACTCTTATTAACTATTTACATGATGTAGTGTGATTATTAGGAAGGCCATTCTTTTTCCTTTTCAGGTAGAGTTAGGTGATATGGAATTTTTAAAAACACAAAATTTTCAACCATAATAATTTTTGTGGGAAATGCCCACTATATTAGACATTGTATCTAACACAACGTGGAAAAGTTGGGGCAGGCTGCAGGCATTTGAAAGACTATTCTTTTACTGCATTTGTCTCACATTTTAATACTTTCATAAAGTATTTCTGTTGATAACTACAGTAACTTGCTTTCTCTTATTTTCATATAGTCAACTTTCTATAAACTGATCTTGAATAAACTGTAGGGAACATGATTTTATGTCAGGCTCCTGTGAAATTTGATTCTGGGAGTATGTTCTTCCAAGTTTTACTCCAATTTATATTTAACCTTAAATATCTTATTTACATTGCACAGGTAGGAAATAATCCATGCTGTTCAATCACTGTCCATTGTTACATAAATAACAACAAAAGCTTCCCTGTAAGTACAGGATATTAAGTAAATAAACCCTGGAATGACTGAGATACCTCTATTCACAGTGCCAAGAGATAGTTTCCCATAGGCCCCAAACTCAGTCATAGGTCATCGTTTAAGAGTATGGTCAGAGAGGAGAAGTTCCCTCCAATATATCAAGAATGTGAAGGTGGTGACCTGAAGTAAATAGTTCCCCACCCCAAGTAGGAATAATCACCACTCCGATAGGTAAGCTGTGACTAAGGCAAGCACAGTTCTCTCCCTCCCGGGGCCACATTCTATTTTGAATACTAACAAGGGAACAGGAAAAAAAAATACTACACTTTAGACATTTTTCATTTAATTCTTGGCCCATTTCACTTTCTTTAACCATACTGCCTAGGTACACAACAACCCCAGTTCTTCCCAAGATCTCATTACCTTCTGGGCAAGGTATTTATTTTTTCTGTTCTTTGGCTTCCTCGATTTCTTGATCCTGTCTTCAAATCCGGTGATTGCTAATGTGAGTTGCAAAAGAAAGAAACTGGCTATTTCTTTTTACAGAGACTGACTAGTCTTCCCTTTTTTCTTCAAAACTTAAATTCATTTAGCAAGTTATTGCATGGGTTCGTAAAATAGCCTTTCAAAATAAGTGTTACTAACTCCTTTCTAGATACAATAAAGAGAGCAGAAGAAGAATTATATTTGTTTGGTCTTAGTAGTTGAACAGTAAAACAGAAATAAATTACTGTCTCCTGAAATTTAAATCGCTCAATTTCTTTACTAGTCTAGCAGTTCAGTTTTTCCATTTTTTAATGTAAATGTTAACTTCCTTTTTAAAAAGCAGCCTAAAAACACATTAGATAATATAAATGCCGCAGCTCAATTAGTTGCACCATTTTACAAGAACTAAATCAGTTTTGTTAGATTACAAAAAGGAAAAGAGTTCTTACTTTTGCCCGAAATTGTTAAACAGCATGCGTTTATAATCTCTGGCCTGTAACTGAAAGAATACAGTTTTAATTTGCATTTAAATAAAGCAAATCTCCCATTGCAAAGAATTTTCTTTTATTAGTTCCCATAAACAAGATGGCATTAAAGTGCATAGCCTGCTTAAGTGGGACGGGTGATAAATCAGAGGGATAAGTAAGGCAATATTATGAAGAAAAGGCAAACCACTCCAGATACACTTAAATAGTCAACATTCTGAATTCTTGCTATCAATTAAAGAAATGTTCAGCCCTAAGAGATTTTTACTTACCAAGACTATGCTTTTAGAAGTGATACAATACTGCCTAATTACTACCTAATTTATTAACAGTTAATAAGTACCTAGTTTCCTATGCTATTATTATTTTATTTACATATGAATTAAGCATTTGCAAGCTATCTAGTCCATAAATGTTTTCACAGAATTTATTCAGGTATGTGAGCCTATGTACCTGTAAAGCCACCTGATGGTTTTCTGTAAGCATGGCAGATGTGGGCAGTGTTTTACCTGTGAGGCACGTGGGTTACAGTGTATTGCCCAAGTCTGTGGAACCAGTTTAAGGGAAATACAGGTTCTACTCATCCATTTGTTGGGCTATTCCCAGGGCAACAAGGGGAGCCACTCTCCCACTACAGGCAGCTCTTTTCATTTGTTTGTTTTTTCACTCAACACATATCTACTGTCTATTTTTTTAAGGAATTATCTCCTACTTCAGCTACCGATGACCCCCCTTCTATTTGGACTCTCTGGACTGCTGAGAGGAACGCCATGAGAATATTCTTGCTCTCCATGTCCTTGATCCCACATGCCAAAAAGAATTAAATTGCCCTACTCAGTGATAATTATTCATTTTAGACAAAAAATATTCCACTATTTTTTATCTGTAGGTTTTCTACAGAGTCACAGTAATAAAAGTTGAAGACGGGTTCCCATGCCCAAAGACCTCCAAACGGAAAGAATTACTAAAGAATGTTAGAATGTTTTTTACATCCAATAAACATCTGGAAAAATAAAGATGCCAAATTAGCTGGCTTGCCTTCAAATAATCAATAAGAATACTACTCATTTTTCTAAATTCAGATGCTTAACAAAGTATATAATCTGTTAGACCCCTGGAGTATTTCCTGCTTATGAGAGTCACACCCTTCTCTCTCTTTCTCTCTCTTTTCTCTCTTTTTGTGTCTCTCTTTCTCCTTCTCTCCCTCTCTCCAGCTGTGTCTCCCTCCCTCCATTTCTCCTTTTTTCTTTGTCCATCTCCTTCCTCTCTCCTTTGTTTCTGTGATTTTTTATTAAATTTCCACCCCAAATGATCAATAAGTACTTAAGAAATAAGGAAATAGTAACATGTTATTTTAATAAGCATATGCTTGATCAAAATGCACTTGAGCATTTATTCAATGAACATTTATGGATAATGGTGATTAAAAAGGTAGCACATGATTTTAACTTGACTTTCCTGAGTTACTTAACTTTCTTAAAACTCAAATAATAATCCTATCTCGAAAGATTATATTGAGGAGTTTTGAGAAAGATTTAATATTGTGAAGTTTAATGTAAGGTAGCACTACTGCAGTACAGTTTTAGGATAGCAAAAGCTTGTAATAAATTCTAGCTACTTCTGAGCATCCACTATGTACCAGTAATGAGGATAGAAGGGTGAACTAATAACAACAAAAATCATGATAGAGAAATCTAATGATAAAAAAAATTTTTGTTTGAATAATGTAGATCCTTATTTCTGTCATTTGTTTTTATACTTAAGTCAAAATACTTAAAATTGAACATATGTTAGAGGGCTTTCTCTAATAATTTTATTCAGATCATTAACTGAAATAAAAATCTCACTTGTCTAGGTGTTTGAAATATTGTAAATGTTCACTAAAAGTTGTCGTGTTTGTCATTGTTATATCATAAATACATATTTTTAAAAAAGTATTATGGTACTCAAGTCATAACCAGGTTTCTGTGGTAACCTTAGGCTGCAGTTAACTGACCTGATTGCCTGTGCTCTTTGCTAGGAAGGCTTTTTCTACATCCAGTTAGTTTGGTTCACTATAGCCCAGGTTGCTTTTCTGTATTCCATGAGGATTGACAGTAGCCCAAATTATGGCCAAGATGCAAATGAAATTGAGGCCAGAGACTTGCCCCCTCAGTAAGCTGGATAAGTAATGACTGTTTTACTGTTAAGCCCAAGTAAAAGTCATTTCAACCCAGTGCAACAAACATCTCTTAAGAGCTTACTGTGAGCCAAGCACTGTGATAAATACTAAGGATTCAGACATGAATAAGCTCTGGTCTTTCCTCTTGAGGTACTGATGGTCATTTGGGAGGCATACGGATAAACAGATCATCACAGACAGTGTGTTATAAATAGCATGAAGACCCACACAATTTGCTGTATGTAGAAAAGTGTAGGAAAGGGGCACACAGTTCAGCCAGGAGTGTGTGGTACACTGATGTACATGTGTGAAGCATTAGGTAGGGTATTAGGGACGATGTCCTAGAGAAGATAAAACTCTTATCAAATGTTATCCTAGAGTATACTTTTCTTTTGGTGGAAAATAAAATGACAGTGTTCATATCTTAATAATTGTCAAACATGATCTCCTCCAGGACATTTTCCAATATCTGAATTTTCCATATGTGATTGTAATGCTTAGAAACTTACAGAATTTCATGGGTACCACAAGGAGCACTATCAAGGGAAGTTCTATATTCTAAGTTGGTAGTTGCAAAAATATGTAATAGCTCAACAGTCAGTGTTTATGGAAGAATGTCTGTCAGGTGAGTCCACACGTAGGTAAATATACTTGACCTTCAGGGCCAAAAAGCCAAAAACATGGGACCACTAACGTATTTGAACAAACATGTGTATAACAAACAGTGTATAACTGGAATAGAAAATAAATAAAATCAAAAGACGCCAGTATAAATAGCCTCACACAAATAAAGAAACTTCATTGTAAATAATAATTTTATATTAGTTTTAATTGACTCATTTTATCATCTTAGTTTGACAAGTTTTTTTTTTCTTTTTGACAAGCACTGGAGGGTGCCTTGCTCCCCACAGAATTACCGCTATGTAATCCATGCCTTCAAGTGTTCCACCTTAGCTTGCTGGACCCTCTGAGAGTGACTGATCATGCCTGGCTTGCATAAAGGAGTCTGTTGTTGCTCTATGGAGACATCTTTCACTACCAGGAAAAAAACAAATCTACAGAGGGTGATATCAGGTAATTACGGTATTACAGGACATAGACAAGTACCACGTGTTGTCCAATTTCCATCTTTCAACACCACTTGTTGACTATGGACAATTACCACACGTTATCAAACACAGGTGGTGTTCAACATATAGACTGCATTGAGTTGGGAGCATTGCTTGTACTAGAATCAATGTTACTACTTTTAAAGATACCTCTGTGTCTACATACTAGGTTGTTTATTTAAAAATTCTATTTGCTTTGTACAAATAGCTCCTGAAAGCTCCAAAAACAGACTTTGCTTCCTAAATACATGGGTGTCTGTGTAGTTTTAAAATCACTTACAGATATTTAGAAACACATACCCATGTATGGGACATTTGGCTCAGATTAACAGCAATGGAATTTTGGCTGAAATAGAAAAATACATATTCTTTAAATAATCCTCAAACCTTATTGATAGGATAAGCAAATATATAATATAACTAGATTCACTGATTATGGCTAGACAATATCAAAGCAATTTCCTTCTAAGAGTTGGCTTGGTGCTCATTTATGTAATGGATGTTTCTCATTTAAAAAATAAAAATAAAAGGATGTATTTTAACTGACTGAACTCCTAGAAGTCTATGGGGGCAGAAAGCCCAATGCTTTGTATCTAAGAATTTCCAAGTGTTGAATATTTCCATCATCTCTGTTTTTCTCTCTGCTGCAACTGTCAAAAATAATTGACTTCTCTTGAGTCACTAGTGACAAATAAGTGCCCTCTTGGAAAAAGAGAACAAAGGAGAATGGTAACCATTTGGGTGACCTAAGTAAGTGCATGTGATGAAATAGATAAAGACAGCAGTCAGGGAACAAGAGAAAAGGTGTTTGATTCCTGACCTGGACGACCCTGACGTCAGGAAGCCATCCAAAGAGCTTCTTAAACCAGCGTTTGTTTAATACAAGTTATCACAAGACTTTTCATGACTTGTTTTATTTTTAGATCAGGGTTAAGTAACTTTTCTATGAAAAAAGGAACATGTACACAATCTTAAAACTAGTTTTAAAAACACATTTGTACAGCTCCTTTCTAGATTTGGACATAGTGAGGTTTTGGTTTAAAAAAAAAGACTTTCTGCAGGAATGATTTACCCTAATATTTTCTTCTCTGTTTATGTATTGACTACTTTCCATCACTAAAATGTAACCTCCATGAGAAGAGAAACCCTGTCTGTCTTGTTCCATGTTAAAATTCTAGATAGAACAGCACTTTGTTCATAGGAGGGCTATCAGTAAATATTTGTTGAATGGGTGTGAGTGAATAAATGAATGAATAAATTCATTAATTCTTAATTTTGAAGCATGTCTTCATTGTTCTTAGCAATGTATTAAGCATCTTTCTCCACAGGATATAGAAGGCACTAATGTATTAATACCAGATTTTCTTTCTATAAATGTTCTTCATGGTATTCTTAATAGTGTGCTATAGTTTAAAAAATATTGCAAAAAGTTATGATCATAAACAATATTTGACCACCAAATCTCTTGGTGATCAAGTAGAGATATGTTTTGCATTTTCTTGCACATCTCAAACACAAATGTTCTTGGCTGATTAGGCCTGAGGAGAACTAATGCAAAATCATTCAAGAGCTTGATTAATTTTTAAAAGATTATCCCAGTAATTTAAGTATTAAACTAATTGACCAAATAAAACTGCTCAGAATGGCAGGATTTTCTATTTATCTCAGAGGTAAGCAAAGGCTACTTGTTAGGCTCATCTTCTTTTTTTTTTTTTTAGATAATTATTTTTTATTGAAGGGTAGTTGACACACAGTATTACATTACATTAGTTTCAGGTGTACAACACAGTGATTCAACATTTATATACATGATAATTCTAAGTACCAGCTATCACCATACCAAGTTGTTACAATATTTTGACTATATTCCTTATGCTATACATTACCTCCCGGTTGCTTATTTATTTTACAATTGGAAGTGTGTACTTTTTCTTGGTTGTTGTTGTTAGGGCATCTCTCATTTTTATTGATCAAATGGTTGTTAACAACAATAAAATTCTGTATAGGGGAGTCAATGCTCAATGCACAATCATTAATCCACCCCAAGCCTAATTTTCGTCAGTCTCCAATCTTCTGAAGCATAACGAACAAGTTCTTACATGGTGAACAAATTCTTACATAGTGAATAAGTTACATGGTGAACAGTACAAGGGCAGTCATCACAGAAACTTTTGGTTTTGCTCATGCATTATGAACTATAAACAGTCAGTTCAAATATGAATACACATTTGATTTTTATACTTGATTTATATGTGGATACCACATTTCTCTCTTTATTATTTTTAATAAGATGCTGAAGTGGTAGGTAGATACAACATAAAGGTAGAAAACATAGTTTAGTGTTGTAAGAGAGCAAATGTAGATGATCAGGTGTGTGCCTGTAGACTATGTGTTAATCCAAGCTAGACAAGGGCAATAAAACATCCACATATGCAGAAGATTTCTCTCAGAACAGGGGGGGTGAGGTTCTAAGCCTCACCTCTGTTGATCCCCAATTTCTCACCTGATGGCCCCCCAGCGACTGTGCCTGTCTTAGGTTGTTCCTCCCTTGAGGAATCTTACCCGTCTCTGGCTAACCAGTCATCTTCCGGGGCCACACAGGGAAATGTTAAGTTGGTAAGTGAGAGAGAAGCCTTATTGTTTGAAATGGTTAGCTTTTTATTTCTTTGCATATTTATGCCCTGTAGCTTCTATGCCCAGCATTTGTCTTGAGGTATCTTTACCACTTGGAGGAGTTATGATACTCGGTAAATTTGATATGAGGCACGAATTCTATTTAAGAATTCGTTGTAATTAGGAAGGAAGAAGAAAAGCTATAGAAGTAGCAGACGGGAGAAAACATGGGAAGATTGATTATTTCTTTGACATATCTTCTTGTAGAGTAACTTCAGCATGTATATATTTTAAGCTACTACTTAAATTGCGCACACACATTAACATAATAGGAGTATAGTTACATAACCAAAGCATACCTGTAATTACCAGCCATCTCCAGTGAAACCAAGAAAACCAGTTAGGCACCCTAGGCATTTGTGAAAACTTATCAATGATATGATGGTTATTATCTAACTGAATTTGAATAGTTTGAGAAAAATCAGACAAATTAAAACAACCCATTCCTGGGCACTGTTCACATCCCATATGTTCTTTTAACAGTAAATAGTCTGTAGTTGTAAGATTTTGGAGCGCTACAATTTGCACTTCTCCTAATTCTTGGTTGAGTTCCAACAGTATAGATCCAGTCAAATTTGTTGTTTTACTGTATGCACAGGCCAGCTTAGATATCTCCTTCATTCCCATGGCAAGTCCAGGAGCTGGTGGGATGAGTGCATCTACAGCTGTAGCAGTGCGTGGATCTTTGTTGGGGTTTTTTGATGATCATCTTCTGGCATGAGTCTTCCCGAGAGTGCTGATGTTGGAAGTTCTCTTTCATATCGTTTCTTAGTTCATTTTCGGGGTAGCCAAATTAGGCTTTGATCCTCTGTATAAACACAAACAGACCCTTTGCCTACACTTTTATATGTCCTTTATATCATTGTGTAGAACTCATTAGAGGTCACCACATAGGAACTGCATTTTTTTTTTTTAATCATTAATCTACACTTACATGACGAATACTTACGAATACTTTGTTTACTAGGCTCTCCCCTATACCAGGTCCCCCCTATATACTCCTTTACAGTCACTGTCCATCAGCGTAGCAACCTGTTGTAGAATCACTACTTGTCTTCTCTGTGTTGTACAGCCCTCCCCTTTCTCCCACCCCGCTATGGATGCTAATCTTAATACCCCCCTACTTCTCCCCCCCTTATCCCTCCCTACCCACCCATCCTCCCCAGTCCCTTTCCCTTTGGTACCTGTTAGTCCATTCTTGAGTTCTGTGATTCTGCTGCTGTTGTGTTCCTTCAGTTTTTCCTTTGTTCTTATATTCCACAGATGAGTGAAATCATTTGGTATTTCTCTTTCTCTGCTTGGCTTGTTTCACTGAGCAAAATACCCTCCAGCTCCATCCATGTTGCTGCAAATGGTTGGATTTGCCCTTTTCTTATGGCTGAGTAGTATTCCATTGTGTATATGTACCACATCTTCTTTATCCATTCATCTATCGATGGACATTTAGGTTGCTTCCAATTCTTGGCTATTGTAAATAGTGCTGCGATAAACATAGGGGTGCACTGATCTTTCTCATACTTGATTGCTGCATTCTTAGGGTAAATTCCTAGGAGTGCAATTCCTGGGTCAAATGGTAAGTCTGTTTTGAGCATTTTGATGTACCTCCATACTGCTTTCCACAATGGTTGAACTAACTTACATTGCCACCAGCAGTGTAGGAGGGTTCCCCTTTCTCCACAGCCTCGCCAACATTTGTTGTTGTTTGTCTTTTGGATGGCAGCCATCCTTACTGGTGTGAGGTGATACCTCATTGTAGTTTTAATTTGCATTTCTCTGATAATTAGCGATGTGGAGCATCTTTTCATGTGTCTGTTGGCCATCTGTATTTCTTTTTTGGAGAACCGTCTGTTCAGTTCCTTTGCCCATTTTTTAATTGGGTTATTTGTTTTTTGTTTGTTGAGGCGTGTGAGCTCTTTATATATTCTGGACGTCAAGCCTTTATCGGATGTGTCATTTTCAAAGATATTCTCCCATACTGTAGGGTTTCTTTTTGTTCTATTGATGGTGTCTTTTGCTGTACAGAAGCTTTTCAGCTTAATATAGTCCCACTTGTTCATTTTTGCTGTTGTTTTCCTTGCCCGGGGAGATATGTTCAAGAAGAGGTCACTCATGTTTATGTCTAAGAGGTTTTCGCCTATGTTTTCTTCCAAGAGTTTAATGGTTTCATGACTTACATTCAGGTCTTTGATCCATTTTGAGTTTACTTTTGTATATGGGGTTAGACAATGGTCCAGTTTCATTCTCCTACATGTAGCTGTCCAGTTTTGCCAGCACCATCTGTTGAAGAGACTGTCATTTCGCCATTGTATGTCCATGGCTCCTTTATCAAATATTAATTGACCATATATGTCTGAGTTAATGTCTGGATTCTCTAGTCTGTTCCATTGGTCTGTGGCTCTGTTCTTGTGCCAGTACCAAATTGTCTTGATTACTATGGCTTTATAATAGAGCTTGAAGTTGGGGAGTGAGATCCCCCCTACTTTATTCTTCTTTCTCAGGATTGCTTTGGCTATTCTGGGTCTTTGGTGGTTCCATATGAATTTTTGAATTATTTGATCCAGTTCATTGAAGAATGTTGCTGGTAGTTTCATAGGGATCGCATCAAATCTGTATATTGCTTTGGGCAGGATGGCCATTTTGACGATATTAATTCTTCCTAGCCATGAGCATGGGATGCGTTTCCATCTGTTAGTGTCCCCTTTAATTTCTTTTAAGAGTGACTTGTAGTTTTCAGAATATAAGTCTTTCACTTCTTTGGTTAGGTTTATTCCTAGGTATTTTATTTTTTTTGATGCAATTGTGAATGGAGTTGTTTTCCTGATTTCTCTTTCTGTTGGTTCATTGTTGGTATATAGGAAAGCCACAGATTTCTGTGTGTTGATTTTGTATCCTGCAACTTTGCTGTATTCCGATATCAGTTCTAGTAGTTCTGGGGTGGAGTCTTTAGGGTTTTTTATGTACAGTATCATGTCATCTGCAAATAGTGACAGTTTGACTTCTTCTTTGCCAATCTGGATTCCTTGTATTTTTTTGTTTTGTCTGATTGCCGTGGCTAGGACCTCTAGTACAATGTTAAATAACAGTGGGGAGAGTGGGCATCCCTGTCTAGTTCCCGATCTCAGCGGAAATGCTTTCAGCTTCTCGCTATTCAATATAATGTTGGCTGTGGGTTTTTCATAGATGGCCTTTATTATGTTGAGGTACTTGCCCTCTATTCCCATTTTGCTGAGAGTTTTTATCATGAATGGATGTTGAACTTTGTCAAATGCTTTTTCAGCATCTATGGAGATGATCATGTGGTTTTTGTCTTTCTTTTTGTTGATGTGGTGGATGATATTGATGGACTTTCGAATGTTGTGCCATCCTTGCATCCCTGGGATGAATCCCACTTGGTCATGGTGTACGATGGTTTTGATGTATTTTTGAATTCGGTTTGCTAAAATTTTGTTGAGTATTTTTGCGTCTACGTTCATCAGGGATATTGGTCTATAGTTTTCTTTTTTGGTGGTGTCTTTGCCTGGTTTTGGTATTAGGGTGATGTTAGCTTCATAGAATGAGTTTGGGAGTATCCCCTCCTCTTCTATTTCTTGGAAAACTTTAAGGAGAATGGGTATTATGTCTTCCCTGTATGTCTGATAAAATTCCGAGGTAAATCCATCTGGCCCGGGGGTTTTGTTCTTTGGTAGTTTTTTGATTACCGCTTCAATTTCGTTGCTGGTAATTGGTCTGTTTAGATTTTCTGTTTCTTTTTGGGTCAGTCTTGGAAGGTTGTATTTTTCTAGGAAGTTGTCCATTTCTCCTAGGTTTCCCAGCTTGTTAGCATATAGGTTTTCATAGTAGTCTCTAATAATTCTTTGTATTTCTGCGGGATCTGTTGTGATTTTTCCTTTCTCATTTCTGATACTGTTGATTTGTGTTGACTCTCTTTTCCTCTTAATAAGTCTGGCTAGAGGCTTATCTATTTTGTTTATTTTCTCGAAGAACCAGCTCTTGGTTTCATTGATTTTTGCTATTGTTTTATTCTTCTCAATTTTATTTATTTCTTCTCTGATCTTTATTATGTCCCTCCTTCTGCTGACCTTAGGCCTCATTTGTTCTTCTTTTTCCAATTTTGATAGTTGTGACATTAGACCGTTCATTTGGGATTGCTCTTCCTTTTTTAAATATGCTTGGAGTGCTATATACTTTCCTCTTAAGACTGCTTTTGCTGCGTCCCACAGAAGTTGGGGCTTAGTGTTGTTGTTGTCATTTGTTTCCATATATTGCTGGATCTCCATTTTGATTTGGTCATTGATCCATTGATTATTTAGGAGCGTGTTGTTTAGCCTCCATGTGTTTGTGAGCCTTTTTGCTTTCTTTGAACAGTTTATTTCTAGTTTAATGCCTTTGTGGTCTGAAAAGTTGGTTGGTAGGATTTCAATCTTTTGGAATTTACTGAGGCTCTTTTTGTGTCCTAGTATGTGGTCTATTCTGGAGAATGTTCCATGTGCACTTGAGAAGAACGTGTATCCTGTTGCTTTTGGATGTAGAGTTCTGTAGATGTCTATTAGGTCCTTCTGTTCTAGTGTGTTGTTCAGTGCCTCTGTGTCCTTACTTATTTTCTGTCTGGTGGATCTGTCCTTTGGAGTGAGTGGTGTGTTGAAGTCTCCTAGAATGAATGCATTGCATTCTATTTCCTCCTTTAGTTCTGTTAATATTTGTTTCAGGTATGTTGGTGCTCCTGTATTGGGTGCATATATATTTATAATGGTTATATCCTCTTGATGGACTGAGCCCTTTATCATTATGTAATGTCCTTCTTTGTCTTTTGTTACTTTCTTTATTTTGAAGTCTGTTTTGTCTGATACCAGAATTGCAACACCTGCTTTCTTCTCTCTGTTGTTTGCTTGAAATATCTTTTTCCATCCCTTGACTTTAAGTCTGTGCGCGTCTTTGGGTTTGAGGTGAGTCTCTTGTAAGCAGCATATGGATGGATCTTGCTTTTTTATCCATTCTATTACTCTGTGTCTTTTGATTGGTGCATTCAGTCCATTTACATTTAGGGTGATTATTGAAAGGTATGAATTTATTGCCATTGCAGGCTTTAAGTTTGTGGTTACCAAAGGTTTAGGGTTAGCTTCTTTACTGTCTTACTGTCTAACTTAACTCGCTTGTTGAGCTATTATAAACACAATCTGATGATTCTTTATTTCTCTCCCTTCTTATTCCTCCTCCTCCCTTCTTCATATGTTGGGTGTTTTGTTGTGTGCTCTTTTTAGGAGTGCTCCCATCTAGAGCAGTCCCTGTAGGATGCCCTGTAGAGGTGGTTTGTGGGAGGCAAATTCCCTCAACTTTTGCTTGTCTGGGAATTGTTTAATCCCTCCTTCATATTTAAATGATATTCGTGCTGGATACAGTAGTCTTGGTTCGAGGCCCTTCTGTTTCATTGCATTAAGTATATCATGCCATTCTCTTCTGGCCTGTAGGGTTTCTGTTGAGAAGTCTGATGATAGCCTGATGGGTTTTCCTTTGTAGGTAACCTTTTTTTTCTCTCTGGCTGCTTGTAATACTTTGTCCTTGTCTTTGATCTTTGCCATTTTAATTATTATGTGTCTTGGTGTTGCCCTCCTTGGATCCCTTGTCATGGGAGTTCTGTGTACCTCTGTGGTCTGAGAGGCCATTTCTTCCCCTAGTTTGGGGAAATTTTCAGCAATTATTTCTTCAAAGACATTTTCTATCCCCTTTTCTCTCTCTACTTCTTCTGGAATGCCTATGATTCTTAAATTATTTCTTTTATATTGATCACTCAGCTCTCTTAGAATTCTTTCATTCCTGGAGATCCTTTTATCTCTCTCTGCATCAGCTTCTCTGCGTTCCTGTTCTCTGTTTTCTAGTCCATTAATGGTCTCTTGCATCTCGTCCATTCTGTTTTGAAGTCCTTCCAGAGCTTGTTTTATTTCTGAATTCTCCTTCCTTAGTTCTTGCATATTTCTCTGCAAGTCCATCAGCATGGTTATGACTTTTGTTTTGAATTCTTTTTCAGGTAGACTGGCTAAATCTATCTCCCCAGATTCCTTCTCAGGGGAAGATGTAGCAGATGCCGAAGCTGTCTGGGTTAGTCTTGTCTGAATCATATTTTTTTGCCTTTTCATGTTGACAGGTGCTATTGACTGTCAGCTGGGAGGGCCAAAATTTTCACTTACTACTGGCCTTTCTTTACTGGGGCAACTGCGACCCCTAGTGGCTTGTGTTGGGTAATTGCGTGTAGAGTGGGTCTTTGTGTCTTGCCTGGCCGGAAGGGAGAAATTTCCCTTTCTGTGGGCGGAATTTGTCTCAGGCTGCTTCTCTGCTTTCGCAGCGCCCGGTGGGGTGATGGATGGGGGGGCTGCTTGACTGTTTGCCTCCGTGAGGGGTCTCAGAGCTGTTGCCCAGGGGGTTAGTGCACCCGGTTTTCCCTGTAATTTCCAGCTGCTGTACTGTGACCTGGGTTGTTTCCGTCAAGCTGTTAAGTCCCTGTCCCTTTAAGACTTTCAAAAAAAGCCCCCGCTTTTCTTTGTCACAGGGGCATCAGCTTCAGCACCCGCTCTGAGGTCTACCCCCTGTTCTCCCAGTATCCAGGGCCCCCTGGGCATATACTGTGTCTGCGCTCTGGCCCGGATGGCTGGGGCTGGGTGTTCGGCAGTCCTGGGCTCCGTCTCCCTCCCGCTCTGCCTATTGTTCTCCCGCCGGGAGCTGGGGGGAGGGTCGCTCGCGTCCCGCAGGGCCGGGGCTTGTATCTTACCCCCTTCGCGAGGCGCTGGGTTCTCGCTGGTGTAGCTGCAGTCTGGCCACTGTCCTGCGTCTTCTGGTCTCTCTTTTAGGGCTAGTTGTGTTTGTTGTATTTTCAAAAGTATATATGTTTTTGGGAGGAGATTCCCACTGTCCTACTCACGCCGCCATGTTGGCTCCGCCTCCTAGGCTCATCTTCTTTATTCCCTGAGCACACTTGTTACCTCTCTTTGATTTAAGTTGCTAGTTGCTCATAGGGCATAGCCTTTCTCTTATCTTGGATATGACCTGAGGTGTTATTTATGTTCAAGAACCATTCAGGATATCAGTTTGGATTTCAAAAAAATGCATGCATGAAGTCTACTTTATAGAGAAGAATGTGAACTATAATGGGCCAAATACGTGGAGCCCATGATTCTATACCTGGTTCTGGAGCTAATTATAAATCAATTGTGAGTGAAGCCCAAACATCACAGAAGCCCTTCTTCCACTTCTCCTGATTTGGAATCTAGGGTGACAAGGAAGGCTTGCTGACTAGCAACTCTCATGATCTCACAATGAAGTATGCTCACGAGGATGCTCTGGGAGATCTGTGATGCTGTGGCGCCATCTCCGAGGAGGAGAAGCTGGGATAGAAGAGGTAGCTCTCCCAAATGGTGGTGAGAGGAGAGGGAAAGTGTAGGACCTGAGAAAGACGGACAGTTAGTACTAGGTGGCTGAGATGTACTGGGCCTGACTGTCAAGAAAAATCCCCCACTTCCACCACCATGACCGTACATGCTTAGAAGTTGCTTTTTCTGTTCGCTGTCCCTAGATGTCACTTGCATAAAACTTGATATGTCTGCACTGTGTATAATCTCTGTACTGTCTACTGCTTATAAGCGTTCCTCCTTGGTATCTAATATTGCAGGTTTCCAGTAACTGCTACTGTAACTTTCCTTGAAGATCGCTGCTAATTACTATAAAAGAAGGTGGAATTTCTTTAGACACAAGACTTTCAAATCCCATGCAGATATTTGACGTGGTAGTTCTTAACCAGATTTCACCTCAGAATTCCTTTGGGGGGTTAGAGAAACAGCCACCCCTGAAGTTCTGTCCCAGTGAATTTGAGGAAGGAATGGATAGATGGTCATACATGATTGAAAAATACTGTTTTGAGGTCTCACAAATACCACTAAACATCAACTCATTTCACAGAAGTGACCATCATCACAGAAATACAACCAATATTTCAAGATGAGACCTGGTGAGAAAAACAGTATGATAGTAACAAAAAGATAACTTCATTTACAAAATGAGTTTTTAATAATTACTGTTATTCATGGTAGTTTCTACTATATACTGAGTACTCAATTAGTGTCAAGGACTAAGACTAGCCATGAATACGTGATCTAATTTAAACACTATATTGTTTAGAGGAAGGGATATTATATCTATCTCATAGAGAAAGAGATTAAATGACTTCTTATAAAAGGAAAACAAATCTATTAAAGGCAAGACTGCCCAAGCCTGGAGCACACCCTCTTTCCACTATACACACAATCCTTCCCAGGTCTTTCCCCAGAAAGGAAGAAAGTCAGCCGAGAACAGTCATATCAAGGATGCATCCAAGGCATGAATTTAAGCTCTAGTTGAGAGACAATCGATATCATCATCAGTAGATGTGTGTACGGTGGTCATGTTGTCCTCAACCAAAAATTGGGCCATTTTTACTGAAATTGGAACAGAATATTTAAATCAGATGATTGTGAGCATTCTAGGACATACAGGCAACATAAAAAGGTACATGACAAATAACATGTAGGAGGAAGAGAACACAGATAGAAGGAAGGTCAGTAGGTAACGAGAACATTCTAAATTGATGGTGAGTCTGGATTTTGGGCTGAATGGGGGTGCCAATTGATTTGAAATACTTTACCATCTTGCAGTCCCCAGGCGCTCCCTAACCCAGTCGAAACACATTGAACAGAATGCTTTTTTTCTGCTTGTAAGTCATTAAGACTTTTTGACATAGAATTCTCTGAGAATATTTAAAGAGGCAAACTGTAATTTAGATATCATGAGTTTCCATGGTGTGAAAACCTAAACAAGACAAGGAATGCTATCAGAAATTATATTACTTTGAAATTATAAAGTGTGTTTTATATAAAACCAAGCTTTGCTTGAAAGCAACGTAAGTAGCAATTTTCTCCTAAGTTGTCTGAGGTATGAAGTGATACACAAAATGGATATCATATAACCTTATTCTGTTTATCAATATATAATTATGAAGTAATTTACAATAATTCAGTTATTGATTTAACCTCACCTATGTGCCTTCAGAGAATATTTATACTTTAGGATTGAAATGTAACTAAATTATTGGATGAAAATTGCCACTAAGCAATCCTAATTAGAAAACAGATGCTGATGTAAGATCATGTTTTATCCTGGTATTTCCCAGTCTCAGTATAGTTGCCTTTTTAATAGATTGATGTTGCTGTGGCATAACAACTGGGGACAGTTCATATCAATTCTATGAAGGTGAGCCTAATGCTTCAGCATATGGTAAATAGGAAAACATTCTGTATTTCCCTCAACTACACTCATATCTCAAAAAGTTTAAGAGCAGCAGAGTTAATAGCTGAACTGATAAGTCAGAAGTCATAGAGATGTATGTGTGGGCTTGCCTCAATACTGGATTCACTCAAAACTCAGTGTTTGTGAAAGAAAAAATAAATAAATGAAGAAAGGAATAAAGGAAGGGCAGAGGGAGGAACAAAGGATTATAAGAAAGGAAGTTAAGAAGAGAAAAAGCAAGCAAAGAAATCCTATGGTAAAACACAGGATCTGGGATAATGCAACTGTATCTCACTTTGAATAATCATAATAAAATAAAGATTATATCTTATCACTTTTTATTGTGTCTGTGAAAACTATGTTTCATAAGGTCAGATCAGTAGTCTAGAAGACAAAAGTCATCTTATGCTCCTAATCTTTTGGAATATAACTAGAAATGAAAAGGAAAAACAGTTCTTAGGAGTAATAAATAAATTGATGACTCAGCGATTCCATTTGCCAAATAAAGAGACTTTGGGTAAGTAACGCAGCCTTGCTAAGCCTCAGTTTCTTTAGATGTAAAGTGGGGGACCATAATACTGTTCCAGACTGTGATAAACACAGATACGATCTCACATTTGAAAGCACGGTTTCAGATGCTTGACACCTAGATACTGAGTATATGTTGTGCTTTTTTTGTTTTCCCTTAAAGCTACTGTCAGTGAGTTACAGCTCCTCCTAAAACAGTCTTTTGTGGCAAATGGAAACAAAGACTTCAGTTTTGTTGCATCATTAAAATTGTACAATCTTATACAGTAACAAAATGTTAGATACTATCGACCATAATTGTACAGCCACTGTGAAATCCTTATCTGTTCTCACCTGAAAGTCATCAGGGGTGGAAGATTAGAGCCTCAAGTGACAACCCACTTCAGTTTTGATTGTCCTGAATTCTTTAGGATTTCCATAAGTTTTCCAGGTTGTGCCCTTTAGCAATAGGTTATAGGCCTATAAAGCCTTCCATGTAAGCGTCTTTGAAAAGGTGTGAAGTTTGCCATTCCCATTCCTGGAAAAATTTCTTTTATCCATGTTAAAAATATTTCCATTTGTTTTATTTCATCAAGTCATATGCTTTTCAGGCACATTCCTCTGGGGTGGATATGTTAGATTTTACCAATATTCTTTTTATACAGTTACCTTCTTTGGGCAGTATGTTGTACTTCCAGTACTGTTACTGTCCAAATAGTTTCATTCAGTAGTTGTATGTTGGCTTAAGTTGAGCCTGCTAATCATCTAGTATTTTAATTACACCATGACTGCTCTACCCTATGTTTGAGGAAATCTTAAAAATCCAAAATAAGTATACCATGGAACTTCACAAATACCTTAATTACATTTCTTCTTGTCTTTTATGGTTCTTCTTGCCTATTACAATTTTGAATTTTTATTCTATCATCCACCATGTAAGTTTTTTTGCCATTTGTGAATTCAATATTCATAATTTGAAAGGTTCAACCGTAAAGATAACTATGGTTCTTTAACTTTATAGTCTCGTTAGAAAGGCTCATCAAACTTAGGTCACTGTCAGATTTGAATCATGGTCATGGATGTCAGCCCAACAGTACAGCCAAGCACCCACCGCCAGGTGTGAGGAATGGTTCCCGAGTATCAGAAGCAGAATGACAATTAATACCTAAGGTCAGACTTGCATAAGAATCGGAGTCAGGCTGACAAAATCCAGGGAATATAAACCAATGAAAACTAAATGCTTTCAATCTGGAATTTGCAAATCAGGGAAGTGATAGAAAAAAATGTAGTCTTGTTACTGCTGAAGGGAAGTATAACTAAAAAAATCTTTCATTTTGTTCTTTGAATCCTGAGACCTCCCTGGTAGGATCCAGTACTTTCAAAGAGAGCTAAAATGTAGTAGTTGAGGTGTGAAGAGGCATAGGCAGCACTCTTTTGGCAGAATATTTAATAAATGAGGTAGTAAATTGATAAAATAGAGGTCCTGAAGCCTATGACTATTCACATATTACATACTTTCAGTTCAGTTTATGTGCTACCAATAAGACTCCTAGAATTTCTACTAAGCATTCCATGTTTTAGGAAAGAGAAATTAGGCATGCAAGCAAGATAGTCTACCTAATAAAATTCTTTCAAGTTCACAGCTAGGTAGACATATTGTACTAAATGCTAGTTCCGATTCATTTTCTCAAAAACTCATTGAAAATTCCAGTTGCCACTATGACGTGTAAAGAGCTTGAAAGTTTTCATTCCCAACCTAACAACAAATAAAAAATTGAACAACCTAAAAATCAATATCTTTTCATAGATACATCAGAAAATTAAGTCACGGGGCTTACAGCTCTCCCCCAAATTGGAGAGACAGTTGAATACACAGATCACAGGCTAGTGTGAGCAGAAGCTGCCAGAGCCAGGTTCTGATGGGAACATATAGATGGTAACTGGGAAATTGCTGTAAGATAAACGTGGACTAGCTTGACAGTTAACACATAGGAGCCCAGTCTGGGAGGAGCACCCACACTTTTGTGAGTTTTATCTCCAGAAGCTCCATCAGGTTTTTCACGGTAAGATCCAAGTAAAATCTCCTTGGGATTGCAGCAGCGACAGGGAAAAATAACCAGTTTGAAATACACCCAGGGGAAAAGGTTCCATCAAATTAATAGGCTAAAGAAGAAAAGTCACATTATCGTATCAATAGATACAGGAAAAGCATTTGACAAAATCCAATACCCATTCATGATAAAACCCTTAATGAACTGAGAATGCATGGAACTTTACAACTTGATAAAGAACATCTACAAAATGCTTACAGATAATATCATACTTAATTGTAAGAATTTAGAAGCTTTTCTTCAAAGATAAGGACAACAAGAATGTCACCTCTTAGCATTCTTATTTAACACTGTACTAGAAGATCTAGCTAACACAATAAGACAAAACAAAGAAATAAAAGCTATGCAGATTCAGAAGAAGGATATAAAACTATGTTCACAGATGACATGATTTTCTATGTAGAAAATCCAAAAGAATTAAGAAAAAAACCCTCTTGAAACTCATAAACAATTCTGTAAGCTTGTATCATTCAAGATTAGTATAAAAAGTCAGTTAATTGATTTTCTCTAAACCAAACAATGAACAGTTGGATTTTGAAATTAAAAGTACAATGTCATTCCGGGTAAGATTCCTCAAGGGAGGAACAACCTAAGACAGGCACAGTCGCAGGGGGGCCATCAGGTGAGAAATTGGGGATCAACAGAGGTGAGGCTTAGAACCTCACCCCCCCTGTTTTAAGAGAAATCTTCTGCATCCGTGGATGTTTTATTGCCCTTGTCTAGCTTGGATTAATACATAGTCTACAGGCACACACCTGATCATCTACATGTGCTCTCTTACAGCACTAAACTATGTTTTCTACCTTTATCTTGCACCTACCTACCACTTCAGCATGTTATTAAAAAATAATAATAATAATAATAATAATAATAATAATAATAAGGGAGAAATGTGGGATTCATATATAAATCAAGTATAAAAATCAAACAAATATTCATATTTGACCTGATTGTTTATAGTTCATAATGCATGATCAAAACTGAAAGTTTCTGTGATGACTGCCCTTGCACTGTTCACCATGTAAGAACTTACTCACTATGTAAGAATTTGTTCACCATGTAAGAACTTGTTCATTATGCTTCAGAAGATTGGAGACTGATGAGGATTAGGCTTGGGGTGGATTAATGATTGTGCATTGAGTCCCCTATACAGAATTTTATTGTTGTTAACAACCATTTGATCAATAAATATGAGAGATGCCCTCTCAAAAAAAAAAGAAAAAAAAAGTACAATGTCATTCACCTTAGCACCCAGAAAAATTAAATAGGAATAAACCTACCAAAACATGTATCAGATCTATGTGTGGACAACTACAAAATTTTAACAAAAGAAATCAAAGAAGAGGTAAATAAATAGAGAAGTATTCCATGTTCATAGGAAGATTGAATATTAAATTATCAGTTCTTTCCAACTTGATCTATAGATTCAATGCAATCCCAATCAAAATTCCAGAAACTAATTTTGGGGATATGAACAAAAAAACTAATTCTAACAGCCCAGTAGTGCCAACACAATTCTGAAGAAGCAGAAATCAGGGGACTGACATTACCTGTCTTCAAAATTCACTGTAAAGTTACAGTAACTAAGACAAGGTGATATTGGTTAAAAAAAAGAACCAGACAAACAGATAAATGGAGCAGAATAAAAAGCCCAGAAATAAACCCAGGCAAATATAATGAACTGGTCTTTGACAAAAGAGTAAAGGCAAATTAATAGAGGAAAGGTAGACTTTCAACAAAAGGTGCTGGAAGAATTGGACATCCACATGCAAAATAATAATTACAATATGGATACAGACATTACATCCCTTATAAAGATTAACTCAAAATGGATCATGGATCTAAACTAATTCTAAAAAGGTGATACCAGACAAAATCTAAATTGATGAATTTTTAGATATAACATCAAAATTATGATCATGAAAGAAAAATTGTTAAGTTAGACTTTATTAAAATGAACACCTTCTGTTCTACAAATATCACAGTTAAAAGGATGCAAACACAAGCCAGAGTAGGAGAAATAATTTCAAAGCATGTATTTGGCAAAAGGTTTGTATCCAAAATATATAACGGATTCTTAAAACTCAGTCAGTATATAGATGATCCAATTGAAAAATGAGCATCACCAAAGAAGATTTACAGATGGCACATAAGCTTATGAAAAAATGTTCAACATTGTCACTCAAGATTTTTAAGTTAAAACAATGACAATATCCTATATACGTAGTAGAATGACTAAAATCTGAAACACAGACAATAAAAAAAGATGTGGAATAACAGGAATTCTCACTCATTGCTGATAGGAATGCAAAATGGTACAGCCACTCTGAGGATAGTTAGGCTGTTTCTTGCAAAGCTAAACATTGTCTTGACATACAATTCAGGAATCACAACATAGGTATTTCTAATGAGTTGGGAACTTATGTCAACACAAAAACTTGTACATAAATGTTCATGGAAGCTTTATTCTCAACTTACGAAAATCAAAAGCCACCAAAGGTGTCTTTTAATAGGTCAGTAGATAAACAAATTATGGGACATTGACATACTGTAAGATTATTCTATAATGAAAAGAAATGGGTTATCAAGACACAGAAAGACATAGAAGAGCATTTAATGTATATATTGCTAAGTGAAAGAAGATAGTCTGAAAAGGCTGTATAGTGTAAGATTCCAACTATATGACATTCTGGACAAGGCAAAACTATGAAGGCAGTAAAACATCACTGGTTGTCAAGGGCTTGTGGGGAGGTAGGAAAGGAAAGATAAATAGATGGAGCACAGAATTTTATATCTGTGAAACTATCCTGTATGATACTGTCATGGGCACACATGATGTTATTGGATATAAAACATTTCTAAAAAATAAAATGTATTTTCCCAGCCATGGTGTAGATGCAACTTGTAGAACTTAAAAATCAGTAAGTTCTATTAAGAAAGTAGTCTTGGTTTTAAATTCAGTTTTGAGCAAGTTGCTTAATATTTCTGAGACTGTTTCCTGTTGGTAGGGTGAGAAGAAAGTATCTTTTGTATACAATCATGTTTCAATGAAATAACATGGATATATCAGTAACTATCATAAACGAGTACAATAAACAGTGGCCACTATTTGGATCTTGAAGGACTTTAGAGATTTTAAAGGCAGAAACTAAAGCTCAAAGGTATGAAATTACTTGTGAAGATCATAAAATACTGTCATTTGCAGAGCGCTTGCAGTGTCGTTACAGAGTACTATAGTAGGCACTACTTCTTTTTGTGCAGACAAAGGAAAAAGGAAAGAATCACGTTTTCTTCCTTGAATTAAGGCTGACTTTAAAAAGTTGTGATTTCAAAAGTAACAGACAGAAGTAGTTTCTCTATAGTGTGCCCGGCATTCTCCATGTTTTCTCTCATCTTTCCCACTCGCCTCTACAACAAGTAGGGAAGAGATGGATAAAGAGAAGCAACTAAGCAAGGAGGCCCTTTAAAATACCACTGTGGGGTGTCATAAGCACTTTCCCAGCTCAGGGAAAGACCTGAAGTTTCTTCTTTTCAGTTTGCTCAAATCGGGGCGGTACACGGAGGCTTTCATTCCTGCACCTACCAGGTAAGGCTCCATCCTGCATTTTATGTAATTGTATGTGTCTTGAGACTTGGAAGGGAGGATTGTTTTATGGGATAATTCAAAGTAATAGGCTTCAAGTCTGTTTTATGAAATACATGTCAATCATTAAATCATTCAACAAACTATAACTTGCCTCAATAGAGATGGGTCTTGGGAAGCAGCAATTCCTTTACTATCTTAATTACCATTCCATAGCATGAGTAAATGCTGGAGTTTATTTTATAGCAAAATTCATCCAAATTCATGGGTAAAAGTATTACTAGACACTTTCTAGGACTCCTCTAGGTAAACTAGAGGACTTTGTGATAGGAAAGATTCTTTTCTGGCTACTGTGCTTCTGTTAAGAAGCTGATATATAGTCAATTCCTCTGACTTCAATTTGTCTAAGCAATTTTTTTCAATTTATAAGTTACTGTTGGCTAGGACATGGTGAAGATCAAACCAAAGTTTTCTTACCACACATATTGGCAGAAACAAAACTTGGATGTAGATATAAACTCAAGGAAATATGGACAATTCAGGGTTTTCTGTTCCTTGAATATTTCAAGAATCAAACCTGCAATAAATTGAAGCTAGGATTATTTACTGATCAGGATACATTCAGCCAACAGATGTTGTGGCACAGATAAGTTAATATAATAAAGTATAATACAGCTTGATGTAAAGGTTAGAGTGGTTGATATATGAATGTGACAAGACACCATTATTAGAAATTGAGTTTCTTAAAATTAAAACAAAAAGGTTTGGGATATTAGTAATATTTGCAGTCAATAGTAAGCAGATAAAAGTTTCATAATGACATTAGTCAAGAATTTTCTTTTTCTAAATGACCAATGCATCACATAGTAAAAAAGTATTTTTTATGATTAACTGTTGCAGGAACATTTTATCTGAAATCATTTGCTATTATTTAATATAGAAACCCCTCAGATACTATAAGAGAAGTCTGACAATGGCGGAGGGTTTTGAAAGATTATTTTTAATATTTGGCATAATAGTCTGTAATGGCTCCTATGGCTCTGATCACTCAAAAATTGAATAAGAAAGCAAAAGTAGAGTTGAATCCTCTCATACTGACTTAATCACAATTAGCATTTCTGTGCCACTTCTTAGCTATAATTTCATTGGACCTTTGGCTTATCTTTTGAAATTTCCCCAGTTCTTTTTCAGGTCACTGAAACACCAGTTGTTATTTTGGATGAATGTATCCTAAATTGAGTTAAAATAAAAACTCCTGAGATAAAGAAAACACTTTTTACTTTAGAAGTCAACCAGGAAAGGAATTCCTGGAACAGAAGGGTGTGATGAATGAGTGCAGGGGGCAGCTGTGGTGAGCATGAAACTGTGAGCAAAGTTCAAAGGTAGAAATCAGTGTGATCTTTTGGTGGGCAGTAAAAAAATAGGAATAAATGAATTGAGGGTCACAGTATGGAATGAATTGCAAGAAGGACTTAAGAAGATCACAAATAGTGTTACAATAATCATCTCTACATGGTACACTATCCATTTAACTTTGCCACATACAGATCCAGTTTCAGTCATAAGGCAATTTAGGTGTTTTTGTCCGACCCTTTTCTGAAAAAACTGAAAAATGATAGATGAAATATTTTGAAAATACATAGTGGGACAAGATGTTCTAGACTCATTTTTCCCTGTGCCAGTCCCCTAAATACAACTACTTATACTGGAAATAATTTACTAGATGATCATTAAAGAACTCTAAAAGGTGGAAAGAAGGTGGACCATCTACAGATTTCAGGACTTGAGAAAAGACACCAAATTGAGATCCAGGACCTTCTCTTTGTCTCCTATACATGGCAGAGTTGACTGAGGAGAGCTCTGTGACTTAGAAATGACAACTGGCATAGAAAACAAACAAATAAGTAAGGCCGGCTCTTTCTGGCCAAAGCACAGGACAGGGACAGCTCAGCAGAGACCTAACAGGAAATCCACCCCTGCACACCACCAGTGTGAGCAGAGCCTTCCGGAACTCATTCTCACCACGCTCAGTGGAATCCCAGCAGAAGCATTGGTGATGTCCTCCTTGGGGGAGCCGCAGGCCTGGTCTGCCACAGTGTTAGCACCAGCAGAGCTCCTGCCCCAAACCCAGGGCACTGGCAACCTAATCCACCAGAGCAGCAAGGAAGCAGTGACAGAAGCCCAGTGTTTCCTGAACCTTCTCGCCACTGAGAAAGGCAGTGGTATTTGCAAGGAGCCATCAGGAACCCCAGCAGAGCCACAAGGACAAAACCAGGGCAGTATGTCAAAACGTCTTTCAAGGGCTGAAAGAAAATCATCGACCCAGAAGCCAATACCCAGTGAGACCATCTCCAGACAGGAGAACGGAAGGCATCATCAGAAGGGAGAAAAGTAACGGAATTTGTCGGCAGCAGATCAACTCTTAAAGAATAGCTAAAGGAAGCTCTTGACACAGAAAAAAAGTAATGACAGAGGAAGGCTGAGGCCTTCAGAAAAAAAAGAACAACAGAATGGGTAAAAATGGGGGTAAGCATCATAGACTAGTCTTCACCTCACAAGTTTCTTAAAACATTTTATGTTTGAAACAAAAGTTTTTAACACCAGCCAATGTGATACCCAGTGTATGTAGAGGAAACACTTCAGAGAATAGTATGTAAATAGTGGTAAGGGTAAAGGACTATCAGTGGAAGTAAGTTTTCTACATTTTCTCCAAAATAGTAAAACTTTGACACCAGTAGGCTGTGATAAAGTGCATACACACATTGTGATATCTAGAGAAAGTAGCCATATTAAGAAATCTGTACAAAGAGATACTCAAAGCCATTATAAGTAAGTGAAAAAGGAATTCTAAAACAATTTCCAATAATGTACAGGGAGGCAAGCAAAAAGAAATAAAGGAATGAGAGCAGGAAAGATAGAAACCCAAATGCAGAAATGGCAGATTTGAAGTCCATATTACCAATAATTATTTTCAATATATAAAATATAAACACACCAATTAAAGACAGATGTCACAGAGTGGATTAAAAAGGAAAAGCAAAGATCTGTGACTTGACTGTATATGCTGGGTCAAAGAAACTCCCTGCAAACCTAGCAACGTAGGTAGGCTGAAAGCAAAGGAATGGAAAAAGTCATATCATGTAAATATTAATTTTAACAAATGGCATACATGGCTATATTAATATCAGATCAAGTGATTTCAGAGCAAAATTAATAGAGACAAATGGAATATTATGTATTTAGAAAAGGTTCAATCCACCAATAAGACATGTTCATCCTAATTTTATATGAACCAAGCAACAAATCTTAAAATTATATCATGCAAAAATTGATAGAATTGAAAGGAGAAGTATAGATAATTCCAAAGTTACAGTTGGGGAACTTCAATATCTCACTTTCAGCAATTGAAAGAAACACTAGACAGAAATTACTAAGGATATAGAACAACTAACTGACCAGTATCATCAACCCACAGAATCACACTGGCATTTAGAGAACACATGATCTGACAAAACCAGAACACATATTCTTTTCAAGTCCATGGAGCATTCACCAGGATAGACCTGGGAAATAAAGTAAAACTTAAAAAATTTAAAGAAATTGAAATTAGAGTATATTCCTTACCATAGTGGAATCAAATTAGAATCAATAACAGAAAGACAACAGGAAAATCTTCTAACACACTAAAATTAAATAACACACTACTACATAATGCATTGGTTCAAAAGAAAGTCTCAAAGAAAAAATTTAAATGCATGTAACTACAGCAAAATTAAAATACATTGAAGTCTGTGGGGCACAGCTATCGGGCTGAGGGGGAAACATCGAGTAGCAAATGTTTTCATTAGAAAGGAGACAGATCCCAAGTCAGTGACCTAAGTTCTTGCCTCAAGAAGCCTAAGTTCTTACCTCCCTCAAGAAAAAGAAAAAAAAAAGTGCAAAGCAAGCAAGCAAGAAAGAATACGAGAGCATAAATAAATGATAATGTGAACAGAAAACAACAGAAAAATTAAACAAAGAGCTTGTTTCCCCAAAAAATTGATAAACCTACTGAATTGATAAAAAATAAATTGATAAACCTTCATTTATCTATAAACTGTTAAAAAGAAAGAAGCCTCAAATGTCCAATACAGAGCTAAACATGGGGTATTGTAGTAAATCTTGCAGCTGCTAAAAGGGTAATAAAAGAATACTACAAGCAAATGTATACTTATACCTTGGATAGCTTTGAAGAATTAGACCAATTCCTTGAAAACAACAAACTATCAAAATTCAGTCATGATGAAAGAGATAATCAGAATGTCCTAAAACTACTAAAGAAGCTGAATTTGTAATTTAAAAATCCCTTCAAGAAGAAATTTACAGGTTCAGATTGTTTCAGTGAAGATTTTGTTAAACAACTTAAATAATTAATACCAATTTACACAATCATTTACAGAAAATAAAAGAGAAGGGAATGCTTCCTAACTCATATTATGAAGTTAGTGTTTTCTGATACCAAATCAACCATAGACAGCACAAAAATAAAGAGAGAAAGAGGGGAAAGAAAGAAAGAACTTAAGGAAGGAAAGAAGGGAGGGAGGGAGGGAGGGAAGGGAAGGAAGAGAACTTCAGTCTAAAACTTACACATGGTACAAAAATTAATTCAAAGTGCATTATAACTGTAAATGTAACCATTAAAACATAAAACTTTCATTAAAAATAGGAGAAACCCATTGGTACCTAGGACTAGGAAAAGAGATTTCAGACTTCATATCAAAATCACAGTCCATAAAAGGAAATTTTTTAAATTGAATCTTGTCAAATTTATAAACTTCTGCTCTGCAAAACACCCTGATAAGAGAATAACAAACACAAATTGCAATATACTTATCAGTACACACCTATTGGAATGGCTCAAATGAAAAAAACTATCATGACACTACTGGTTATGCTGATGCATAGGCAGAGGAACTAGATTGCTCATACGTAACTGGTGGAATGGTATCGTCACTCTGAAAAAGAGTTTAGTGTTTTTTTTTTAAACTACAATGGTCTCAGTATACAGCTACAAATTGCACTTTTGAGCATTTATCCCAGAGGAATAAAAGGCTTTACTTTCATACAGAAACTTGTACATGGATGATTATAGCTCTAAACTAGAAACTGATGTTCTTTAATGAGTGAGTGAATAGACAAACTGCCACATCCCTACCACAGAATACTACTTAGTTGATTTAGTTTAAATTTCACAGTGATATCTCAGCCTCTTTATTTGAGAAGTTTACCAATGTTTGAAATTCAATTTGAGATCAATTGTGCCAATCTCTTCTCCCCTCCTTTCCCATGTCTTATTAAATATTATAAATTCAATAATATTGTGCTCCCTTGTTGGCTAATTCCATATATGACCAGTAAAAGCTTATCCAAATTGCACTGAGATATAAAGCATGAGTGAATACTGTCATATGATTGGAGAAATCAAGCATCAGAATTCTAATATGACAAAATAACTTAAAAACTGTAATTTGCTATTAATACACACATGCACACACATTTTAAATATTGATTCAAAATCATTCTGTATTTTAACTATTTGATCTGATCAAATCTAAAATTTGGTAAAAAGAGTTGTACAGGTGTAAGTATCAAAAAGTTTCCAGTGTTGCATTTCAATATCCACTCCTACTTTCTTTCTTTTTTTTTTTTTCACAAATGGAGAGAAAAATTCCATCACAACATGATCAGAGCCATGATTATAACCATTTATAAACTTAGTGAGTATGGCTCAAGAGACCCTACGACTCTCAAAATCCTTCTCTCATCAAAACATCAGAGTATGCCTGAAATACACATGTTTTTGTTTCCTTTGGGCTACATAACAGTGAATGCTAAGTTAAAGTACACGGCATAGTAACAATTTTACTTAACCAGTTCTAAACTTAAAGTCTGCCACAATTGGGTTATACGAACTTGGAAAAAAAAATCTACCTCATTAAATTCCTTTTGTGGCAAGGATAATGGACCAAATTAGTGGTTTACAAGCTGTTGCATTGTCCAAGGAACATTTTATTTACCTAAAATCTTATGAAAGAGTCCAGAATTTAAAGAGTTAGAAACCAGGCTCCACCCAGGCAGTGGGGCTCTAGGCTATGGGCTTGCCTCTTCCCTTTCTCTCCACTGGCCCCTGTAGCAATAGCTAAGGTTCCTGAGCACAGCTTAAATTCTTCTGGATCAGATGGGCTTTAGGAATACTTAACAGTTTCAGGTTGCATGCGTGGCTGCTTAGAGAAAAGATAAAAAATAGAGTTAGTTATTCTGAAGGAAATACACCAAAGTTCAAAGCCCTAGGATAGAGTCGGGGCACAGCTGCTAGAGGAGATGAGAGGAAGGGAGTGAGAGGCGTGGGCCATCCTTGTTTGCTCTGCTGTGGTCTGAACCTCTCCTTTCCTGGGGTTGCATAACATTACAACGGAGAGTGACTGTCACACTAGTACACAAGGAGCATGAGAATGTCAAGGCCAGCAGAAGGAAGCCCACAAATGGAGAGAGAAGGCAGATGCTGGGGTTTGCCTTCCTCCATATCTACACACCGTGGAAAAATTCCCAAGAGTGAGATCAGAGTGCTAATAGAAAAGGCACTGGATAGTCAAGAGCTAAAAAAGAAAAAAGGTTGCAATGAAATATTACCTAAAATGTTGCACCTAAATATTACCAGATGCTCTGGGGCAGAGAGCAGAGGGCAAGCCTGTTGTTGATCATTTCTCCCATTATAGGTCCTGGTCATACGAAGACTCAGCTGCATGGTTCCAAACCAGAAGGCTGTGAGCCTGTGCAGGAGAGGATGCACTGGCCAGTACAACCAGCTGGCATATAAAGCTTAAAGTGGGTGGACTTAGCTCTTTAATTTAATTTAGACTCAGAATGAAGTAAGAGTGACTATCTAGCAAATACAATTTTGGCATAAAAAGCTGTGCTTTGGCAATAAAATAGTAGAGGACAAGTCAGAGATTATTTAGTCCCAAGACCATGTTCCTATTGGACAAAGAGTTTCTTACTAAAAGAAGGTGACAGACAAGATTTATGGGCTAATTCTTATTATTTAGGAGTTGAAGGATTAAAGATCAATGAGAGCAGCATATGTGGTGACAGGAATGGTCATGCTTCTAAACTTATTGGCAAGGATAAAGACACATTTGCTGTATAATTATTTCAAATTCAAAAAGAGCCTTTGTATATTGGATTTGAAAAGCTGGCAATTTTTTAAATGTTTAGGGGAGTGTTCACAAGTCCAAAAGCTTCTGATGTTGATAGTCATCTCACTGTGGAACATTTTAATTCTCTCTGTTGGTATGATTTGGCCAAGGATTTTGCAGAACAAAACAAAAGTCCTAGAATAACTGGTAGAGTGAAAACTAAAACTCAGAGTGTAAAACACATGATATTTCCACAGATGAATCATGGAATGATCTCTTACCAGCAACCTTTTTAAAGAAGAATGTTGTTCCCACTCCATAAACATAAGATTGACTTGGTAAACGATGATTTTTGTAATAACGTCTCCAAATATTGACTCTCTGAAATCTTATTCTTTTCTGTCAAAATAGTTTTTCATTTAAAATGTCTTATAAGGAGTGACAGAACAGCAACAGAATGATGTGTCACTTAGGGTTAAGTTTGGTTACATCAGACAAAAATCAAGCAAGCAATACCAGTCTCTTAAGAAAGAAGTTTGTTTTTGTCTAATGGAAAAGACATCTGCCAGTAGACAGCATAGGACCAATATGGTAGCATTAAAACTTGCAAAAATGCAACCCCTTTTATCTTGTGCCTCTGCCATACTCAGCTGAAGGTCCCACATCATGGTCCAGATGTTTAACTGGGGCTCTAGGCATCACATCTGTAGCCAAGGCTCTGGAAGGAGGGGAGTTCAAAGGACGTGTCTTCCTAGGTTTAAAGATACTTTCTAAAGTTGCACATAATATATCCCTTATATGTCATTGGCCAAAATGTAATGACATGAACACACCTGGCTGCTTAACAGCCTAAGAACTGTTATCTTTCTACGGGGTGATCATTTACCAGGAAAACATTGAGGATTCTCTTACTAAGGAAAATCAGAGAATAGATAGCAGTGCAGTAACTAGTGGTTTCATCAAAAGATAATTAAAAGGTAGGCTTTATGTTAACATTTATTTGAGAGATGCTAGTCATTATATTTTAGAGGTCTCTCTATATATACAGAACCTGTTTTCCAGGTCATCAGTTCTAGATTTTACCTTTTAAAATATACAATTTAAGTCAATAATTTTATACATGACATTATAGAAGTCAGGATAGCTGAGGACAGCTGATTTGCTCAGCTGTTATCTTCTGATCATTGACAATAGATCTCAAAAAAATATATCAACAAATTCATAGGTATAGAAATCATTATTTAAAATTTTAATCAGCTATTTTGTAAGTGGGTATTATCACCTTATCTAAAACACTTTGAGAAGCCAATATAATTTTTAAACTCTTATTTTAGGCTCCTGATAGCCAGTATACTATTAATGTATTTTTATCTTTGCAAATTATTGACAGAAATCCTTAGTAGTCCCTGAAAAAGTGCATTTAGTATATAGATGGTCCCCCACTGACAATGGTTCAACTTGTGATGTTTGACTTTATGACAGTGTGAAAACATGAGCATTAATTAGAAACCATACTCTGAATTTTGAATTTTGAGCTCTTCCCAGGCTAGTGATGTGCAGTGGGATCCTCTCTCGTGGTGTTGGTCAGGGCAACGAGCTGTAGCTCCTAGTCAGGGTGATCAACCAATGAACTTAAACCATTCTGCAACCATACAACCATCCTGTTTTTCACTTTCAGTACAGTATGCAATTACATGCCACATTCAACACTTCATTATAAAAAAGGTTTTGTGTTAGATGTTTTTGCTCAACTATAGGCTCATGCAAGTGTTCTAAGCATGTTTTAAAGTAAGCCAAGCTAAGCTATTATATTCAGTTTGTTGATATGAAATGCATTTTCAACTTATGATCTTTTCAGTTTACAAGGGGTTTATCAGGATGTAACCTCATGGTAAGTCAAGGAAGATCTGTAATTTGATGTAGAAAACATAAAGTAATTCTTTTTTTTCCCTGTTATATTTTCATTAGTTATATTTTCTCAGCTCCTAATTTCTCTAGTAGTTTGGAAGACATAATTACATTTTTTCTATTAGTGGTTATTCTTTTGTTAGTAAGAGCATTTTGAAACATGTATGTCTCCTTATCAAAGTCAGGAATGTAGTTGTATCTATTAATTACCATTTGTGTCAGATGAGAAATCTTGCAGGATTTTAGTGTCCTGTCTCTTCTCACTTCACAATTTTGATTGATGTAATCTGGGATTGAGATATAAATTATTGTTATTTCACATTATTCAGTTTTTCTTTGGAGACTTATTTCTGAAATGTGTTTTGCTTTGTAACCATGTTAATGACAATTCTCAGGACTTTACACTAGGTTTAAGCAATTTCCATTGCTTCCTATCATTTCTTTATTTTGACATCCTCGTTCTTGAGTTCTTTATCCTGATCCATCCCTAAATTCACTGGGTTGTATCTCCAAACTGTGAGAGCAATATTTTCTGAGCGCTGGCTTGTGGAAGCATACCAGTCTTTCCCTCTTGACTAAGTACACCATTCTTTTCCTCCCTTACTTGGAAACCAGTCTTCATATGCTGCTGCCATCTGGCTCTCTGGAGGAGAAGTCTATGGTTTTCCCTTCTTTTACCAGTAGATCTTAACCCTGGCTGCACATTCAAATCACTGGGGGAGTTTTTTAAATGGCAAAGCCCAGGCTCCATCCTGGAATAATTAAATCAGACTCCTTAAAGATAGAGCTCAAACACTAGTATTTTTTAAAGGTTCACCCAGTGAATTTTAATGCATAACCAGGGCCAAGAACCACTGCTTAAGAAGTAAGTTCTTTTTTCTTGCATCGATGTTTATAGAGGATTTTTTCTCCTCCTTAAATCTTTTTTTTTCCATTGAGATATAATTGACAAGTAACATTATATTGGTTTCAGGTGTACAATATAATTATTTGATATTTGTATATATTGCAAAATGTGTCCAATCAAAATAAGTCTAGTTAACATCTGCCACCATATGTAGTTGAAAATTTGTTTTTTCTTCTTATATGAACTTTTAAACTTAATCTCCTAGCAAATTTCATACATGCTATTCAGTGTTATTAACTATAGTCACCATGTACATTATATCCCATGACATTTATTTTATACTAGAAGTTTGTACCTTTTGACCCCCTTCATCTATTTTGCCTACACCCCCATTCCCATCTCTAGCAACCGCCAATCCCACCAATCTGTTCTGTTTATCTATGAACTGTTTTTTGTTGTTTTAGATTCCACATATAAGTGAGATCATACAATATTTGTCTTTCTCTGTCTGACTTATTTTACAAGGTCCATCGATTTTATAGCAAATGGAAAGATTTCTTTCTTTTTTATGGCTGAGTAATATTCCAATGTGTGTGTGTGTGTGTGTGTGTGTGTGTGTGTGTGTGTGTGTGTGTGTGTGTAGACATTTTCTTTACCCATTCATCCATCAGTAGACATTTAGGCTGCTTCTGTATCTTGGCTATTGTAAATATTACAGTGAACATAGTAGCACATATATATTTTCAAGTTAGTGTTTTCATTTTTTTTTGGAAATGCCATACTATTTTCCATAGTGGCTGCATTAATTTACATCCCCACAAGAGTGCACAATGGTTTCCTTTTCTTCACATCCACCTTAACATTTGCTATTTCTTGTCCTTTCCTAATAATCATTCTAAAAGTATGAGATGGTAAGTCACTGGGGTTTTGATTTGCATTTCCCTGATGATCAGTAATGTCGAGCACCTTTTCATATGCCTGTTGGCCATTTGTATGTCTTCTTTGGGAAAATGTCTGTTCAGATCCTCTACTCATTCTAAAATCATATTTTTCTTTGCTATTGAGTTCATGTATTTTGGATGTTACCACATGATCATATATATGATTAGCAGCAATTTTCTCCCACTTGGTAAGTTGCCTTTTCATTTTGTTGATATGTCCTTTGCTGTGTAGGAGCTTTTTTGTTTGATATAGTCCCACCTGCTTATATTTGCTTTCATTTCCTTTGCATTTGGTGTCATATCTAAAAAGTCGTTGCTAAGACCAATGTCCAGGGAGCTTACTGCCTATTTTATTCTATGAGTTTTAAGATTTCAGGTCTTACTTTCAAGGTTTGACCCATAATTTTTTGTGTCTGCTATATGAGAGTGATCCCAGTTTCATTCTTTTGCATGTGACTATCCAATTTTTCCAACACCATTTATTAAAGAGGCAGTCCTTTTCCCATTGTATATTCTTGGTTCCTTTGTAATAAATTAATGGACCATATAAGGGTGAGTTTATTTCTGGGCTCACTATTCCTCTCCATTGTTCTCTGTGTCTGTTTTTCGCCAATACCATACTGTTTTGGTTTTTCCTTTTATTGCCTTTGTTTTGGGGTAATTCTTAGTGATTTATTTTGTAAGTACAAAATGAACACATTTCATTTGTCTTTGTTTTAGTAGCAGTGATTTAGAGAATAAATTATTTAAGTCATGCAAAACATAAATTAGCTGTAGAGTTTATTTACTTACTTGTTGGGGCTAGTAAAAACTTACAGATCGTGGTAATGATACAAACTGATATTAAATTTTGAACAGTAGAAGATTTGCATTTAGGTTTAGGAAAGTTACTGGGCAAAAATCTTGTCCTCATAAGTTTTCATATTTGTTTTTAATTGGTAATAGATTGATAATAAAAAGGAACTTTCTGAATATTAATTGATCATTAATGTATTGGCAGATTCCTCTGACCAGACATTCTGAAATGTTAACTAACTGAATATTAATACATAGCCTATATTTTCACACTTTCATGTAGGCAGTTTAAGTATTTCTCTTACCTTTCTTTTGAAATTTAGTATATCATAGGCCACTGAAATATGATAATGACAGATTAAAATTCTCTTTCTCTAAAGTTGGGTTGTGTGTATCTTCTAATAGTAGGTTAAGTAATTTCTCTTTTCAGTGCTAAACAATTCCAGAATCCAAGTCCAAGACAAATTAATGAAGGATGTGATTGTTATAGAATTTTAAAAGCAAAATATATACAAATATATAAATAATTCAAATAGGAAAAAATTATTTGTCTCTCATAGATTCATTCTTAAGAGGCTTCCACTCATTCAATTCTTTGATGAACTTGTACTTGCAGGATTTATTATTTTGGTTTTTGTGTGTGTGTGAAGCAAAAAAATTATATAATTCTCCCAATTTTCTCATAGTCTAAATTTCACCAGTATTACAATTATTTGCTATAATAAGCTAATGTAATAAAACAACAAATAATATACAAAATACAAAGATAATATATTTTCATACTATTTAAAGTGACTTTTACTTAAATAATATGCAATGTCGTTTTTGAAATATAGAAATACAGAAAGATATAAAGTAAACAAAAATCCCTTAGCCCTTCATCTATTTATTGTATAGGTATAATTATATTAATAGTTACATTTTTATTGAAGTATAGTTGATATACAAGCTTATATTGGTTTCAAGTATATAATACAGTGGTTCAATAGTTACCCATTGTTAAATCCTCACCCCAACTTGTATAGTTACCCTCTGTCAACAGAGGAAGATGTTATGAAATTATTGGCTATATTCTCCATACTGTACCACCATCCCTGTGACCAACTTATATTATGATTGGGAATTTTTGTGCCCCTTTATCTCCCTAACACTCCCTACCCACCCGCCCCAAACCCTCCCCCATGGTAACCGCCAGTAGCACTTCTCAGTGTCTATGAGTTTACTGCTATTTTGTTCATTTTGCTGTGTTCTGTTTTTAGATACCACAAATAAGTGAAATCATACGGTATTTGTCTTTCTCTGCCTGGCTTATTTCACTGAGCACAATACCCTCTAGGTCCATCCATGTTGTCACAAATGCAGGGTTTCTTTCTTTTTATAGCTGAATAGTATTCCATTGTGTGTCTATACCACATCTTCTTTATCCATTCTTCTATTGATGGACATTTAGGTTGCTTCCATATTGGCTATTGTAAATACTGTAGCAATAAACATAGGGGTGCATATGTTTTTTTGAGTCAGGGATTTTGTTTTCTTCCAGTAAATTCCTAGAAGTGGAATTACTGGGTTGTATGGTATTACTATTTTTATTTTTTTGAGGAACATCCATCGTGGCAAATTTTGTTAATTTTTTGTACTTTGCCTGTTTATTTGGATTTTGCAATATAATTTAGAAGAAGTTCAATAATGTTTGTCAAATCGTTTCTAGATAATCTGGTGTCCATCACCACTTTATCACCGTCATACAGGTGCATTAGTACCCTCTGAATGAAGCTTTCAGCTAAGGACTGGCAGGAGTTGGTGTATAATTCCACACCTCTCAGGTGAAATGAATCTCAGGTAATTGCTTTACAATGATTGGCAGAGTTTTCCCTCCAAATAACCCCAGTCTCCCACCACACCCTGTATTTAATATGTTACTCTTCCCCAATCACTCCCCATACATCCCTGCTGATGTTTCTTCCCACAGTTCTCTAATCAGTTACTTGCACTCTAAGCTTTGGCTGAGAGTGTATCTCAGAGGGATTCCAAATTAAGACAGAATTTATAAAACCGAAATACAATGCATTGCCATATTATAATCCAAACAAGCTTTAGATTTGATAAATTCACATTCATAAATTTATGGAAAGGACAAATTTAGGACTACTTTGTAATATTTCTTTATGTGGGATTTCCATCAAGTACTTGGGTTTAACAAAGCTATCTCATAAATTATGTCGTAAAATGCCTACTTCAATGCTGCCAGGTTTTAGGGAGGCATAACAGCCATTAGTAGCAGAGGATAAACAACAGTTCCAGTAATACTGTCTCCTCGCTGTATGGAAGAGGCAGTAGGTAGAAGAGCATAGCATGTTCTATAACCACCCGGAAAGGCATGGGGTTACAGACAATGCAAAGCAGTTGCTGTAAGAAGAAATTACAATTCTGTGCATTTTTATGACTGCTTTTCCAAAATGCATTCCCAAAGGTTATGAAAAAGGCCAGGACAGATGGTTCTAAAGATTATTCACTTCTTCCTCTGAGATGTGTGTTCTTTTAGCATTTGCCACTAAGCACCATTTTTATTTAATTATTAAGTCTGTCTGGATTTCTAAGATTAATTTGTTTCTTCCTTTTAAAATCCCCTTCCTCTCTCACTCCAAGTAGACCCGGAAAGCATCACTTCTTAAATCGCACATAAGCTCTTTTTTAAAACTCTGAAGATTTATCCCTAATTTAATTTCATCAAGTCAAGAAAAAAGTTTATTTTAATAAGATACAAAAAAGGACAGAATTTTAGGTGATTTTGCTAGTTTGAACAGAAACATTTTTAGATGTTAACTTGCTTTTACCTTTTTCTAGAACTTTAGATCAATAGATCAAACACCCATAAATAACTTGTTTCAGAGTTGAGAGTTTTATTGGTAAATACAGTTTAACTAAATTATGTAAATCTCCTGATGGTTAAAAAATAATTGTTTGTATTTCTTAGATCATGGAGTAGGGAACCTCAAAAGGATGAAGGGGGTAATGTCTGCTAACTGTCTTTCCCAAAAGCCACCCAACTAATGCTAACCTCTGAGTTGGTTGCTGCATTTCTCAGGGTTCCTTTCCCTTGCATCCTTCCCCTTGATCAGGTTTGTTTTAGAGCTTTACATTTTCATTATAACCTGACAGCAAGAGCTCCCTTAAATAGAAAGAGTGAATGAAGGCAATTTTTTCCATTAATAATATATTTCCCTTTGGGGTTTCGGGTGCATTATTGTTCTTTTTTAGAGGGAGTAAAAACCCCAAGAAAACTGTCTTCAATTGTGAAGCATTATTACAGATCCTGCATGAAAGCATTGGGTTTTGTTTCCCTCTTATGAAAATATCTTAAAATATTCCCATAAATGAGTACAATTTAGAGCAAACATCTGTATGTATATGAGCAAGTGTGCTAAATACACACATTTTTTTTAAGAGCATATTTTTTTACAAGTAGTCAATATGGGAAATCTGGAAGAACTGAAGTTTCAAAGTAAGGTAGAATATTACTTAAATGCATTTCTGGAAATATTGCATTCTTTCTTGGAAACCACAAAATGTTATATACAATAGCCCAGGTGTTATCTGTTTCATTGGGTTTGTTTGATTGCTCTGTAATGCCTTAAGATATATATGTGCCTGTATGTGTGTGTTTGTGTATATAATAGATAAATGTCCTAAGACATTATATGATAATATGTGCATAATAGTATATCATATATTACTATTAAAAATACTAACAGAATAGTATACATTATATCATAGTATAAATAATAGTCTTAAAATATTAATGTATTTTCCTACTCAATAACCTATATTTTAATACTCTTACCCTATAAAAGGGGGGCTTAGTCTGTTACTCTATTTGTTTTCTTAGATATCTCAACTTCTTTATTCCAGTATCCTTTGGGAAGACATAGGAGGATGACAAGTGAAAGAAGGGAGACATTTTTTAATGGCACACTGAAAATCTGTAATATTAGTCCACATAGGTTCTTCATTTGCCTCTCAAAATAATCCTGTTGGGTAGGTGGGACTGTTGCTGAATCAGCTGTGATGCTTTCAGGCACAAATAATATAAAACCACCTAAAACTATCATTAGAAATCCCCTTAAAGCTGTCATATAAACAATGCCTACTATCATTGGCTCCCATAACTTCAAGTCCACAGACTGGCTGCTGGATTCCAAAGAGAGTTGATCAAGGCTCTGGTTTCTTTTCTCTATGATCCACTTAGGTCTAACCTTCACTAAATTTCACCTTTGTCTTTTGGCTCTCTTTCTTAAAAGGTCACAAGGGGGCTGGAGTATCACCAGGGACAACATGCTTCCAGATTTACATACAAGTGGAGAGAAAGACTGAATTCTGATGACTTTCTTATAAGAACTGGAGCAACTGTCTCAGAAGTCTCCAGAAAATGTTCTAATGCATCTCAGTGACAAGAACTGGGTCACATATTCATGATAGAAAAAATGATCAGCCAAAAGGGATTAGGTAGCTCTTTGGTCAACCAGATCCTCCCTCCACCTTACATCGTGTCCCCAAACTGCACCCCTGATAAACAGTGGGGCAAGGATGCAGTAGATTTTGATTTGTCAACATTGCAAATCCTACTTCATAAGAAAAACTCTAACTCAGGCTTTTCACAGAATTTGCACATGGGCACAGAGTAAGACAAGAGTGGAGACAGGGTTGGTACCCAATAAGTTGATTATTCTGCCCATTACATTGTGTGAATACATGCTACCATATTTTGTGTTGTGTTGGGGTTATTAAGAATCCATTAAATCTAGTCACAAGTATTGCACGTGATATGTGGAACACACACACAAACACATACAAACAAAACAGCAGTATTTTAAGTCTGTATTATATACTACCACAATTTCTATTAGGAAAATGATCTTTCAATACACCTCAAGCTTAAAACGTCCCCTTCACAACATGGAAATAATAGTGCAAGTTTTTTATGGACAGTTCTACTTACTATTACCTGTGTCAAACATTTAAGTCATGCCTGTTTGCATTTAGCAGTCCTGGTAGAGAATGGCAGCATGGATGGAGACTGTTATGTGGATAACCTGTTACTGTAAAGAAAAGACCAGTTCCTTTCCTCCTATTTTACTTTACTTTTTAAATGCTCTTGACAGGTCATAAACATAATTTATTGTGATGAAGGGATAGAGAAAAGGGAAGGAAAGGGGAATAAAGGAGCAGGTCTCAGTATCACACTTAGTTTAAAATGAGAACCAATGGAAACCATTTACAAACTGGTACTTTGGGTACACACTTAGCTTATTGGTGATTCTGAGCAAGAAAAATACTACCCAAAAACTATAAATACATAAATTAAAAGTGCTCTGTGTCTTACCTAGGGACCTCAACTGCTGTGGCTTAGCTTTCCTGACCCCGTCACTTCCTGCTCAGCCAGGGTCTATCAGCTCATCTGGGAACAGCCTGCAGACACAGAGGTAAATGTTCAGAAATAAACACATTCCAGTAAAGGTTACTTAATGGCTTTCTATGGATTTCAAAATCACTTTCCAACTATGTGGGGCCGAAAAAAAAATTCTGATAATTTACGTTACCCAGATGTTAAGAAATCCAACAGCTTTCACTACTCATAAATTTAACAGCATTAAGCACCTGCTGGCTCTGAGCAACAACTCCTGCCAAGAAGGAAGGAAGGAGCTCTGTGATACATTAATAGACTCCTTCCCTTACCATTCACACTGAGTTCAGGTCCCAGTCCTGTAGCTTCACACCCTCCCCAGCCTCCTCAGAGAAGTCCTTAGGCTCCTCACACCCAGAGCAGCAGCAATAACTTGTCAATTCTACACTGGATGGAGAAGTGGGGATCAGAGTTAGGATAAGGCTATTTCTAAATCTCAAGGAACCCTGGCTGTTAGTGAACTAGGTAAGTAAGAGAGGCATCCAAGGGAATTTAGAATAACAAAAACTTAAACTTTGAAGGTAGAATAAAATAGGAAAGGTTAATTTAGTTCTTCTTTCATTGTGAGAACCCTAAAACACTGCAAAACTCTCACAACTATCCGATTCAGAGTTTTACCTTTCTCCTCAGTCACATCCACTAAGATATATTAAAATTGTTGGATTTGGGCTGCAGTCCTTTTTATTTTCTATTTCCTTTCTTTGATGGAAGTGCTATGAGTGTCAGAATGGCAGCAACATGAACATCTGAGATGGACTGGATCTGAAATATATTAAAGACTGGGGATAGTGCTAGCTGATTCTCATGAATCTAGAAATGGACCAAGCCTCAGCAAAGAATTTGTAGATCTGTGGTAATTTAGAGTTGTCCTTAGACCTTTCATTCACGTAAGGGCCAGATGTAGGGCTTCTTTGTCACTCCAGCGAGTCAAGCTCAAGTCTCCACTGGATTTGTTTCACCAACTTGTGGCAGCTCAGAATCTTAGCCAGGATTGAAGGGAAATTAATGGACGCCATGTACCTCCTCTACCTCAGAAAGCACAGTTGGGCGGATCCATTTCCCTCGTGAAGATGTACATTACTCCATGAAAGGGCTCACCATCTGATACAGTATTTGCCAGGAGTCATTACCATGAAAGGCAGGATCTTCAACTTCTGATTTAAAGCTCTTCAAACTGCACATCATCCCAAAACTTCCTTCCCCACCTCTATTTATTATTCCCTTTTTATTTTCAAAGTAAGTAATATTTTAGAGCACATACGATATACCAGTTAAGAGTGAGTGATCGCCCCAGACATGCTTAACCTAGTGCACCCAATCTACATGGAGCACCTTTTCTCTTAACTTTGCCACTCAAGATGAGAGCCTACTTTTTCTTGAAGTGTTTCTTTTTTTATTTATGAGTGTCCTCCTTTTCTCCATAGCAGGTTATGTCAGATTCTACCTCCTAATTCTCAGTTTGCAAGCTGAGAATATTTTTTTTCTTCGAGGCTCTAGGGATCAAACTACATTCCCATCCTGCTGTGTCACCACCTTTTGTTCATTGATGAAGCACAACATACAAAGTTTTTCCTGCGAGTCATTCTGGGGGATAAAGGTGATCCTCTCTCACTGCCTGGTTCTAAAAGTTGTGAAATATGACAAACTACAATCAAAATGGAGTCAGCATGGCTAAGGGAAACAACTAAAATAGAGCCCAGAGGCTATGAAGGAAACGGGGTCTGCACACATTGGCAGTCTCATATCTCAGAAGAAGGCTGGATATAGCTTGCTGCCAAACCGCATTCTGAAGCCACCATCTGTTATGGGCTTATGTGGACTCGTGCCTGGCCTAGGTCATGATGACCAATCAGAAGCTGAATAATGTATAAACTTCTCAGAATAATACGTTAACTTCAACTCCAATCATAAAATGTTCAAAACAACTAATGCAAATGAATAAACTTCTTGCTGTTTACCTTTAAAAATCCTAAACTTTATCAACAATTTGGAGCACAATTTGGTTTGCTACCTAAATCTGTCTCTGGATTACAAGGTTTAAGACTGCAAATAAAATTTTTTCTTTCTTACAACTCTGCTGAGTTCCTTCTTGGACAAAGTATAGTTGAAGAAGCAGAAAAATAACTTTTTGCACACACATGCTGAGTGTAGTAAGAACTATTGGAGAAGTAAAAACAAAATGCAATAAAGTAGCAAAAAATAAAATGATACAATAACACAGGAAAATTGATACAATAATTTCCATGTGAGAGACTGTCAATTTATTCATTGGACATAAGAACTAATATTTTTGAATGCCTGCGATGTGCTGGGCAGTACACTAATACATCCTATGCATATTTGTTGATCCTCACATTCATGCTATGAGGATACAGGTTCTGAAAACTTAAGTAGTTTGCCCAAGAGCACATACTGTTGAATTGGGATCTGAACACGATCTACTATCCCCAGAATGAGAACTTTTAATGACTACTTGATACTGCTTCTGTGAATAGAGCCAGTACACATATTAAAATACTTTCTTTTAACTATTCCATTTTTCATAGATGTATCTTTGAAGATTTGCAGTTGATTAAAGAAGCAGCATTTATTCTAAATGTTGCTCTCCACTGCACTGAGATATGACATTGTACTGGCAATGTTGTTATTTAATTTGATTTTCAGTAGAAGATTCTGTATAAATTATCATCATTAATCATGCATGAAAAGATGAGCACTGAGTGGGTGAAGATTTTTGAGGAAACATTATCTTGGGTTATTAAAGTATAAGTAGATTTGTATGCACAGGAGTTACAGATATGGGGGAGAGGAGTATAAACTCAAACAGCAAATGAAATCCAAGTTAAATGAGTACTTCTAGTGAACCCTAGAAAAGAGTTGAATATTTAATTTAAAAAATACTCCATCAGGTCATGAATCTTAAAAATTAAGAAAGAAGTTTAAGTAAAAATGATAGGAAAGCATTAGTCTTACTAATTAATAATAATAAAAAGCATTTCAGCCCAGACATGTCCACTACCTCATCTAACTCACTATCACCCATTTAAATTGTCATGAAGCCCAAAAAGCTTATGGTAAAAAGAAATAATCAGAAGGAAAATAAAACAACTCTCATAAATTAGAAATACATGTGCCAAAAAGTCAAGAGAAGTTGAGGATATATGCAGAACATGAAATGATTAAAAATCAATTTTGCAAAAGTGTAAGAGAAATACACATAAATTAGAAAACAAGGAAGTTCAACATTCTTATAATAGAGCTACCAGAGAGTAGAAAGACCTTGAAATGTTAGAAATAATCAAAGAAATAATAGAAGAAAAATCCCCAGAATTAAAGATGGCTATGAATCAGTTTTAAAAGCAAACAAGTCTTTGGAATGTTCAGGAGGATAAACAAAAACATACTCTTGCCTAGAAGCATTTCAGTGACATTTCCAAACATCAGGAAATAATCCTTGAAACTTCTAAAGAGTAAATAGTTAACCTAACCTACAGAACACTAAATTTTCAAATTGTCATTAGGTTTGTCAACAGTGACACTAGTTACTAGAAAGAAGCCTTCAAATTTCTAGGGAAAAAAATGAATTAGTATTCTGTAACCAGGAGAACTAATAATCCAATGCAATATCAAAATAAAGACTTTTTCCAAAATGTGAGAACTAGGAATTTTATCTCCTATTATTCTCTTTTAGAGAAATTAATTGAGGAGGTTCACCAGTAAAACAGGCAATAATTTTTGATTATTTGATATTTATATATGCATTACTTCTATAATAATTAAAAATGAGTAATGTGGAAATAATTAAAAGTGGGTAATGTGGAAAGAGAGAAATTAAGTAAATCTCTCATGTTTTTAAACTAGGACATGTAAGAGTCAGACATAAACCATGTGTGCCAGTCTGGGTCCTTTAGGAAGCAAATGTCAATACAAACCAGAAGTGCAAGAGCTTTATTGGGGATGTTGCCTGTGGGGTAAAGAGAGAAAGAGCAGAAGTAGGGGGGAGAGTGTGCAGAAAGTGCTGCTGCTCTGATACCTGTGAATGGGAAGCAGGTGTGAGAAAGGGTTGGCTAGGAAGAGTCTCAGACTGCAGTATTGCCTGGAGAAGGTCTCAGCCAGCCCACTGGAGGCTGCAGACAAAGATGGCTCATGGGAGTCCTGTGTTGGGCAGAAATGGCCAAGTGCTAGTATGCCACCATGATTATCATTGGCTGAGCGCTGCCCAGGAGAAGCATGGCGTAAGCTTGATCCCAAAAGTGCAACTGAAGGCTGTCAGCTAATTGAACTCCTCAGTAGGTTTTCAGTGGGAGGACAGAGCAGTGCCCCTCCAAGGCTGCCCCACCAAGGTTCCCCTGCTCTGCAGCACATATTCTTAATCCCAGTTATGATTTGACACAGTGTATTATAAGAAATATGTATTTGGTCATTCTGATGGTCACTCTGTTGACTAAATATATGTTTTTTAGATATATTTGGTCTTCATCCACAGGCCCTGGAAGTGCTTCAGAGCCATAAAGGTGAAATGGGTTTGTGAGGTTAATGAGGGTACTTTTGGACCCCACTCAACGGTGGGGGCTGATTGCCAGGGGAACCCAGCAAGTGATTAGGGGCTGAGAATTTTCAGCCCCCGGGAGGGGAGAAGGCAGAGGGGCTGGAGGTTGGATCAGCCAATGGCCAATGATTTAGCCGATCATGACTATATAGTGAAGCCCTCATAAAACCCAAGAGAAGATCATTTTGTCCCTTTTGCCTCCTGCTTTCCTGACAGAGAGCAAGCTTCTATACTTGGGGAACCAGAACACTTCCACATGCCTCTGAGCCTGGCCCCAAACTCCATAGGATAGAAGCCCCTTTATTTGGGACTTTGCCCTATGTAGCTCTTCATCTGGCTATTAACTTGTATCCTTTACAGGATTGTTTATTAAACTGGTAAACGTGTTTTCCTGAGTTCTGTGAGCTGCTCTAGCAAATTAAAAGAACCTGAGATGGAGATACTTGGAACTTCCAATCTATAGCCCATTGGTCAGAAGCACAGGTAACAGCCTGGGGCTTGTGATTTGCCTTGCAGAGGGCAGTCTTGTAGGACGAAGCCCTTGACCTGGAGGATCTGGCGCTGTCTCTGGGAGGACAGCATTAAAACTGAGTTGAAATTTTTGACACCCTGCTGATGTTTGAGAATAGCTTGGTGGTGTGCCTGGGAAAAACCCAGCCCCCCAACCCACACATTGCAATTGGATCCCGGAAACCGAGCCCATGTATGTTTTCTGCTTAAGCCTGTGGGTCATGGTTCAAGGTGAGGTGAATGAGGATTAAATGTATTTTTCTATCCTGATGCTGGGATTTTTAAAATTTCCCCATTAGAAATCAGGTAATTTACTTTCTTATCCTGGAAAAGATTGTGTCCTATAAAATACATAACACATACCCATAAACATATGTGAGAGAGAGAGAGAGAGAAGGTATAAATGACGAAAGCTAGCTAGCTACAAAATGGATTGTGCCATGCTACAATTAGTGTGAGAAATGGGACAAAAATATAATTACTTTTACATGTACAGATCATGTCTAAAAACACACACACACAAAAATCCTAACCCTATTTGCCTAAGGAGAAGGAAACTAACTAGGACACAGGGATGGAAGAGATATAGTCCCTATGTACTGGCTGAATTACAGGCTAGTGAAGGTGCAACTGTGTTGCATAATATTTTGACAACTTTTGGATGAATGACTGTACACAATTTCTATTAGCAATGGCATTGTGTTGAGAATTACTATCAGAGCAACTAAGAGAGTTCCACTTCTTAGAAGTTGTCTTTTAGGTTCAAGCTGTCAATACTTCAAAATACAATTCATCGCCTTTGCAAACTATGCCTTTTCTATTGGCGATATTATCGTTCTTCCAGTCTCCAAGGCTAGAATGTGTAAATGGTTCTCCTCCTTCATGTCCTGTAACATGTTGTTGAATCTTGCCTTTCTCCCCTGTCATCTCCAAAGCTGCTTGAGAAACACATTTCTAATGTTGATCCTAGGATCTCTCTCTCTCTCTTGCTCTCTCTCATTCTCATCGTGAAGTCATGTGTCACAATTTCTTTATACCTTGTACCTTCTTGTACATGTGTTTTTTTCTCTAGAGCAGATATGTACAAGTGTTGGAAGTATGACAGTCTCTATGTGAATCATGTTGTGCATTATTCTGAGTTTCTCTATTTGTGAGTAGAGACATGTTTGATTTCATGTATACCTCATTAAAATATCCATGTGTAAAATTCTATGTTACAAGAAAGCATGGGTTGCCTCAGTTATATGACATGGGCATACTAGGGTTCTAAAATTAAGCTGGCACCAAAGAAAGTTTATTGGTACTGGAAAACTATAACTTGACATCCCAAAATTTAAGACATCCTGATTAGGTCAGTTCAAGAGTTAATCAAAACTACAAAAGGTATTGAACTTGGACAAGGGGAAAAAAATGCCCTCTTGATTCTGTGTGGATAATGGAAAACAGTATTTTACTAGAGTAGTGACTGTATATTATTGGTATGTTTTATTGTTGTTTTGAGTCTTTCATTTCCCTTCATTATACCACCAAAGTTTCTAGTGTCAAAAAATGTGTCATAAACCACTGAACTGAATTAAGGGGGAAGAAAGAATATTTCTGGAATTTCAGGTACTAGAACCACAAGGCAATTTCATTTATGGTAAGGGCTATCTGAAGGAACTCTTAATTCCCTAATAATCATTCAAACTTAGACCATAAGATTTCTAGACCATAAACTTTCCAATACACTTGTAGACTTAAATAATAATCCTTGGGAAAGTAGCGCTTTCTCCAAGTCCCTTCATACAGAAAGAAAGGAACCTGGAGAATCATCTGGAGCATATTCAACCCTGATCATATGACCTATCTCATTTAATTGTTCTTTTGGTAAGACGTTTTTTCTCTGTTCACTCACCCTCTTCATTCCCCCAACAATTAATTTGATCTCCCAAACCATCAATATGAATATCATAAAATAGAATTTATGAGAGTTCATCCTCATATGGGGAAACAGATAAAGCATTCCTTTAAAGAATCTGAGATTTCCCTTGCTGAATTTTTAATTAATAACAAATCTACAGTAAGAGCTTAAGGGCCTTTAGAGTCATAGCTCTGCTCTAGTTTGCCTTCAGATTGGAGCAGAGACATCTGGTGAATGCCTGGCTGAAAGGGTATTCTGCTTCCCTTTTTTAAGTATGTCTAAAAGTTTAATATGATTCTTTTTCTCAGGTCTGAACTACTTTGTCAGTGTACACATCCAGCTGTGCCTAGACTGTCCCCAAATATTCCCACAGAAGCAGAAACAGTCAGATCCGTGGGACAAGCTAATGAACAAATCCTGTGTGTTCTCAGAGCTCATAGTGTGGAGCATCTGCATGAGCATCACATCGCTGTTTACAGGCAGTGCCTTGTAAGGTGTCAACTTTGGGGGAAGACCCTCTGCTCCAGCATGGAATGCCTCATCTATCAGATCTAGTAAACTGTTACCACTGGGATGAAAAACCAGCTGTCCCTCACCTTCTTTCCTCTAGCTCCCGATTCCCAGCCCCAGAGATTATCCACTGCTATGGAATCCTGCAAGAACCTCCCAAAGCCCTGGGGGCAGGATGTCTCTACGGATTGTGTCCTTTAAGAGCTAGGCCAACCACTCCATGTTTCCCTTGATCTGTACATGCCTAGAAAGCATTGTGCTTTTTGAATATATATAAAAAATATATATATAAAATATATATATAAAAAAATAATATATATATATGGGGTAAATAATAATATAACCAATATAGGAATTTTCCCTGTGATCCTGAACATTCTGGGTTTGACTAGGCCCTAAAGATGCCAAGACCCAGGCCATTTCCAACTATCATAAAACTCATTTTCCAATTAGGAAAAACCCACAGATGCACATAATTATACACACACACATGCACACTTACATATATATATATATATATATATATATATATATATATATATATATGCACATACACACATACTTTTTTTCTCCACATGACCCTTCAGAAAAGAAAGAATAAATTATCTAGGGAAAATTGGGTGGAGAAAAAGAAGATGTATATTTTAATTTTGAAATGCAACCATATTTCCTGAGTCTTCCATGGTAAGAGAACAAACTACCTTATTTACAAATAAGAACTGGTAAAAAAAAAAAAAACAAATAAGAACTGATGAAATTGATGCTTCCACAAAACTTTACTTTTTTTACTTTTCTGTTTTAAGAAATACTATTAGTTTACCCCCCATAACACAGAGGGTTGACATGAAACAAATTAATATTAGTATCAGATTGCATGTTCCTAAAACACATCACATTTAGAATTTCTTTGGCCAATGGGGTTTCCAACATGTTTAGCCTATTCTTTTAAAGACAAAACACTCATCTTCATATATGTTCACCCTGGAAAGCCAACAAAATGAAGGCAATAAAGCTAATTTGAAACCAATCAGTATGTCAATGGGAGGGGAAAAAAATGAGCAATATAAGCTTTGGTTTCTCAAAACGATGGCAAACTCAACTATTGACTGTTTTTTGTTTACACCATGAGTAAGTATCTCCCTGAGTTTTCACCAGAATTAAAGATGAATGTGTGTGTGTGTGTGTGTGTGTGTGTGTGTGTGTGTGTGTGTAGTGGGGGTGGAGTATTGATTGAGAAAGTAAGAGAATATGGCATTTTATTTACTGCCCTGTCAGTATTCGGTTTCTTGGAAGATAGGTCTTTCTTCACAACTGATGCCGAGTTCTTTAAGCCAAACTCAGCTGAAAGTTCAGATACGCATTTATCATAACGCTTGAAATCCAATCTCTGTTCCTTTTCCTTTTTCTTTGTAAAAAGTCATTACCAAACATATTGACTTCAAACCCCAGGGACCAAGAACCAGCAAAATTTGGAGCAAGGATAATAGATAACAGGTTTTTGTGAGTTTGCCTCCCTCTTAGTAATAAAGAAAATGAAGAGAATCAGATTAAAGAAGTGAAATAAAAAGTGAGCAAAAGCCCAAGACCAATGACCTCATCATTGCACAAATCAGGCTGGCTTACCCTCTTAAATGGAAAATGCCTTAGAATTTCCGAGACAAAAGCATCCTCTTTTATGTAGGGAATGATCATCTTTCATGACAAAGGGCAGTTATTGTGTCATGCTTTGTGCGAGACAAATAACAACCTAATTCACAGTGGGAGTTGTTAAACGATAGGTGATGATTTTTATTTGAGAAATGTGGGCTAATAGCGCTTAACTGATCACTAAAGAAAACGTGGTCAGTTTGGCTGCATTCCTCATTCTGCCTGCACTGCAAGATCCTTTGACTGCTGGCCTGTCAGGCATCTCCAGCCCAGCACAGCCCAGGCCCCTTTGATCATTTTTGGCCCAGTAAGAAAGGCAGTTCATCAGACACTTCCAGGAAGTATTAGCTGTCTGTTTCAGGTTAACACAGGGCTGGCTTCCTGAGGGATGAAGTCGAAGGGCGCAAGAACGGCAAATATTCCAGGAACCGAAAGCAAATGAGGGATTTCAAAGACAGGCATCAGAAACTAAATCAACCTAGCCAGTGGGAGGTCCCTTAGGTCCTGTTGTTTACTGTTAACATTTCCAGGTTTTGCTTATGGAATATTTTGGCTACTAGTAATAAGTACTTTCTTCAAGGTCACCAAATAACTGTTTTTTTCTTGGCAATTTAACTGTTCACATAGGCTGGAAGAAATGTTTATGCAGCGGCATTTGCAGTACAATCCAGAAGTTTCATAATCAAATATTTTACTCCTAGGAGATACTCAAATTCAATCACTCAGAGATAAATGCTGAGAAAACCATGTTTAAACATCATTCTTAGCTTGCCAGGAGAATATAATCCTTTTTAAAAGCTCATTGTAACACTGGGGAAAAATTCCTCATCACCCACAAACACAACAGCTGCATATAAATCAGGTATACCAGTGTATCAAAATGAATTATATGGCATGACATGGAAAGAAAAAGAGAGAAGATTTAAAATAGATAAAAAATAGTTCCTGTGGTTTGATTTAAACATTGTTATTCTTTATTGCTTCCACCCTATATCTTCAAATTCTCAAATCTCGTGTATGCTTTAACATTGTATATCAGGTATGAAACATATCTGAAATGATGTCAGATAATACGGCATTCATTCTGTGAAAACTCATGCATCTAAATAATATTTTAAATTTGAGAGTTGTTTTTGGTACCTTATCACATTGTCCTATAACAATGCTGGGAGGTTTTTCCAACCTTGTTATTTGTTTCCTGTTCTAAATCAAGACACCAAAGAATGTTTCATTAGCCCAATGAAGGTGGCATGGTTGGTTTTCCAGATGTTCTCCCAAATCATCTAACTTCTTGTATTATACTTGGGCATAATCTTGAATTCCCTTGCTTCTCAATTCGATTTTATCTAACCACCTGAAATAAAATAACATAAAATTTTCTATTGCCAAAGCACTAGAAATTATATTGATATAATTTACTGAATTCTTTCTAAAATTAGGATTCTACAGGAAGAAAGAAGAAAAAAAGAGCGAGGGAGGGAGAGAAGAAAAGGGGGAGGAAGAAAAGAAAGAAGACAGGAAGGAAATTGCATATTTATTAAAGGAAAATCTATTCAAAGTGTTTAAAGTGTGGAAGTCTTATTTTAGCCAATAGGAGGCAAGCTTCCTATGCTTAAAAAGAAAACTCTATGTGAAGAAAGTTTATTTGTTTCTTTTTAATATTAGCATTTCTAACTAAAGAAAACACAAAATATGAAATTTAGTACATGCCTTCCTGTGAAATATCCTTCCATTATTCATATTTTTGGCAGGCAGTAAAAGACTTTCTCAGAGGAAATATGTATATTTTTAACTGCAGTTTTAAGTTGCTTTAACCTCAATTAAATTAAGTCATTATTAATTATCCCAGAATCTAAAATCATAATATATTCTCTTCTTCTGTTACATTTGTTTATGAGTGCTTGGCTTAAAATACCCCTCAGATATTTTTTTTTAAAGTCTTAATGACCTGCTTAGGATAAGCACTTTAAACTTAAAAACAAATAGAGGCTGCTTGTATGTGTGGTATTGTTTTATAATAGAAAATTTGCTCCCCGTTAAGGAGTATAAGGAGCTACCTGCATCGTTCACTGCCTGACGTGAAAGAATAAGGTGCGATTATACTCAGTGTAAATTAAGATGTCTTGAGAGCATGGTGCTTTAGGTAATATGTTAAATTAAGGTTCTCAGATGTGCATTTAATTAAGATATTTAATTTGAAATGTCTGTGCTCTTCTTTAATTCTAATTGATTATTAAGAATAGATTTCTTTCAGATATTAAAAAGGTGAGCAGAGGAAGATATGGATGAGGTGACCTCTAAAGTTTATTCAGGGCCTGGAAATTGTCAAACACGTGCAGTCTTTTTATCTGTCTCTAGCCCACCCATTGTGGTCTTCCGGGAATCTGATGCTGCCATTCAAGAGACAGACTCATGTAAATATGGGCCGAATTCAAAGTGCTTCCTTCATTGACTGATGAACATGGTCCCTCAGATTCTCCAGGTTAGTTATTTATTGATTTTGCTTATACCTGCTAAAATCATTGTAATATTGCTGGGACCATCTGTCAGGATGCTTTTTAATATCCCAATCACCAAATACTCAATGAGAATCTGCTATTTGGAAAGGAGTATATCAGATACACTAAGAGTTGGAGAAAATGATTTGAAAGTATCTCACCCTCACCCAGGTTATAATCTAATTAAGAACACACACACACACACACACACACACACACACACAGTGCACTTACTAGATAACAGCATAACAGCACAAGACATGCAGGGGCCTAGTAACTTTTATGAAAATCTGAGGCATTTGGAGGTGTAGGTAATTCAGTGGGCTGTGATGGTCAAGGAGGGCCTTTTAAATGAAGGGACTTGTGCTGGACTTTGAAAGAAGGCCAAAGGTAATAATAGAAGCAAATGTACATTACCCTTCTACAACATCTCTGGAATGCTTCTACGTACTGTGCATAAATTGTGTCTTTCAGTCAACAAAACAACACTCTGAGATTGCATTCTTTATGTCCCCCTTCTGTACATGAGGAAACTGAGTTACATAGTGGTTGAGTCCCTTGGCTACAGTCACAGCCAGGCAGTGTGCAGCCAGAATGAAAACTTGGGAGGTCAGCTCCCAGACCTCTCCCCCTTACTCACCTCAAGGGCTTCCATGTCCTCAGAGAGTGGAGAGATGACTATGGGGCAGCAGCAAGATGCATTTAGGAAGATCTCAGTGGCAGAATTAGTGGTCCAGTACAAACCATGTTCCAGAAATTGATTCAAAGATTCAGTTATGAATATAGGCCAGTGTGAGGGTGATGACTTCAAAAGGCACATTAAGGTGATTCAGCTCCTGTCCAGAGGCGGCAAAGAGTCACTGAACATTCTCCAGTTCCTGCTAAGAGGATGCAAGCCATCCTTTCTGAGGCCTGTTCTGACAGGAAGGCCTGGATGATTAACTCCCATATGGAATGTTAACACCCATAAATTACTTACTACTGGTGCTCCTGGTAGCTTGATATTCCTTTCTACTATCTATGAAACCTGGATTTTACTTGTTTTTTCCTTGATTCATTACTTTTCTCTTCATCTTTTTAGTGCTAGCCTTAAACCTACTTTGGTGATTTCTTCTCTGAGACAGAGAGGTGGTATTGGTTCTTGGATAATGGAGAAAACCTGATGGAAATCCGGATATCAGTGCTTATTAATTGTAGGACTTGGTGTGAATTAGTTAACTTTTATCCTTCAGTTTCTTAGTTCAAAGGCCAAGAAAATATAAAAGGAGAACAAGAATGATGAAATGAAAAGAGAAAGTGAGCGTGTGAACATCCTGAAGATCTGTAAATTAATAGTCGGAGCGTTGGATCGCTGCTTCATGGGAGCCAGGAGCTGTGCGGAGCACTAGAGATGAGTGAGATGCTCAACTGGGGCACTTCCCCAAAGGCTCGTGGTGCAGATGGCAGGGAGGTGTAGCCGGGCATGTTACCTCCCCGAGCCTCACAGAGCACGCAAAGGATAGAGAAGGGATTTTATTCCACTTTGGTCTGATTCTGAAGTCTGCAGTCCTGTCTATTATACCAGATGGCCTCTTGGTTGCTTGCTGGTTGCTATTTTTATACTCCCCCAAACAGACTAGTCATTTAGAGGGACTGCCTGCATCTTTTACATCTCTCATAACACAACTGCTCCAATTTGATCATCTCTAACAGTTTCCCCTCTACTAGATACTTAATCTGACACCAGATTAGAGCCCCTGAATGACTGTGTTGATTATATCATTCCAGCCCATTCAAAAAACTTTGAATGGCTTCCTGCTTCCCATTACCTATAGAACAGCACATAGACCCCTTCACATGAGAGTCAAGATCCTCAAATAGACCCCAAAAAGATGGGTTCATCTTTAGAACTGCAACTCTCTCTAGCACCTGTTGGACATAAACCTCCCCTATGTGCAGTAAGCTATCGCATTTCCCCCACTTGAAATTTCTTAATGGGAAGTCTTATCTGGTGCCTTCCTACCCCAGGCATATCCTCTGTTCCTGACCTTTTCTATCAAGTACCTGAGGGGCCGAGGTACTAAATGCACTAAGTCCTTTCATGAAACTTATCAAGGCATTCCCAGTGGGCCACAAGATCCATAAAGGCAATGGCTAAGATTGCCTTGGTCACCACACTATATTCCCAGTTGTTAGCCTGGCACGTAACAAGACATACAGGTATATGTATGTGCACATACACACACGCACACACACATACATAAAATGAGTGAATTAATGAAAAACCAATAGCCTAGAGTCATGATAACTATATTGTTTTAGGATTTGTTATTTCTGGCCCCCAAAAGAGCCCCACAAAGTAAGTGCTTTAGTTTACAAATAAAGCTGAGCGTCAGAGAACTCAGGAACCTCGTCCATCATGTATATGCTCCCCAAGTCCATAGGATGCAAAGCAACTCACTCAAGTATGCCAGGCTGTCTCCCCATGGTGTTTGGGTCAGCCTGCAGAAGGATTCTCCTTCCTCAGTCTCAGTTTCCTTACATTTAAACAATTATCATAGACTTGAGATCCTCTCAGGTGGCCTCCTATTTTAACACCTGATTTTTCTGTATGTCTGTCTACGAAATCCAGAGATGATCTCTTAACATCAAGACCCTTATACAAGATCATACACACGAGATCTTTCTAGCCCTACATCCTCACTTACCTAATTTCATGCCTGAAAACGGAAAGCAAGGCCTATTTCAAGTTCTTTGGTATCAGAATGATTCATCAACGCTAAACGGGAAGTCTACACAACCATCTTTCTGAGGGTATCACGCTGATATCCCCTAACTTCCTTTACTAATGTAGTTTTCGTTCAGCTTTTAAAGATCCCTGAGATACAAAAACAGTCTGGATTGCATGAAGCTGGGCAAAATCTCTAGAGATTAAGGTATGAAGCAAAGATTTCTTCTCTGGACGACAGACTGAGGACTCAGAACCTGCTGGAGACACACCCGGCCCTGAGGGAGTCCCCCAGACAGAGAGGAGATGTCACGTAGCCCTGATACTGACCTTAGGCTGTGGGAGGGGTGTTGGAAGGTGGAGTTTGGGGATGAACATAAGCAGGCTTTGGTCTAATAAGGAAAACAATAGCTTGGAAATTATGGAGGCCATACACAACTGTTCAAAAAGCAAGGAAGTCAATTAAGTAAACCCAACATGGAAAATCGGAGCCCAGAGAGCATCAGACAGTATCAACAATGGAACGGGTGAATCCACTCAGGTATAACAGCTGGCTGTCCAAAAAGCACAGGCCACTGAGTGTTTGACAAAAGATGCTGATCTTTTGTACAAGAAAAATCCATTAAGGACACTGGCAAAGAGAGAGAGAAAAAGGAGGAAGGCAGCTCACTGACAGGCACAAACATAATTACAGCTATTACATTTTTTTCCTAAAGTAGTTATTTGTGGTGCCTCCAAACTCTAATGTGTTTTTATGCTGCAGCCTGTTGTGATTGGGGCAGTCTGCTTGACATTTGCAAGGTTCCATTGCTATTAAAAAGAACGATGTTATCAAGAGGAAAGGAAAGCGAGGCGACAAAGCAAAATTAATTAACGCCACCATATAACAAAGCAAAATAAATTAAACGATGGTTGACTTGCACTGTGTACTTCTCAACGGTTACTGAGGGAACACCAGAGCTTTTAACCCCCTCTGCTCTGAGTTTAGCACCCTGGCAGAGTGGGCTCCAGCGTTAGTGGAGGATCTTACACTCCATGCTTGCACACAGGCAGGCAAACGGGGGAGCCTTCCGTGCATCCTTCAATAATAAAACTGTTGCTTCCGCCTTCTACATAGACGGCAGCAGATGAAACACGCTAGGGAATGTTTTTCCTAAATCTGTATTGCCTTCAAGCACACTTAAAAGAAATATTATTAATTTGGCCACACATGGAACACAAATGAGGACAAAGCAGCTGATGAATATTCCACCAACTGTAGTCCACTGTATTCTCAGATTCCCTAGCTTGTGCGATCATGATGATCTGTCGCTTTGCACATGCCAGTGTACCAGTAATGGCCAAAACAAGTTGCTTGAAGCTACCACAAAACACACATTTCTAGAAAATGCTTGATGGCATAGAAATGAATCCTGTCATCAGTCAGTCATTAAATAGGGATTTATTGAGTGTGTATTCTGTGACAACGGTGCTGCATATGTAGAGGGACATAAGAGAAATAGAAGCCACTGCTCATGGAAGCTTGCAATCTGGTCAGAATGGTGAGATATGGGTAAGGCACGACAAACAGAACAAGATAGTCATATATATATATATATATATATAAATAGAGAGAGAGAGGATTTTAGTGAGATAGCTGCATTGCTAGAACTAATAGCACTGAACCTTTTTTTAAGTCAACCCACCGCTTCACATTTCTTATGTATTTTACATTTTTTAAAAGCACATTGGTCTATATGATAGTGTTTTATCATCCCAACATAGTTAAATAAGTAACTAAAATAATTAAGAGATAATACGACAATTAAAATGCCCATTTCACAGATTAGTCATAGGTAATGAGATCAAGCTACTTATAAGATCAAACAATTAGCAAGTAATTATAATAATCACAAATTACTGATTTTTTAATAAAATTTAAATATCAGTGAGAAGAGGGAGGTGGCTGTGAGCTGACATTGTCAGGATATTTTTCAGGGGAAATTTCTGGAGAAAGAGAGATGCAGCACTTCAGGCAGCCACACCACAGAAGTAAAATCCTTCCCTGGCCTGGTTTCTACCCTTGGGGAGTCATCTAGTAACCACTCTAATCAGCGATCCCCATATGCTCCCTGCAATAGACAATGTTCTTAAGCATTCCAGCAGATATAAAAGGTGCTTGTTTTTTATTTAATCAGCTATCAAGTAGCTGTGATTACTTAATAGGTACATATAAAATTCCAAGTAAAAATGTACTTGCAAGTATTTGCACATTAATAAGAATGAGCTTAATGAAAACAAACAGAAAAAAGAAGATAGGGACATTGGCATGCAGGTTAGCATTACTACATGGTACTCATATAGCTCAACACCCCGGACAGGATATTTTAGAAGTTATAAATTTCAGGGTAGGCCATGTTTTCCAGGAACTGTTTTCTCAAGCAAATACGTATATGCTTTTTTCCATCTTACACTTTTTAGGTACATATGTATGTGCATATAAAATATAAAACATAAATCATGTCTATATTTCTGTATTTATTTAAACCTATTTCTACTTTTATTATCTCATTTTCTTTCCTTCCAGGAAAGATTATTTGTGCTAAAATGGATTAACTTGTCCATTAATTGAACTTATGGTTTAAGGAGATACAATGATTCTGAAGTAAACGTTGTCAAGCAAGTCTCCCTATGTGGTATGAAATTTAAAATACGCTAAAAGAAAACACACACCAGATCGAATTTATACTTAGCCCTGCTTTATTCCTTTACGAGTAGAGTAGCTCAACATTATCTTATATGTGGAGTCACTCAGGTATATAGGTACTTAGAGAATCCTCCGTGGTACATTATGTCATTATATCCATTCATTTACTATCCACTCATTCATGAGTTCATTTTTATGGGTATTAACTAAGTGCCTATTATGAACTTGACTTTCATGGAATATTAGTTTCCCAGGACTGCTGAAACAAATTACTACAAAGTTGGTGGCTTTAAACAACAGACATTTATTCTCTCATAGTTCTGGAAGCTAGAAATCCAAAATGAAGATGTCAGTCATGCTACACTCCTTCTGAGAATGAAGAGAATCCTTCCCTGTTTTTTCTTAGCTCCTGGTGGTGGCCATCAATCCTTGGTGTTTCCTGGTTTGCAGCTGTGTCAATCCCATCTACCCCTCTGTCGTTACCTGGTATTATCATTGGTTTGCAGCTGTGTGGCTCCCTTGTCCCCCTACCATCATTACCTGGTATTATAATTGGTTTGCAGCTGTGTCACCCCCATCACCCCCTCTGTTGTTACCTGGTATTATCATTGTATTGTAACTGTGTGGCTCCCATGTACCCCTACATACTTATCTTCTATTATCATTGGTTTGCAGCTGTGTGGCTCCCATCTCCCCCTCTTTTGTTACCTGGTATTATCATTGGAGTGCAAGTGTGTGGCTCCTATGTCCCCCTATGTCGTTACCTGGTATTATCTTTGGTTTGCAGATGTGTCGCTCCCATCTGCCCCTCTGTTGTTACCTTGTATTACCATTGGTTTGAAGCTGTGTGACTCCCATGTTCCCTTAAGTTGTTACCTGGTATGATCGTTGGTTAACAGCTGTGCCACTCCCATCTGTCCCTCTCTCATTACCTGGTATTGTCATTGGTTTGCAGCTGTGTCACTCCCATCTCTCTCTCTGTCTTTACCTGGTATTATCTTTGGTTTGCAGTGGTGTGGCTCCCATGTCCCCCCAAAAAGTTACCTGGTATTATCATTGGTTTACAGCTGTGTCATTCCCATCTACCCCTCTGTATTTTTTGATACGATCCTTATTTTGCTGCTGTGGCACTCCCATCTCCACCTCTGTCATTACCTGGTATTGTCATTGATTTGCAGATGTGTGGCTCCCAGGTCCCCCTATGTAGTTACCTGGTATTATCATTGGTTTGCAGATGTGTGGTTACCATCGCCCCCTCTGTCGCTACCTGGTATTATTATTGGTTTGGGGCTGTGTCACTCCCATCTCCCCCTCTGTCATTACCTGGTATTATTGTTGGTTTTCAGGTGTGTGGCTCCCATCTGTCGCTGTGTCTTTACCTAGTATTTTCATTGGTTTACAGCTGAGTCACTCTCATCTCCCCCTCTGTTGTTACCTGGTATTATCATTGGTTTGTAGCTGTGTCACTCCCATGTCCCCCTACATCGTTACCTGGTGTTATCTTTGGTTTGCAGATGTGTCACTCCCATGTCCCCCTACGTCATTACCTGGTGTGATAATTCGTTTGCAGTTGTGTCACTCCCATCTCCCCCTCTGTCATTACCTGGTATTATCATTTGTTTGCAGCTGTGTGGCTCCCATGCCCCCCTCTCTTTTTTGGTATGATTCTTGGTTTGCAGCTGTGTCACTCCCATCTCCCCTCTGTTGTTACCTGGTATTATCATTGGTTTGCACCTGTGTCGCTCCCATCTCCCCTCTTAGGTTGCCTGGTATTATCGTTAATTTGCAGCTGTTTCGCTCCCATCTCCCCCTCTATTGTTACCTGGTATTATCATTGGTTTGAAGCTGTGACCCTCTGTCATTACCTGGTATTATCGTTTGTTTGTAGTTGTGTCACTCCCATCTCCCCATCCTTCGTTACCTGGTATTATCGCTGGTTTGCAGCTGTGTCGCTCCCATCTCCCCCTCTGTCGTTACATAGTATTATTGTTGGTTTGCAGCTGTCTTGCTGCCATCTCCCCCTCTGTTGTTACATGGTATTTATTATCTTTGGTTGTAGCTGTGTCGCTCCCATCTCCCCTTCTGTCGTTACATGGTATTACCGTCGGTTTGCAGCTGTGTGGCTCCCATCCCGCCTCTGTTGTCACAGGTATTATCATTGTGTCTTCAGGTGGCATTTTCTTCTTCTTGTAAAAACATCAGTCATTCTGGATTAGGCCCCATTTTAATCAAGTATAACTTCATCTCACCTTGAGTATATGCACCAAAAATGGCATCCTATTTCCAAATAAGTTGACATTTACAGATACCAAGGTTAGGATTTCAGCATATCTTTTGGGAGGATATACTTCAACCCATGGTTCATGGCTACAGGTTTAAGCTATGTTATATAAGACCAGTATGTATCCTTATCAATGAAATACATAATATACAGATATGGAAACATACAAAATGACATTTTTAAATAAGTATATATGAGTAATTAATATCAACTGTAAGAGTTGAAATAGAAGAGAAGCCCCTGTGAAATGATGATAAGAATTACAAAAGTAGGGATGTCTTTGGATTATTTGTCCAATAGAGAGTACCCATATCAGGCAAATGTAATCAACCAGTGAAGTCTGGGAGCATGTCAGGCAAGAGTAATCTATCATTTAGTGTGGTCTTAAGTCTAGGATGTCTGGATACAGAAAGATGAAGTAGTTGATTACTCTAGGTCCTCTTTAGCTCAAGTGTTCATTGATTTTTAATGTAAAACTAAGACATGCTTAACTGCAACAGAAATAAAGATGCACAATGCAGTGTAGTTGCAGAGCATGGAAATACTTGTGAAATTTATGTTAATAAAGAAACAAAGATAATGTTAAAAGTATTGAGTTTAAAATACTTTGGATCTCCAGAAGTTATCCTTCTTCAAGTGTTGACAATATTTGGTTAAATAGTATTGATGAAGGATTTACGATTTCTGATTTGTGATAGTGAAGAAGTGTAATCTACAGATGATGTTTCCAAATCTCTGAAGATGATGTTGAAGATATTGCCAGATACACATGAGTTATACTCTCCATGTGAGTCTGTGATTTGAACAGAGGTAAAGAATCCACAACGGCCAATTTGTACAGCCATGGGAGCCATTAAACATGTTAGGAATCAGGTAAATTGAGATCCTTTGTCCCAACTTCAGAAATAAGAGTACAGCAAAGTCTTATTCAATAGAAAATCCACATTTTGTCCTATTTTTTAAACTAAGTATCAATGCCAGTTTCTCAAAGCTGAGATTGCTCATGTGCACTGTCATCATACTAAAAACCTTGAATGGTTCCTGCATGTTTGCAAGCATTTTCTCTCCTTTGCAGGAGAAAAAGTTACAGGTAGGACTGCTGACTCCAAATTAATATATTTCTAAATATCTAAAGCCTGTTGACTACACTGAATTATGTAGTTTAAATATGTCCACTCCTGCCTGTCCCTGCCTAGATAAATGCAAAGTTTGTTTGCCTTAATAGTCACTACTTCTATGAACTGTCACCAAATACGGCATGTGACTATGCATATTTGAAAACTATAGGGCACTATATATATTTCTGTTGTATTATCTTGGTCCCCTGATTTCACATTTATATGTTCTTCCGTTTTAAATAAAAATCAGAGTTAACCATTATTACTGTATCTTTAAAATTCCTCAGTAAAATAATTTGATGTTAATACTTCATGAAAACATCTACTGAAATATTTCTTTTTAATTGCACCCAAAGATTTTTGAAAACTCCACAGGCTTGAAAATTGAGATAGCAGATATGTTATGTTAATGATTGCCTCATTTGATTCAGCTCCATCTCATACTTCAATTTCTAGTTCACTTTTTTAAAATTTTACTCTTTGGGGTACTAATTACTACTAATGATTGATTTTTCCATATAAACTGTTTTCTAATCAGAGCATGTTTTGGATATGAAGAATGCTCATCCTCCATGAAAGCATATCTGTACCTGGGACTTACTTAACAGGAAAATAAGGTTTCAAGCTTGGCTGAGATAAGTTTCTGAAGGCGCGTTTTGTTAATTGACTGATTTTCATAAGTCTCTTTGATTTATGGCTTAGTTAATGCATTTTGGGAGAGGACTCCTGCTCCTTTCAAAATTCATGTGCTCAGCTATCCCTGAAGTGAGTTAGGGAAAGGTGTCCACTTATACACAGCAGAAAAGGGATGTAATGAATCAGAAAGGGATGTATTTTATGCAGTAAGCACTTTCCACACTCTTTCCTGCACTGCAACATTTATGCTGAAATGGTCCATTTATTTTAATCCTAAATAGGGTCCCTAGACAAGAGCTGAGAATGGAAGTGAAGTAAAAGGAAAAATAAAAGGATTTCTATTTCAGAACAAAACTTAATTCAGATAAGAGAAAAAAAAAAAAACACAATACAACTCTCATTTAGCCCTTGGTAAAATTGAATTTTTATGGCACCTGCTTTTTCCCACTACAGGAATTTGCTTTCAAAGCTTCTCTCTGACCCTCCAATCTTGATGGGCTTGCAACTAAATAAATTATTTCCCCTGTCTCATCACGTGTAGGTTTTCACTGAAGTCCTGAATCTTAAAAGAATGATGGACGGCGAGGTTAAAATCATATGTTAGAGATACAGATTTTCACTTTTGGTTCTAAAAGATGGGTATCATAGCTCCTATAAAATGATCTTGTATTCACCCAACTGGGGTCTGTGTGCAAAGCTAAGAGGACAGCTTCCCATAGCCTCTCATAACCCATTCCAAATCAGTCAGTAAAGGAAGATTACTCAAGATAGAAATTCATAATTTTAGTGCTGTCCATACCAGCCCTGTCTATACCATCCAAGAATGCTAAAAACCTTGTGCAATTAATGTGGATACATGGTGGATATGAAGCGGATTCAGCATTTGGTAGTACCTAATTGTCATTTTGAAGCAGACATACTTGTAGCAAAGTCATAATAAATTGCCTCCAGTTCCTCAATGGTTAACTACTAAAAGGTAGTAGTTGGGGTGAATTTGGAACTAATGTAAATAATCTCTTTTTTTTTTAAGATGGAGCATAACATTTTATTCAACACACCTTCAGAGCCTAACACAAAATTATTATTATTATTTTTTTTTTTTGAGAGGGCATCTCTCATATTTATTGATCAAATGGTTGTTAACAACAATAAAATTCTGTATAGGGGACTCAATGCTCAATGCACAATCATTAATCCAACCCAAGCCTAATTCTAATTCTCAACAGTCTCCAATCTTCTGAAGCATAATGAACAAGTTCTTACATGGTGAACAAATTCTTACATAGTGAATAAGTTCTTACATGGTGAACAGTACAAGGGCAGTCATCACAGAAACTTTCAGTTTTGATCACGCATTATGAACTATAAACAATCAGGTCAAATATGAATATTCGTTTGATTTTTATACTTGATTTATATGTGAATCCCACATTTCTCCCTTATTATTATTATTATTATTATTATTATTTTTTAAAATGCTGAAGTGGTAGGTAGATGCAAGATAAAGATAGAAAACATAGTTTAGTGCTGTAAGAGAGCAAATGTAGATGATCAGGTGTGTGCCTGTAGACTAAGTGTTAATCCAAGCTAGACAAGGGCAACAAAATATCCAAGGATTCAGAAGATTTCTCTCAAAATGGGGGGTGAGGTTCTAAGCCTCACCTCTGTTGATCCCTAATTTCTCACCTAATGGCCCCCCTGTGACTGTGCCTGTCTTAGGTTGTTCCTCCCTTGAGGAATCTTACCCGTCTCTGGCTAACCAGTCATCTTCTGGGGCCATACAGGGAAACGTAAAGTTGGTAAGTGAGAGAGAGGCAATATTGTTTGAAAAGGTTAGCTTTTTACTTCTTTGCATATTTATGCCCTGTGGCTTCTATGTCCAGCATTTGTCTTGAGGTATCTTTACCACTTGGAAGAATTATGATACTCAGTAAATTCAATTAGAGGCACAAATTCTATTTAAGGGTTGTAATTAGGAAGGAAGAAGAAAAGCTATAGGAGTAGCAGGTGGAAGAAAACATGGGAAGATTTATTATTTCCTTGACATATCTTCTTGTAGAGTAACTTAAGCATGTATAGGTTTTAAACTACTAATTAAATTGTGTACACACATTAACATAACAGGAATACAGTTACATAACCAAAGCAGACCTATAATTACCAGCCATCTCCAGTGAAACCAAGAACACCAGTTAGGCACCGTAGGCATTTGTTACAACTTATCTATGGTATGGTGGATATTGTGCAACTGAACTTGAACAGTCTGAGAGAAATCAGACAAATTAAAACAACCCATTCCAGGGGACTGTTCACATCCCATATGTTCTTTTAACAGTAGATAGTCTGTAGTCGTAAGATTTTGGAGCGCTACAATTTGCACTTCTCCTAATTCTTGGTTGAGTTCCAACAGTATAGATCCAGTCAAATTTTTTGTTTTACTGTATGCACAGGCCAGCTTAGATATCTCCTTCTTCATTCCAATGGCAAGTCCAGGAACCAGTGGGATGAATGCAGCTACAACTGCAGCATCGCCTGGATCTTTGTTGAGGTTTTTTGATGATCATCTTCTGGCATGACTCTTCCAGAGAGTGCTGATGTTGGAAGTTCTTCTTCATATTGTACCTTAGTTCATTTTCTGGGTAGCCAAATTAGGCTTTGATCCACTGTATAAACACAAACAGACCCTTTGCCCACACTTTGATATACCCTTTATACCATTGTGTAGAACTCATTGGAGGTCACCACACAGGAACTGCTGTTAGTCCATTCTTGGGTTCTGTGATTCCGCTGCTGTTTTGTTCCTTCAGTTTTACCTTTGCTCTTATACTCCACAGATGAGTGAAATCATTTGGTATTTCTCTTTCTCTGCTTGGCTTATTTCACTGAGCATAACACCCTCCAGCTCCATCCATGTTGCTGCAAATGGTAGGATTTTCCCTCTTCTTATGGCTGAGTAGTATTCCATTGTGTATATGTACCACATCTTCTTTATCCATTCATCTACCAATGGACATTTAGGTTGCTTCCAATTCTTGGCTATTGAAAATAGTGCTGCGATAAACATAGGGGTGCATCTGTCTTTCTCAAACTTGATTGCTGCATTCCTAGGGTAAATTCCTAGGAGTGGAATTCCTGGGTCAAATGGTAAGTCTGTTTTGAGCATTTTGATGAACCTCCATGCTGCTTTCCACATGGCTGAACTAATTTATATTCCCACCAGCAGTGTAGGAGGGTTCCCCTTTCTCTGAACAATATGATATGTGTTGTTGGCTGTCTTTTGGATGGCAGCCATCCTTACTGGTGTGAGGAGATACCTCACTGTAGTTTTAATTTGCATTTCTCTGATAATTAGTGATGTGGAGCATCTTTTCATGTGTCTGTTAGCCATCTGTATTTCTTTTTTGGAGAACTGTCTGTTCAGTTCCTCTGCCCATTTTTAATTGGATTATTTGTTTTTTGTTTGTTGAGGTGTGTGAGCTCTTTATATATACTGGACGTCAAGCCTTTATCGGATGTGTCATTTTCAAATATATTCTCCGATACTGTAGGGATCCTTTTTGTTCTATTGATGGTGTCTTTTGCTGTACAGAAGCTTTTCAGCTTAATATAGTTCCACTTATTCATTTTTGCTGTTGTTTTCCTTGCCTGGGGAGATATGTTCAAGAAGAGGTCACTCATGTTTATGTCTAAGAGGTTTTTGCCTATATTTTCTTCCAAGAGTTTAATGGTTTCATGACTTACATTCAGGTCTTTGATCCATTTTGAGTTTACTTTTGTATATGGGGTTAGACAATGGTCCAGTTTCATTCTCCTACATGTAGCTGTCCAGTTTTACCAGCACCATCTGTTGAAGAGACTGTCATTTCCCCATTGTATGTCCATGGCTCCTTTATCAAATATTAATTGACCATATATGTCTGTGTTAATGTCTGGATTCTCTAGTCTGTTCCTTTGGTCTGTGGCCCTGTTCTTGTGCCAGTACCAAATTGTCTTGATTACTATGGCTTTGTAGTAGAACTTGAAGTTGGGGAGTGAGATCCCTCCTACTTTATTCTTCTTTCTCAGGATTCCTTTGGCTATTCGGGGTCCTTGGTGTTTCCATATGAATTTTTCAATTATTTGTTCCAGTTCATTGAAGAATGTTGCTGGTAATTTGATAGGGATTGCATCAAATCTGTATATTGCTTTGGGCAGGATGGCCATTTTGACGATATTAATTCTTCCTAGCCATGAGCATGGGATGAGTTTCCATTTGTTAGTATCCCCTTTAATTTCTCTTACGTGTGACTTGTAGTTTTCAGGGTATAAGTCTTTCACTTCTTTGGTTAGGTTTATATCTAGGTATTTTATTCTTTTTGATGCAATTGTGAATGGAATTGTTTTCCTGATTTCTCTTTCTATTGGTTCATTTTTAGTGTATAGGAAAGCTACAGATTTCTGTGTGTTATTTTGTATCCTGCAACTTTGCTGTATTCCGATATCAGTTCTATTAGTTTTGGGGTGGAGTCTTTAGGGTTTTTTATGTACAATATCATGTCATCTGCAAATAGTGACAGTTTAACTTCTTCTTTACCAATCTGGATTCCTTGTATTTCTTTGTTTTGTCTGATTGCTGTGGCTAGGACCTCCAGTACTATGTTAAATAACAGTGGGGACAGTGGGCATCCCTGTCTAGTTTCCAATCTCAGAGGAAAAGCTTTCAGCTTCTCGCTGTTCAGTATAATGTTGGCTGTGGGTTTATGATATATGGCCTTTATTATGTTAAGGTACTTGCCCTCTATACCCATTTTGCTGGGAGTTTTTATCATGAATGGATGTTGAATTTTGTCAAATGCTTTTTCAGCATCTATGGAGATGATCATGTGGTTTTTGTCTTTCTTTTTGCTGATGTGGTGGATGATGTTGATGGATTTTTGAATGTTGTACCATCCTTGCATCTCTGGGATGAATCCCACTTGGTCATGGTGTATGATCCTTTTGATATACTTTTGAATTCGGTTTGCTAATATTTTATTAAGTATTTTTGCATCTACATTCATCAGGGATATTGTTCTGTAATTTTCTTTGTTGGTAGGGTCTTTGCCTGGTTTTGGTATTAGGGTGATGTTGGCTTCATAGAATGAGTTTGGGAGTGTTCCCTCCTCTTCTATTTTTTGGAAAACTTTAATGAGAATGGGTGTTATGTCTTCTCTGTGTGTCTGATAAAATTCTGAGGTAAATCCGTCCAGCCCGGGGGTTTTGTTCTTGGGTAGTTTTTTGATTACCGTTTCAATTTCTTTGCTCGTAATTCGTTTGTTTAACTTTTGTGTTTCTTCCTTGGTCAGTCTTGAAAGGTTGTATTTTTCTAGGAAGTTGTCCATTTCTTCTAGGTTTTCCAGCTTGTTGGCATATAGGTTTTCATAGTAGTTTTAATAATTCTTTGCATTTCTGTGGAGTCTGTCGTGATTTTTCCATTCTCATTTCTGACTCTGTTTATTTGTGTTGATTCTCTTTTTCTCTTAATAACTTTGGCTAGCAGCTTATCTATTTTGTTTATTTTCTCAAAGAACCAGCTCTTGGTTTCATTGATTTTTGCTATTGTTTTATTCTTCTCAATTTTGTTTATTTCTTCTCTGATCTTTATTATGTCCCTCCTTCTGCTGACTTTAGGCCTCATTTGTTCTTTTTCCAATTTCGATAATTGTGATGTTAGACTATTCATTCGAGATTGTTCTTCCTTCTTCAAGTGTGCCTGGATCGCTATATACTTTCCTCTTAAGACTGCTTTCACTGCATCCCACAGAAGTTGGGGCTTTGTGTTGTTGTTGTCATTTGTTTCTATATATTCCTTGATCTCTATTTTAATTTGTTCGTTAATCCATTGATTATTTAGGAGCATGTTGTTAAGCCTCCATGTGTTTGTGAGCCTTTTTGTTTTTTTGTAGAATTTATTTCTAGTTTTATACCTTTGTGGTCTGAAAAAATGGTTGGTAGAATTTCAATATTTTGGATTTTTCTGAGGCTCCTTTTGTGGGCTAGTATGTGGTCTATTCTGGAGAATGTTCCATGTGCACTTGAGAAGAATGTATATCCTGTTGCTTTTGGGTGTAGAGTTCTACAGATGTCTATTAGGTCCATCTGTTCTAGTGTGTTGTTCAGTACCTCTGTGTCCTTACTTATTCTCTGTGTGGTGGATCTATCCTTTGGGGTTAGTGGTGTTTTGAAGTCTCCTAAAATGAATGCATTGCAGTCTATTTCCCCCTTTAGTTCTGTTAGTATTTGTTTCACATATGCTGATGCTCCTGTGTTGGGTGCATATATATTTAGAATGGTTATATCCTCTTGTTGGACTGAGCCCTTTATCATTATGTAGTGTCCTTTTTATCTCTTGTTACTTTCTTTGTTTTGAAGTCTACTTTGTCTGATATTAGTACTGCAACCCCTGCTTTCTTCTCGCTGTTGTTTGCCTGAAATATGTTTTTCCATCCCTTGACTTTTAGTCTGTACATGTCTTTGGGTTTGAGGTGAGTTTCTTGTAAGCAGCATATAGATGGGTCTTGCTTTTCTATCCATTCTATTACTCTGTGTCTTTTGATTGGTGCATTAAGTCCATTTATATTTAGGGTGACTATTGAAAGATATGTACTTATTGCCATTGCAGGCTTTAAATTCGTGGTTACCAAAGGTTCAAGGTTAACCTCTTTAGTATCTTACTGCCTAACTTAGCTCGCTTATTGAGCTGTTATATACACTGTCTGGAGATTCTTTTCTTCTCTCCCTTCTTATTCCTCCTCCTCCATTCTTCATATGTTGGGTGTTTTGTTCTGTGCTCTTTTTAGGAGTGCTCCCATCTAGAGCAGTCCCTGTAAGATGCCCTGTAGAGGTGGTTTGTGGGCAGCAAATTCCCTCAGCTTTTGCTTGTCTGGGAATTGTTTAATCCCACCATCATATTTAAATTATAGTCGTGCTGGATACAGTATCCTTGGTTCAAGGCCCTTCTGTTTCATTGCATTAAATATATCATGCCATTCTCTTCTGGCCTGTAGGGTTTCTGTCGAGAAGTCTGATGTTAGCCTGATGGGTTTTCCTTTATAGGTGACCTTTTTGGTCTCTAGCTGCTTTTAAAACCCTTTCCTTGTCCTTGATCTTTGCCATTTTAATTATTATGTGTCTTGGTGTTGTCCTCCTTGGTTCCTTTCTGTTGGGGGTTCTGTGTATTTCCGTGGTCTGTTCGATTATTTCCTCCCCCAGTTTGGAGAAGTTTTCAGCAATTATGTCATCCAGATACTTTCCATCCCCTTTCCTCTCTCTTCTTCTTCTGGCACCCCTATAATACGGATATTGTTCCTTTTGGATTGGTCACACAGGTCTCTTAATATTGTTTCATTCCTGGAGATCCTTGTATTTCTCTGTATGTCAGCTTCTATGCGTTCCTGTTCTCTGGTTTCTATTCCATCAATGGCCTCTTGTCTCTTATCCATTCTGCTTATAAATACTTCCAGAGTTTGTTTTATTTCTGTATCTCCTTCCTGGCATCTGTGATGTCCCTCCGGACTTTATCCCATTTCTCTTGCATATTTCTCTGCATCTCTGTCAGCATGTTTATGATTCTTATTTTGAATTCTTTGTCAGGGAGACTGGTTAGGTCTGTCTCCTTCTCTGGTGTTGTCTCTGTGATCTTTGTCTGCCTGTAGCTTTGCCTTTTCATGGTGATAGGAATAGTCTGCAGAGCTGGGACGAGTGACGGCTGGAAGAACTTCCCTTCTTGTTGGTTTGTGGCCCTCCTCTCCTGGGAGAACAGCGGCCTCTAGTGGCTTGTGCTGGGCAGCTGCGCGCAGACAGGGTTTCTGCTTCCTGCCCGGCTGCTATGGAGTTAATCTCCGCTGTTGCTGTGGGCGTGGCCTGGCTCGGGCAGCTACTCCAAAATGGTGGAGTCGCGTTGGAGGGGGAGCAGCCTGGAGGCTATTTATCTCCTTAAGGGGCCTCCCTGCTCCCTGCAGCCCAGGGGTTAGAGTGCCCAGAGATCCCCAGATTCCCTACCTCTGGACTAAGTGTCCTGCCCTGCCCCTTTAAGACTTCCAAAAAGCACTCGCCAAAAGAAAACAACAACAACAAAATTAAATAATTAATTAAAAAAAAAAGAAGCCGCTCGCTTTTCTTTGTCCTCAGGCGCTGGCCTCAGGGACGTGCTCACCATTCTTGCTGCCCTGTTTCCCTAGTATCCAGGGAAACCCTAGTGTCTGCGCTCTGGCCCGGATGGCTGGAGCTGGGTGTTCAGCAGCCCTGGGCTCCGTCTCCCTCCCGCTCTGTCTCCTCTCCTCACGCCCGGAGCTGGGGGGAGGGGCGCTCGGCTCCCGCGGGGCCGGGGCTTGTATCTTACCCCCTTCGCGAGGCGCTGGGTTCTCTCAGGTGCGGATGTGGTCTGGATATTGTCCTGTGTCCTCTGGTCTTTATTCTAGGAAGGGTTGTCTTTGTTATATTTTCATAGGTATATGTGGTTTTGGGAGAAGATTTCTGCTGCTCTACTCACACCGCTATCTTCGCTCCACCTCTGTAAATAATCTCTTTAGCTTGTATAATATCCATGCGTGAAGCAGAAATTTGTCGTTTGTGATTTCCAGCATATACACTCTTTCCAATTTTGGAGGAATCGCCATTGTGATGGTTTTCATGGAAGGAAATCATACTTTTCTATATAAATGAAAAATGGAGCCAAATGCTCCATCTCCTCACCTCTGAGAGTTAAGGTGGAGTCATGTGACCTAGAATAGAACAATTGGATGCTTCCACAAAGAACTTTGAAATGTGACTTAATGATATTAATATGAAGTGAAACTTAGAATCCATTAATAGTATCAACATCAGTGGGAAAAGTGGTGGCACACTTTTGAGTGATGGTAGCTGCAATATCCAGAAGTGGTGGTAGAAAATGTGTCACCAGCAGCACCCTAATCAGGTTCTTTCTTTAGTATAATACTTTTGATTGGACCTCTAAGCCTTCCTTGGTTTCTGCTAAGTTTAAGAGTCTTGCCACTGTTTCACTGACCTACTAAATCATGTTCTAACAAGTTAGCTTTCAGACTCAGTGTAGCGTGATGGGTTGCTTACATTCATGAAACCAAGATAGTAGTTGTAGGAAACAGAACCGAAGAAACAGGTAAGGGGGAGGACATGGGTTGTCCATCCTAGCTGAGGCAAAAAGCAGTCAAACTTTTATCAATATTCCAGGATAGTAATATTTAAGCCCATGACACACAGAGGGTATCAATAAGTAACTTGGAATAAAATTCCCTACGGACAAAACTTGACACCACGTAACAAATAAAAAGGAGCTACAAGAAAAGTCTAAGAATTCAAGAATGACATGGTAACATGGCTGTTCTTAAAGCACTGGATAGCTTAAAGGAAGAAAATAATTTCAAGTCCCCATACTTCATGCTAAGACATAAAACTTTCAAAGTGCATGTCTGAAATTTTTGAAACTAAACTCAAAGTTTGCCCTGTATAGCTGCTGAATTAAAATGATAATTGAATTCCCAGTCTTACCATTTTTAGTGAAAGTAAGAGCATAAATTAAGAATGAGTAGAACATCTAGAATTTGAAAAACATCTTGAACCCATAAACCCCATGAAAAGTATTTGCTTAAAGAAGCATCCTCTTGTCGTATATGGCAATTTCTATTCAAAAAGAAAGCCAGTACTAATGTCGCAGCCCCTTTTAGTATGTCCATATCTGTAGTCAGGCTCAAAGTCTAGTATGCTCCAAGGAGCTAATTAAAAGCCAAACTTTGTAGAAGATACCATGCACACACCAAATTATTGCTGTTTTGACTGATCCAGGTCATGGCAAATCTGTCTGATGGGTGTTGGAGAGTATTGTGAGTAGGTCAGAGTAAGGAGGAACACATATAATCCTAAATCCAACATGACATCTCTCTGGGACAGAGCGTGGGTAGTAAGGTTAGCCCACACTAAGCAATATTGTGATAGCCATCCTAAGCAATGGCAAGTTTCCAAAAACACATTGGTTTGGTATAGAAAATAGAGTTCACATGTACACTTACAAATACTATATAGTATTTGTCTTTCTCTGTCTGGCTCATTTCATTTAGCACAATGCCCTCCAGGTTCATCCATGTTGTTGCAAATGGTAGGATTTCATCCTTCTTATGGCTGAATAATATCTCATTACACACACACACACACACACATACACACATATACACACACACACACACACATACACACACACACACACACCACATTTTCTTTATCCACTCCTCTATTGATGGACATTTTGAACGTTGCCCTATCTCAACTATTGTGAATGCTACAATGAACATGAGAGTGCAGATATCTCTTCAGAATACTGATTTTGTAGAGTCTTAAAAAAAAAAAGGCTGATGTCGTAGAAACAAAGAGTAGAATGAAGATTGCTAGGGGTTGGGGAGTGAGGGGGAGAGGAGATGTTGGTCAAAGGTACAAACTGTCAGTTATAAGATGATTAAGTTAGAAATGTTGAAGTGGATATACATGCTATCTTCCTGCCCCCACTCCTAAACAAGGGGAAATAAATCAGGGGAATGTCAGCATTTTTGAACAATAAATTAATGATTGATTCTATACTCCTGCAATGCTACAATACGTATGTACAGAGTGGGAAGTGTCCAGGGTGTCAGAGGCCACGAGGGCAGCCTTTAACCACTCCATGCAAAGCGAGAACAGTCATCAGAGATGGCACCAGGGCCAGGGTGGGAATCAAAATGGTCTTATTCACAGAGATTTTTGGAAATAGTTCATTGCTTATAGGATCCATATGACAAAAACAGATGGGTAGGCAATAAGAGCCCTAGGATTTTAGAGTAAATCTTTGCAAGTAACTATTATTATTTTACAACTAACTTTTGATCTGAAGCTAACTGGGTCCTACTGGTCACTGAATGACTGATTACAGATACCAAATAACCAGGCAATCTGAATTGACTATTAAGACTTACAATTGACCTAGTAAGTAATATGCTCCATTTGTTTACAAATTCACCTCTTCTCCAGAGTTCATCATCAAATCACAGTGATTCATATGGTTTCAGAGTGAGCACATCAGAAAGACACAAGGAGGTTTCACATGCATGTGTTTCATCCTCCCAGCATATCTACTCCTACCTCAGTTCCACTCTCTTAAATGACTTACGGCCTCCTGGGAAATTTCCTAGAAGAATCAAAACACTTTGAGTTCCACAGACAGGCAGCGATGTTGACATTAGGCAGCGTTTTAGCCACGTTCCTGGAATGACCCAAGAGGTTTGTGGAGAAGAGAAATATATTGAGTAGAACCTCAATAATTACATTGCATCCTCTTTTCCTGCAGAGAGAGACTGCAAGGGGGTAAGGTTCTGTAAGGTCTCACCAGGTGTTCTAGAACAAGAGCTGGAGAATTGACAGCAAGGATCTAAGAGTATATATACAGAAGTGGACCTCCCAGAATGGACCCAAAGTTTGAAAATATTTATATCTCTTGTGAGTACCCACAAAAATAAATCCCCTAAAGGAAAAGGATTTTAAATAAACATGTGCACAAGATTACCCACCTTCTGGGCATCTTGTCAGCTCCCTCATCCACCCAGTCCAATGTTTACCTCATAAACGAAGGGACAAGGCAGCAACATTAGAAGCTAGGCATGGGCTCCATGACATGGATTTGAAACTTGACCAGGATGATTACTCTACCTCCCAAACTGCACTTGGCAACAGCAATATCAGAGCCAGAGCCCCTTCTTTGATACCTTACCTCAAGGACACCAGCATTTTATTTGACCATATTCTCTCATAAAGGGGATAATAATTGTCCTCACAAAAATATAGGCATTTACATTTATGAAGTTAAACTTGTCTTCCCTCCCAGCATTTTACAATAAACCACATGACCTTTGAACCTACTGAGCACCTTGTACACAATCATAAAAACAGAATTCCATATAGGAACTCACTTTTATAGTTAAAGAAGTAGGGCAATGTGATTATGCCCACGGAATCCAGGGTCTTAAAACATATCATCAATGAAATGCAGATGGCTTTAGAGAATGATGTGACCTCCCATGACTCATTCCCAACTTGGAATGTTGTCTGTAACATACAATATGTATTCTGACAGCACAAACAACAGGCAGTACTACTTTTCCAATATAGGTTTCCAGGATTCATGGGATAAAAGTGTGGATTTTCACTCTCAAGGAAATAACCTGTTTATAAAACATTTCAATCAATTTCCTCAAGTCTGAGCTCTTCCAAGTTTAGAGGTTTTAGTAATCAAAGGAGAACTTCTTCGATGATATGATGTTTTTATTAAGTTGGAATCTGAGAGTGCTTAGACATTTCAGATATTTTAAACTCATGGATGCACAAGCTCAAATATTATAGTGGTTATATTGTTGTCTTTTGTTCCTGATTCGGACTACCAGCTCAAACTAAGATTGCTCTTTACGATGCAAAGGGCATGTCCCAGGGAAGTCTTTAGGTCGTCTCATCATACTACCCCACTCAGTGGCCAAAGATTAAGAGTCATTACAAGCCCCTAGAGAGAGGATCACCAAGTTTGGCTTTTCACACTGGGTAAGAAATCTGATCAAATGAGGTGCTAGGCAGAGGCAAAGGGAACATAAAAATTGATGTGGAGAAGGAAAGTACTAAATACCAGACATGCTTCATTACCTGTTTTCCATAGTTTCTGGAGCTTTTGTCCATATTTTCTCTTTTTGTTGTACATGTGTGCTTTTATATATCTGAATTTCCCTTTTTGTTTCTATCTTTCTCCCCTACAGTTCTATATAGCGTGTGTTGGCTGTTGGAAACTTACAACTTAGGTTTCAAAATATCTAACCAGGATCATTGTCACCTGGAAGGCCACAACTTGGAACCATAAGTAGATGTTGATAAGAGTCTGGGATATCTTTCCTTGGGAAAGGGGAGGGAATATTTTTAGTTGCTCAAGCAGGTGCATTATATTAGGAGAAGTATTGTTTTAGTATAATTGGGAGAAGACGTATGTACTTGGAGGACAGGCAGCTACATAGGTCTACTGTGGTGGACATTGGCTGCCCAACATAGAAAACATCCCCCCTCAGCACATGAGCCCATTCACAGTGACAGCATCCAAGAACAAAGGTGCTGGACGGTGATGGCAACAACGACTTCTAGCCATGAGGGAATATTACTTGCAAGGGTACCCTAAGGAGAATGTAACTATGGGTGATTAAATAGCAGCTGCACAGGTATTATCTGTAGTGGATATCTGTAGTGTATGTTGAACGAGTAATGGGCAGCACAATGCAGAAGAGAGGAACGAGTGGGAGAAGAGTATGGGTTACAGAACACAGTGAAGGACTGAATCGGAATGAAATAGATTCATAACTGGCTGAGATCAAGGTCCAAATACAGCAAGATGAAATACAGTAAACATAAATATAAGATACATATGATTAAATAGCAGCTGCATAGGTATAAAGCGTTATGGGGAGGGGCAGTAGGTTTTGATTAATTATAGCATGTTTCAAAGAAATATGTAGGCATTGAAGTTGAACAATAACCTTGAAATGTGTCAACACTGTCCCCTTTTCAAGTTGCTTGTTGCTTGAATATCCGTTTTTTTTTTTACAAGCTCCTCCAGCGACTTCTCTAGAAAGGAAAGTGGAAAAGGAAAGGTCCATTTACATCTCCTGAGATTTTCCTTCAGAAACACAATCCTAGTGTCCCAATATTCAGAGAAAAACAAGTTTGCCCATTTCTCTCTTTCTCCATCCCACTTTCTTTCACAGATTTCTGTCAGAACTAAGGAGGACCCTGTGCTTGGAGTCCCGAGCACTCTCTTGGCAGGAGGTGATGTTTGGTCTGAGGATTCTGGAATGCTCGTGCCTCTATCCCTTTTGCTGGTTTGGATTTTACCCTTCCTCGGAAACAGGACTGTGGACTGCATTCTCCACAAGCACACCTGGGCTCCTCCCCTGGCACTGTCAGTAAACTATAGCAGCAATCACCAGAGCCTATTGTTTCATGTTCCCTCTACTCAAATACCCTCTGCTTTCTACCAGAGACCTCCCAAAACTGCCTAAGTGGGTTATTTCTGTTTTGGACAGAAGAAATACCTTATCCTAATATATTATCTGCACTAACTCAATTGTGGTGAAATGCAATAATTTTCCAGTTTTCTTTTGCCCTATCCTTCCCTTCCTGTCACCCCACTGCACCCCCCCACCCCATCTCAACTCATCTCTACTGAATCATCTTTAATACTAAAACTTTTATTTCTCATCTTCTGGTTTCTTGGGTCAGTTACCCAGAAATAGACTCTGAGAGGAAAATTTTGGTGTAGAATGTTTACTAGCGAGTGCTCTCATGTACACCACCTAAAAAAAATGAGGGAAGCGATCTTTGGCAGAGAAAGTGAAGTGTGATGTATTTACAGTGAGACCTCAGAGAATTCCACAGTCCCATGGGGCACTCTCTGAGTCGTCTCAAATCGAGGTGAGGGATTGAAGCTTTGTGTCCTCCCTACATTGAACAGTCATTAGAGGCAGAGTATTCACATGGAGAGAAAAGAGCCTTGATTAAAGCAACTCCCTTCAGCTCAGAGTAACTCCAAGAGAAGGATTTGGCTGTGATACATCAGGAGCCAACACACTGAATTTCTTGAAGAATGAACATCTAGGTCCTGAATGGGGTATCTGAGTAAACAGCACAGCACCCACCACACCTGAGGTACAGCCCCAACACCCTGTTGAGGAGACACCAGTTCTAGTGAGAAGATAGCAGATCCAGTCAGAAGATAGCTGATCTGGTCAGAAGATAGATTCAGTCAGAAGAGTGAGTCAACTTCCTTCCCTCCCTAATGAAACTCACCGTACTACTTTCCTAAGCACTCCTCTTATTAGAATGATTCCATTTCATGGAAATTGTGTAGTTCTCCTAATGTTGAATGTTCTAGCCTGTTTTCTTCAAGTAGCTCTTTATTACTTTCCTCAAGCTTCTGAAAACACTCAGTCATGGTATATTACAGCAGTAGGAGGATGGTAGATATTACCATGCCTGGTCCCTTCATGTGCAGGATGCTTAAGAGATGAGATACCTTACCCAAAGTCACATCCACTCAGCACTAGAATCAGAGCCATACCCCTAGCTGAGTGTTCTTTGCAAATGGTACTGGGATGTTAATACATAGTATGTAACTCATTATGCTCAGAGGTAGATGCCTCGTCTCCTCAGTGAGCTTGCTTCAAACAAGTATTTCTTAAATGTTTTATAGAAAACATGTAAAACAATGGGAGAAATAGAAAAGCTCATCTCTTCTAAGAGTTTCACTCAGCCACCTTATAGAGTTAAACATTAATACATTTTCCAGTTCTTTCATACTACGCACTGGTGATTTTCTGGCTATGAGTGATAAGAAAGTTTATCATTCAAATGGCCCCCTAAAGTGCAAGTTGTCTTAGAGGAATAAATAGTGTGTCATATGTCTGTTTTTTCCTTGTAAAGGAAAGAAAAAAGAAAACTGAATAATATGAAAAAGAAACAGGAGGAAAAATTAAAAACACAAGTAGCAGTGGTTTTAGCCCCAGCGGAAAACATACATTTATTGGGAAGAATTCTCAGCAGGAACAGTGGAAATCTTACATTTTCTAGTTCAATTACAACATCAGGATCTTAGATATTGGTAAGAGGCTTGTTTCTAAGAACTCTGATGCTAAATCAATACGTTTCTAAGTGATGCATTAAAAGTACTGCAGAAAGTGTCCTGCCATTATTAATCAATTGTTCCATAGGCTTCCATGTATTTTTTCTTACACATTTAGTCATTGTTTACGTTACTGTTTTGCTGAAATGAAATCATGAATGTTGGGGATTTAAGAAAAATAATGTTGCAATTTTTAAGTCAGCTGGTCTGGATGTTCAGTCTACAGATTTCCACAGAAGCATTAGTTGAATCATCAACTTATGATACATGGTGAATTCTTCTAGAAAATTCTCAGATCGGCAATTCGTTATTAAAATGTGCTATGTTGTCTTTTGAATTCAAATTTGAGAATACCATCCAGTTACTAGTCGAATGTGTTTACTTATTGCTTTTAACGGGATTGCACTGTGCCAGGAAACCCTCTCCTGTGTTCGATGCCATTTGGCCTTTGGCAAAGGAATGAATGTGTACTGTTTAATACCCAACACATGGGGAAGTGTCCCTTAGCCTTTCCCAAATTCCCTGATTCTCTCTTGATGACAGCCATCTCTTTGTTATGAAATGAGGCTAATTCAAATCAGGTTTAGAATCAAGTGCCTCTGAGAGAAGAAACTTATCACTTTAACCTCATGATATCTCTGAAGTAATATGGAGAGATATAACCAAGCCCACTCTGGACTTTGAGCAGAGACAATGTATGTGAAATGCTTTCACATATCTTATACAGACAGTAGCTCGTACTGAATAAACTTCTCTTAAGTTAATTAAAGAATAAAATATAGATAATTATACCCATATTGTTTGAAGAACTGTTCTTAAAAAGTATTGTGCAATGGAAAAATGTCACTGAGTAGGAATTCTTGTGACACATCACAGGAAATCTACTCATATTTGGGCATGATAATTGGGATTTCCAATAGAGTACGTCTAGAAGGGATCCAGGAGGGACCTTTAGCCATTTTTCTCTCTTCTTTTTCAGCCTTTCACAGACAGATACTAGGAATTTTACATTGTTACACAATTTGACCTTGGAAGGAAAGCTGACAGGTTGGATACATAGACAGTCTGATAAACTCTGAGTAATCCTGTGGCTAGTCTGGTTTGGAGGAAGGGAGGAGTATTAAAAATGTTTTGAAGAATCTTTAAGGAAAGGCATAATATATTCTACTCTCTTTAGAAAAGAGATGATGTTGATCTCAGACAAATACACAAACCTAATTGAATCCCCTTTCCATTAACACAGTCACTTCTATTTAATTGGCAAAGACTCATAGAAGAATTCCTTAGGGGTCACCTGCTCCAGCCCTGCCATTTCATGGATGAATAAACTGAAATTCAGACTTACTAAAGGTCACACATCAGCCCAAGTGAGCACAGATGCATTTATAATCTCACCTGACATTAATTCACACCTACAATCTCACCCAACCTGCCTGCTTATGTGGAAGGTCTTTTTCTACTGGAGGCTGACAATTAACTAAAGTAAACAAGTTAATTCTGAATATACGTTTGAGGGCATACAACTTAATCTTATACCTTGTACTTTATTTATGTGTAATGTGAAAACGTACAATTATTTTACATTTGTATTATTTACACAAAGATGTTCAGAAACAATAGATCACAGAACATCCCATGAGTGAATTCTTTTGGGGGAAATGTGAGAGCACTTAATTTGATCCACCATGGATGAGAAACAAAATTAAATAGTTTATAAAGGATCACAAATGAAGAGAATGGTGATATCTTGCTTTGTTCTACCCTGTGCATATCTTCAGTTCCCTGCCAAAATAATCCTCCAATTTACTTAGGTGTCAGCAAATTAAGAAGCTTTATTATCTCCATTTTACAGACAGTAAACTGAGGCATTGAGTAGCAAGAGCATTTGCCTCTGGGGAGACATTACTCAGGCAAGATCATCAGATCACATCACTCTGAAACAGGTGGAGTTATAAAGGCTTACTGGGACTATAATGAGTCCTGACAAAAAGGTTTCCTGGCAAAAGTGATGGGATCTTAAAAGGGCCTTTCTGCCTGAAATCCAAGAGGAAGAACTTCTCTGGCTTCAGAAAGGACATATGGACTCTGTGTGCTCTGAGAGTAATCTGATAGAAATGTTGTTTGGGGACAACATTTTTCGAAGAAGAAAATTTTGTAAGTGAAAAAGAAGCTTGCCTTTGGGTTTCTAGTAATTGAAGATTATGAGATCTCAGAACTGCACCTTTTAATAATGCTAGTACATGCCAATTTTGTCACTTCTTTTTGGCCTTATATAAATTATTTCCTATCTCAGTTGAACATGTCAAACTGTTTTTGATACCTTCCATGTCCAAACTCATTTGATACACTGGAGACTGAAAGATGCAAAGATCTCAGGAAGCCTCATGCTTTGACAAACATGCAACCTACAATATTCCTGTTAACCATGTATGTTTAACACATCAAAAGTGGCCAAGAAAATAAAACAGCTGTGCTGCAAACTTCTACACAAGCATTAGAAAAGGAGGAATAATTCCAACTAAGAATATAAAATAATGTGTCTTAAAAGCAACCAGGGGATGAATTGCCAAGGGAGAATGAAATCTTCCATGAGGAAGTAAGTTACATCAGAAGAAGACATCTTGTTGACAGTAATGGATGGTGGATCCATCTGCTTGTAAGAAACGTTTCAAGAGATCAACTTCCAGGGCTCTCAGGAAAGCTGGAGGCTCCTTAATACCTCTGTTATTTCAGACTGACACGTTACCCACTTCTGAGATGCAAGCTATTTGGGCATTTATAAATGACCTCGCAATATGAGGTGAAGTTACCCCTTTCAGGATGACAGGCCAAGTTTGCAAATCTCTTTTCCTTCTTGCTTAATCCCTGGATTTTACCTATACTCTGAATGCAAGTAATGCACATTAGTCAATTAATAGGCTGTTAAATGACAACAGTTCCGGGCAATTTAATTACTGTTGGTAAAATAAGAAATGAATGATTACATGTCAGTAACCAATTCCAGTTCCTTTCCTTGGAACAGATTAACTCTAAATCATGGTAGTTTCTCTAGAAAAAAAATTATTGTTTCTGTGAACATACTGGTTGGTGTTTCATGTATTGCAGAAATTTAAGTTTTTGTGTGGTATTTTTCATATAACAATAAATTTACTTTCCAATCAAATAATAGTTATTTTCAAATAAATGAGAACTGTTAGTAGAAAAGCCAAGTCAAGAAGAGGAGTCCTTTGACTTCTGTCCAGTGTCTGTCCCCCAGGCCTCTGTGGTCAGTTCTAGACCATTCACACATTTTTATTAACTGAGTGAGACCTAGAGAAAGATCAAGAAGCAGTAACCTTAGTTTTAGTGATTATTTCACCCATTTTGAGTCCATTTGACTTAGAATAAAATCTAAAATCTTTAACACTGTCTGGATGATCTGGCTCCAATATTTTTATGTGTTTGAGTTGTTTAGTGTCTGCCTTCTTCACCTTCATCCTAGTCCGAGAACAGCAGTGACTACCTGTTGGGTTCACTGCTTATCTGAGACACCAAAATAGAGCCTGGCCCGAAATAGATGCTCAGTATGTATGTGCTGAGTAAATTAATTGAGGAGATGAAAAGGTAGCTGAAGACAGGGTATCAATAAGTCCTTTCACATCAAAAGTGAGCTCTGAGTGCACATGGCACAGAGAAGAGTGAAAATCTAAAAATAAAACAGGAAAAAGTGGTAAATTATGCACTCTACTAATGAAAAGGAAGTTTGGATTGGATCACATAGCCTTTTGCTAAAAGATAAATTGGATCTAAAAGAGCATGAGGCATGAAAAATCCGAGAGACAACAAAGCCGTCAATCTTGTGCTTACCCACCCAAAGATTAGAAGAGTCCTTGCTTGCATCTCTGTTGATCATCTTGGTTGATAAGAACATTTGAGCAGCAGTTGGGTGTGTTAATACCTAAGTCTGCAGATGCTTTCTTTAGAGCAATTAAGATTTTCAAACATAGCCTTCCTCTGCAATCCTCTATTACTAAATATCAAAAAGCAAAGAAAATTTGCAGTTACATTTAGGAAGGATTGTAGGGTTGATCATTAACTAGGATGGAAATCCATGATACCCATTTTCAATGATTTGATCATCTTGCCTTACAATTAATTGCCTAATTGCACCTGGAGGTAGAATTCTAAGATAAAGTGCCAGGAAAACATGTACATTCCCATTCACTTTAATAACTCTTTCAAGTAGCTGCCATAACCTATATACTAGGTACACCGCTGGACTACTACACAGGCCGGCAGGCATCCACCTCACTTACTGGGCTGGATCACTGCCAAAGTCTCCTAATAGATATCTGCTCCAGGAAAACCCTCCTCCAATGCATTCTATTTCAGAGAGTTATCCTTCTAAAATGCAGTTCGGATCCTTTGTTCATTGCTTCAAACATTCCAGATTTTCTCAGTTTACAAAATACAATCCAAATAACTGTCACAGGAGAGGGGGTCTTGCATAGCCTTTCTCTCCAGATTCATGTCCTGCCACCCGTAGCTCTCCTCAGAGACCTTGCCATTTAGGCTCATGTGCAATGCCAGTGCTTTGCCAGGATACTTACCCTCATTTCTAACCAGAAAACCCCTTATTTGGCTAGAACAGAGCAGTGGAGAAAAGCATAGACTATAAAGCCACATGTCCGAGTTCAAATCCTTGCTCAGCTGCATAATTGTTGTGCAATTTGGGTCACATTACTGGACATCGTTTTTTTGTTTCCATTTTTCCTATAAGGGAAATGAAGATAATATCAGTGCCTTGTTTATTAAATGGGTTAACATATGAGTTAACATATATAAAACCATTGGAATGGTCCCTGGCACATAGTGGGAACCCACCAAATGTCAGCTACTGGGATTCAGGTGCTATTTCCATCACCAGTGCCTCTGAGGGTTCTTTTCCCATCTCAATACCTCCAGTCTCTACCCTCTCCTCCACCTTAATCAAGCAGGCTTTGATGACCCTGAACTCTGAGCCTCCTCTGCTGTCCTTGCATGTTCCACCCTGCACTGAAACCATATCTTTATAACTGTCTCCCCACAACCTGTGTGATCATGGTCAGAGGGCTGCTGTGTTTCTATCACTATTTAGGAACCTAGCCCAACACCCAACATGGGTAATGGAGGAGGACTCAAGAAATGCTTTTGAATAAATGAATCGACAAATAAAGGACAATAGGAAGGAAAACTGAAAATACTGAGGCCTTGAAGTGCAGCTGATGGCACATGCCCCTTAGTCGCATGGCCACGGAAGAGATGGAGGCCAGAGCTGTCTGCTGACTATGACCATACAGGGTCCTCTCAGATCAGGAGGAGTCCAGCAAAACTTCCAACTGTTTCACTCCGCTATGTCCTAGCCAATGCGGGATGCGGGGGGGAAGGGGCGGGCAAGCGCAGGGATCCTCTTTCAGATTTTAGTCACTTGCTTTTGCTGGGAGGGATCTCTAATTTTTCTTTTTTGTTATCGCCTCATGTATTTTAGCTTGCCTTTTCCAGGGGCCAGGCAGAACTTCTCCTCTGATAAGTTGGTAATAACATTGATTAATCAGTAGCCGGGCACCTGTCTCTGGGCTTGGCCATATACGCAACCTTATTTCTTGACACTATAGAGTTAGCCTTTGTTCCTGAATTGGAATCCATCCAAGCTCCACCACTGAGTAGTTCTGCACTTGGGAGAGTTACCTAGCCTCTCAGTTCCCTAGATCCCTAGACATAACACAGGGATAATGCAAATGATTATATTCACCTCACAGTAGTGGTGTAAGGATACAATAAGTCAGCACATGTAAAGCCTTTAGAATAGTGTCTGCTACGTAGTAAGTGCTCAGAAAATGTTATTTGCTATTACTGCAATTATTTCCACTTCACAGATGAGAAAACTGAAGCTTAGGTTAAATCACCTGCCAAAGTTTGGAAAGCCGACAGACTGGGACACAAAGCCACTCTTCTAATATTAATCACTGCCCCACACCAATATTAAAATCTCCTTCTGTCTCCGAGTCCATCATCTTTCTCAGACAATTCTGAGACATTATCCCCAGAGTGGTTGCTTGCTCAGTGAGGCATGAGGCATACCTATGTGTTTACACAGAATCCCTGAAATCTGCCCATGCAGTATTTGGGGCATACATGAACTAGAAAAGTATTTGCTATTTATCTGAAATTTAAAACTAACTGGCTGGGTGTCCTACATTTGTATTTGTTAAATCTGGCCACCCTGGCATGTGTGTGTGTATATAAGGTCAGTTGGGCTATAAAAGATGGTTTGCAAACCCATTAAATGAGAGAAGAGAGATCTGGTTTCTTGAGAGCAGTCCACGAACAACCTCAACATGTGTCATGTGTTTTCATGAGACTTCCTGTTGCTGAATATTTTAATAATGTTTATTTTTCCCCTTGACTCAAGAGATGTAATGTTCACACCTGCAAGTTACTTGCAATGTGGTAACCATTTGGGCTGCCCATTAAAACAATTCTTCCTGATGTCTGGGTCAGGGCTTGGTCAGGTGAAAGGTGACATCCTCCTAAAATGACCTATGCCATCCATCTCATGGACATCCTGGCAAAAGATTCGTGTTTATTGCTTCTAGGCAACTCAGAATTTTCCCAGACACAGTATGAAGCATCCACACTGCACTTCCTGCCGAAGTCTTATAAAAAATTTTGGCTCTGCTGAGTGAACATCCAGATATCCCAGTGTTAACTTCCAGAAACTCAGACTTAGGTAGATATTGGATGGTGTCATTAGGGTCAGAGGACAGCATTCTGTTAAGACTTTGGAAATAAACTTACAGGCTATCCAACAGGATGTTTGCCTCAGGGTGCTCTCTGACTTGCCACCCTTTGTCTGTAGCTGCTCAAGGATTCTGGTTATACTCTGAGCTGGTGAAACACTGAGGCCTTGGCATTTGCATTTCCTCACAACCTCTGTTCATTCCCTACCTGTGGGAAGGGGTTCTCGTTTTCTGTATTAGTTGCCCTAAAAGTGACTCCACAGAGGTCAGATTCTGAAAGATCTGGCTCCTTTGGTCCTCCTGCCACCTGACCCACCTTCGCAAGGCAGATGCTGCTCTCACAAGCAGAAGGAAAAACTCTGCAAGAGGAGAGGATGGTCGTTAGAGCCACGCTAACTCCAGGCTATTTTACCATCAAAGAAGACAGACTGGCCACGTGGCCTTCCTCAGGCTCCTGCTCATCTGTGTTTGAAGAGTCCGCTGGATGCCATGTCTGTTACCTACAAATGTTTGGAGGTAAAGTGAGAGCAAATGTTTGTTAGTGCGCGTGTCCTCCCATCTCTGGTGCATCTCGTTAGGTGTTCTGAACATCTCTTTGGTTTAATCCGAATTATTTCAATGTTCAAAAATGTGGCTTTGAAGGAAATCAGATTCGGCATCTGAAGCGTGCAGGCAAAGATGTCACAAACTAATGAAAAGTCAGGAAAGACATTTCCTTTTCTTTCCCTATCATCTCTGATATTCCAAATCCTCTGGCTTACATTCCCTTTTCTTTACCAGTTGGGTTTTTGTATGAAAGCCTTTAAGAATAGCTTTTCTGAGACATTTTCTATTTTATTTCTTGGAACAAATATTTGCCATTACTTATCTTCTGTGAAGAATTAGTTTGCAAGAACTTTGCTTGGTACCATTGACACTGTCTCTGGTCTCCCCGTGTGTCTCCATATTCTATTTGTAATGCAGCATCTCCCAAACTCTCCTTGTCAAACCTTGAAGGCTTCTCAGACGATATCAGGCTACATGAAATAGATAGCGGTGGCTGCTCAGCTGACAGCTGCTGACCCAAATGTGGACCATGATTCTAAAAGTACGTTAGCAAAGGGCACAACGGAAAATTGCCTTTCTGTGGCAAGATAATGATATCGTCTCTGTCCTGGTATTCAGTTTGCTGCTGGCTTCACGAATGGAGGAAAAGGAAAGGGATGGTGTTAGGCAAAGAAAAGTAAAACAAACTTGACTTGAAAAATTGGGGAAAATATTCCTGAGACATATTTTTCTAAATGCTTGAATATAGAGTTTCTAAGGTCTTTCCATAAAGCAGACCTAATTATTTCACTCTCCCACTTAAAGATCTCTATTCGGCCTTTGTTGTTTGTAGAAAGAAGTCCAAATACTTTTGCGTGGCCAGCAAAGTGCTTCAAAGGCTAGCCTCGGGCTGTTTCTACGGATAAATCTCTCAGCCTTTCCCTGTTTTCCTACACTACACCAGGCATTTTTGTTCACAGCCACAGAAAAGTCACCATTTCCCAGCTAAGTTTTGATTGCCCCCCTTTTTTTCAATTTCAAGATGCTATTTCATTTATATGTAATATATAGATACGTCGATCCTTCACAGCCCTTGTCAGTGTTAAATACACTTCTCTGTGCCTTCCACATAAACAGACCCCAGTATGCGCCATAACAATCAGTTGCCTCTTGTAGACTGTGATCTAAAGAGCAAGGAGTGGGGGTTTCCAACAGTGTCCAACAGCAAGGGAAGTTCCACCATCATTACAACTAAGAAACACGTCACCACACCCATTCCCTGCCATGTTTTGAATTCGAATTCTGACATCCTTGTAAGTAGGGACATGCGTATTCCCACGTGTTCATCTAGGGGCAGGCAGTCAAAACTTTCTTTAACTTTAACATTGATTCTGAACCATGATTCTTTTTTTTTCTGAGGTCTTTCAGAAGCCTTCAGGATTGCTTCTGAAAATATTGCCTTATAGATTCCACAATATTCTTCAGTTCTTCTTCATGTTGTTTTTCTCTCCCTCTCTCTTTTCTACTAACTGCTAATGAGGCTCACCTAAGTGAGCCCCTTGGTAGTTTATTTTAGAGGGGTGAAAGCAGTACATTTTGAATTTGGAATTCAAAATTTCCATTTAGATAAAATTAATCTATATAAATTAATTCACAATAAACACGGCCATAATTAAAACTAACTCTTCCACGGAAGTACAAGACTCTTATGAAGGAAATTAAAGAGCTTTCTTGGAGGGCATAAAAGTGACCAGATGAATGAGGTGGGATAACATCCATGAAAAAAATAAAGTTAAAAAATAACATTGCTGTGAAGAAAATCAACGTCCAAAGGACTGGTTTTCTAAAGACAGGACTTAAATGTTTTGCAGTGGCAGGGATTTGAAAGCTCTTTTATAAACATCCAAGTTGCCCCAGTTTTATAGAATTGCCTTCTTACAAAGGGCTTCTCCCCAGCTGGATCAAACATTGTATAGGATTTTTGTTCACTGAGAACATCATCCAACACCAAATGAAGGTCCGCCACCATTGCACCTAAGAAACACACCGCCACACCATCCCCGCCATGTTTTTTAATCTGAATTCTAGTGACTACAGCAGTTTATTTTTTTCCTGGTAAAATTGGAAGTCAGACTGGAGAACATCTGTCAAAACAGAGCCTTGTGTCTATTCATTTATTCATTCAGCAGATATGTATTGGGTGCCAACACTACACAACTCCTGAATGCACAGTTTCAACCTGTAAGTCAAATATCTTCTAACACTTCATGTCTTCCCTATTTGGATAGCCAGGTGCATGAACCCTAATGATTGGTGCTGATTCCTAGAGAGAATCAGTCTCCTTGTTCAAGAGGATTGTCTTATTCTTGAAGATGGTATGGCAACCCAGTACCATGACCGCAGTGAAGCACAAATATCGGTGAGAATTTTTACAAAGGGCTTCTCCCCAGCTGGATTCTCACAGGAAGCTGAATTGTAGGGAGCAAAGTCTTGTTGTTACATCAATTCAGATCTTTGACATGATTAATCGCAGAAGTATAAGGGTACTCACTATCAAGATGTGGATTTTGGATGGACCTAATGAAATGTTCTAAAAAGTTTTCAAAAAATAAATAAAGCACAAAACAAAAGTTTATTGTTAAAATTAAATAGAGAAACAAAATTTGCACATTCACTCAAGTATTTGCAGATAAGACTGACATGTTCCTGCACTAAACAGCAAATTAAATAATGATTAACTCTATGTAACACACACACACACAAACACAAATACACACCAATTCTGTGTGCCAACATTGCAGAAGACAAGACAAAATTTACAAAAAATCTCCATATGCCTTCTTGCTAAATATGCATAAAAATATACAGACAGATCTTTAACTTACAATGGGGTTACAATCCAACAAATCCATCCTAAGCTGAAAATATAGTGTACTAATACACTTAAACTACAAACATCATAGACTATCTCAAATGTGCTCAGAACACTTACTGGAGCCCACAGTTGGGCAAAGTCACCTAACACAAAGCTTGTTTATAACAAAGTGTTGAATGAAAGTGAAAAGCAGATGGTTGTATGGGTGCAGAATGGTGGCTAAGTGTACCATTTGTTTATCTTGGTGGTTGGGGGGCTGACTCGCTATCGCTGCCCAGCATCTAGACCGAGGATTACACTGAGTATCACCAGCCCAGGAAAAGATAAAAATTTAAAACTCAAAGGTTTCCACTGCATGTGTATCACTTTCGCACCATTGTAAAGTAGAAAATTGTAAGCTGAACCATCATAAGGGATCATCTGTTCTCTGATCAGTCAATAACATCAAAAAAACTGTAAATCATTAGGCAAGAAAAACAGACAGTATCATCAGGTACAAAACACGTGCTCCAAACAGTAGGAACACTGTGGGGAAAGCAGAGGGTGACACACAAATGAGATTGTCAAAGAAAACTTCGAGGAGAAGATGGGGCCAGTGGAAAGGGTAGACAAATCACGTGAAGGAAGGTTTAGTGTGAGACTGGGTGTGGTGAATCTGGCACTGACTGGAGAATAGCCAGTTTGGGAAGAATAATGCAAGTTAGAAGCTTGTAAATGCAGGGCAGCCAAATGCCAGATGGAAACCCTTTCAGTAAACATTGGCCCTTTGACCTTTGGCATGCATATCTTTCCTGTTCTTTCACTATCACATAAAAATGCTCAGTCATGAAGGATTTAGGAATGCATGCAAACAAAATCACATGTTTTACATTAAAACTTCAGAACTTCTATAACAGAAACTGCTTATGCTGGTTGTTACATTTTTATAAAAATAACCCACAAATTCTCTAAGCTTGTTTACTTGACACTTTTTGTCATGCTTTTTAAATGAATCTGATGTTTAATTTTCTTTCTGACACTGTTACAGGGTAGGGCATGAAATGAGACTATCAAGTTTATAACATGGGGTCCATGAACTTGCATGAAAAAGAAAAAGAAAGTATCTCTGTTTTCACTCATCTTTAACCAAAAGTTAGGATATTCATCAATTATGAAAGGCAACAAATCACAGTAGTATTAGCAATACTGTGAGGATGTCACCAGTAGAAACCACAGGGAGTCTGTTCCATTAGTGTCATTGAAGTTATCTTATTGCTTATATTCATCACTGCTTTGAAATTATACATCTTCACTCACAGATATTCTTATTGAGTGCATTAATGAAGAAATATACATATAATTGTATAAGAATTTTTAAATATTTTATTAACTATTTGAACATAATTGATTTCCTGGGTAACCCTATAAATCTTATCTTATACATTTAAAGTGTGGTTTTCAGAAGGGTTCCAAAAATCTCGTGGGACTGGGCAAGGGGGCCATGCATGCAATGGGCTGAGGGTCTGTTAGACAAGTTAGTACATAGCAAGTGCTTTGAATAGTTGCTGGAGACATAGCTTCTCACAACTGTTAACTATTATTTTCATTGCATCTGATGGTAAACTGAACTCTTAATGCACCTAATGTTGCTGCTCTCTGAAAGACATGCAGATTGATTGCAATTCTCCATTTCCCTTGGTAAGAAAACTTACAAGGAGGCTTTGTGGTGATGTTAGTCAGCTGATATGTGAAAATACTTAAATGATAACCAGAGGATAGTTTTCCATCCATCTTTTAAAAAGAAATCAGCTTCTTAATCAATTTGCTCCAAACAAACCTTTTTATTCCACCTACTAGATACAAAGCCTGTCTGGCAAAGTAAGGTTAATAAAGAAAGAAATGTATAGTGTAATCATGAAAAGTGAGCATGTAATTTTTTTTAGTTACCCTATTGTTTTTATAAAATCAAGTTAGCTCTGCTTTTTTTTTTCACTCATCCATGCTGTCATACTTGAGAAATTTAGCAGTTAGCCTAACATGTTTCACATGATGAATTATTAAAAATCTTTAACTGCCGGACAACCTTCTTGGGGTATGAGGGTGTTTTGTTTTGTTCCTTAAAAAAAATTACCCTGTGTTTTGCTGTGAGGGGAGACAGCTAATGAAAAATGGCCCAGAATTATTGTGAAACAATTGTCTGTAGTGTAATCAAGTCTGTTTCTGCCCTGCAACTACTCCAGGATATAATGATACATGTATCATTAAGCAGCTGCTATGGATGCCTGAGGAAACTGGTAGAAATTTGTACCTATTGTTTTCTTTTCTCTAGCCTCTCTTCCCCAGCATCACCCATATTCTCTCAGCTCCCTCGTGCTTTTTGGAATATAGATGCACAAATTCTGTGAAAGACAATCATGTATCTTCACACATATAGATTTATGCATATAGATATATACATATATGCATGTATATATGTATATATACACACACAAACACACAGACATGTGTTTATATATATTTTCCCTTTTCAAAAAGCAACACTAAGGCATTACATTCTTCTGGGAATATTTTGTGATCATGCATACAGTAAGCTTTTTAGGTTGGTGACTTTTAGCACAGGAAGCAGAGGTCAAGGAAGAGTGTGTGACTAACGTTTAATTAGAACGAGCTCCTAAAATAAAGCAATTATTTGTTTAATGGCTGCTAAATTCTATGGAGCAGAAGGGCTCAAGCTTGATCTCTCTCTGCACTGGGCTGTCTTGCCACATGGGTGTGTCTGCACAGCACACACACACCTTTAGTCATTGGGTAATTCTAACTGTAGTTAAAACCAGCGTTCTCAGTACCCCAGTCCTTCAATTCAGAGTCAGACAGAGGAGCACAGAGTTCCCCAACATCCACCCTCATGATAATTATAAGGTAACTTTAGTGGTTTTACAAGTAGTCACATTTACTTACCATTTATCTTTGATGGTCCTGTAATACTAAATGTTGCAGAAAGAAGCAACATGGAAGTAGAGTGATATAAAGCAATTTTATACATTAGATACCCCTTTATTAGGATATAGCATAGAGTTTACATATCAAAAGACTTTTCATGGTGTATTTTATATTTGCCTATGTTTTCAAATGTCATGATAGGTCCAAGATTAATGAGGATATATGGCTTAAATGTCTTATTTATTGTGCCATAACACTAATGCAAACATATAGATACACAAGCAACTAATAACAATAATCTTAGTTTTGTGGATTAGCAATGTAACATTATTTTAATAACAGCAATAACATGATATTACCAGTAGAAGCATTCAGTGTAATATTTGTACAGAAATGTATTTTGGGAAAATTAGAATTCTGGGGAAGATTTACCTTGTGCATTTTATATTTGTGTTTTGCATCTGCAGAAAAAGCACTCCTATTATGTGTATATCAATGCCCTTTCACTTTTAGAAGCATATGTCTACAGTAACATGGTTTGTCTTTTAGCCATATAAATGATGGACCATTTAAACAAGTCATTTAGAACTCCACAATCATAAACACTGGAGAAATAAGTAACCTTTTAAACAATCGGTACCCTACCCCATGATTTTCCTAGGTGGACAAATGGAAATCTTCCTAAAACATAATTTAATTTTAATGCATAATTCAACATAGGGGGTAGAGACAAGGCAGTATTTTACAAGGACATCCAGCTGCACTACAGTTAGGTCCCCTGCAAGGTTCCCTTTAAGAGAGGGTATTAAAATATGTTCACATGTTCAATATCAAAAATTATCACAAGAATATTGAGGATTTAATAATGTGCTTAACTGTTGAACCACTGGGTCGTATACTTGAAACCAATATAGTATCGTACATTAACTATATTTCAACAAAAAAAGAAAAATTTCATTACTATTTTTAAATAATGATATTCAGTAATAAATTTATGGGGCCATTAATCCAATGAAATAAAGTAAATATTTAGACTTTTCATACACATCAATTAAAAAATCAGCTTTAACGCTTTTGGAAAGGAGAGTGCTAAAGCATAAGGTACATTTTTAAAAAATCAGGTACATTCTTTAAATTACAATATGAAGACAAGTGTAGGAATAGAGTAGAGCTTGGAAAGGGAAATACTACCAGAAAAGTGTCTGCTCTGAATGCTCACTGCTCGTGGTCACAGGAAGACGTCTGTCTTTGGAGGAGATTCAGGGTGCTGTTCCACCACCCTCTGTTTATTCAGTAGAGCACGCGAGCCCCCAGTACAGACTGGCCTTACTGGGAACTTCTCGGGCAGCTGTGGCAGACTGTTCTAAGCAGCTGACCACTTAGCTGGGATTTCTCTTATGAACTGATAATGGGTTCTCACAGCTATACCTTCTCTGACTCACGTTCCAGAGAGTACTAAACACCCTCCAAGATCATGAGGAGACAAGATGCTGAAAGTACCATCCTGATTTCTTAAAAATAAGTCTCTTTTTGTCTTATCTCCAAGTGTATTCTCTCATTATTAGAACTCATTAGCACTTGCTTTGAAATTTCATTGGTATCTAGGTCTCAGAAAACATGAATGTATTCTACCACATTACTTAAAAATAATGTCATATGCAAAGTAAGACATGAGTGAATTTAGAGCATAGGAAATAGAGTAACTGTAGTCTCTGTATCTCAGTACTTTTTTGGAAATAGTTCTTAACAATAAAATTGTTACATAGTCAAAGTTGAAACTTTATGAAAAGTATATACTCTTCAGCTGGACTTTGAGCCAAAGGGATGTCTGAGCTTCACGATTTCATTCTACATGAGAACAGACACTTGGGGAGAATCACATCCCAATTTTGTTACAAAACTTGATTCATCTGAAGAATTAAGGGACTTAACAGATGTTAGCAGATATGAGCCTTTATTCACACAGTGAATCTGTGATAAATGTTAATCCAATATAATTATAGAAAAGATGAGAAGAGGACAATCAATCTCCCCATTTCCTCACTGGTTATGTTTTATCATAATGACCAACGCACAGAAAAGAATACAGTTGCTAGAACAGAATGTAAGCATGAACCTCACCAAATCAGTATTTTAGTATTATAATTGAATTCAAGCATATGCTAAAACAATAGATTCCAATAGAAAGAAAAATACCTGCATGTACTAGTTGAAATGTATCCATATATTTTCTAAATTACTAAATAATAACAGAACTGGAATATGTGCCCTGAACCAAACCTGACCAATCCTCTCATTCTACCAAAATCTAGATCCAAACTATAAAAGTAAAATAAATAAGGACAGGCTTCCTCAAACCTACTGAAAAAAAGATGAAATGCTGTGTCAAATTAGTTGGAATGCCATTCAGATGTTAGTAGAAAGAGCTTAATGCTAAGATACATCAACATTCAATCTTTTGTGGTTTGTGGGAATGGAAAAAAAAATACCAAATAAGTCCTGGTATTTGGACCACAGCAGTAGGGGACATTTAGAAAATTCTCCCAAGGAAGCAATTTGGCAAAGACCAAAGAACACAAAGTAGCTAGCCTGGGAACCGAGTCTACTTGTGGCAGGGAGTGCCATCAGAAAGGCTTTGCTCTCATCACAGAATTCACTGCATGTGGTCCCAAATGCAAAGCACCATTTGTAGACAAATGGTACATTTCAGAGAAATTACATCTACTATAGCTATGCAAGAGTTTCAATCTAAGTCACCTAAAAAATCTTGAGTTTTAGTACTTTTTCACACAATCAATAAAAATTGTGGAAAGTGGAACTTGGGACTGCATATTAATCTTACATCCAGCTCCTTGCTAGCTTTCAACAGCAACTATTCATCTTGTTGAGCTTATCGAAGTGATTTGTTTCATCTGTACACTCCATGCACAGCTAAATATAAAATCAGCTTCTATTTAACAAAGTGGACTAACAGTATGAGGCCTATCAGGATAGCCTGCAACCTTGGTGTAACATTGCAAACGCCTGCAAAATGTCAGCACTGAACCCAACCCATTAGACTGTTGCTTAATAATGAAGTCTTATTGATAAGCTGACTAATAGGAATTTTCCATCTTAAGTTGCTGACAGACCTGGCTCTGGTTTCTTTTCCAAATGCTACAACAAATATTCTGCCATGTGCTGAGGTTCTTCAATTACTTAATCCACTTATTGGAAATCAAGTTAAAATTACCCATCAAACAAATGACTCATTCTCTCTCATTCGGGTCAATGAGGAGTGTAAATGGACATCACCTTTTATAGCAAATGAATGCTGCCATGGTATGTGTTTTAAAAGTCTTCATCTTTCCTGCTGTTACTGCCTTTAATAATGGGGCTTAGACCCTTGGCAAGTATGAAAATAGGTTGGAATGTAGGACACCTCCCTCAAAGAGTCTGTTTAACTTGATATGGATATTATTTGCTACTTTCAACCCTGGAGTAACAAGGGAGAGAATGAGAGGATCACAACCACTGTAACCTCTCAAAACCAACCTGGGCTTTCTAAACCCACCATGCGCCTCACACTCTCCAATTTATGGTATAATCACCCACTCTCACATGCATATTCACCTACAAGCACGTATGCGGGCACACACATATACACGCACCACCCAAACACCCTTGATTCTTGGACATTTCTCTTACCAAAAGGGTGCCGTAGAAGCAGCTGTAATTGCCATCGAGGGCCGAGACATACGTAAATCAGGGTAGATGTGGATTTTGTGCCAGTTACGTTACTGCTTTGTAACAGGCTACAGTTAGTGGCTTACAAGAACTTTATTTTTCTTACTGTTCTGTAGGGTTTCTGGGCAGTTTCTCTACTGATTCTGTCTAGGCTCATCATTATAACTATAAACAGTAGCTTGAGGATCAGCTGGGCTGGGGAGTCCAAGAGGCTTTATTTATGTGCCTGTCACTGATGTTGGTCCCTGGTTGTGTCATCATGGTTACCACCCACACGGCTCCTGGCCTTCCAATAGGCTGGATTCACTCCCACACTGAGAGTACGTTTCTGGAGACCAAAGAGAGGAAAGCTACAAGACTTCCTAAGGTTTTCTCAAGTCTATCATCTACTGGAAGTTTACCATGTCACTTGTGCCACATTTCATCTCTCAAAACAGGAGATGAGACTAGATTCAAGAGGTGGGGCAATAAACTTCACCACTGGATGAAAGGACTGGCAGAAACATCATGAAGGGGAGAGTGCATTCTAGAATGGAGAAGTGTTGGCAATATCTTTTAATCCATAGCAATACAGAAGTTGAAAAAATCGTTTTGTGGGTAAGATGAACTACCTGACCACTCTCCCTTGGTGGTGGTACAATGATTGGAGAACTGACATTGTCCTTGGCCATCTTTTGCTATGATGTGGCTCCAGTATGCTCTTAACGTTTGGTTATTTGAACAACTTCACACAGGAATGAAATGGCTGATGTGGCCTCAAGAGGAATTAAAGAACCACTATACATTTTCATGCCTGTCTTAAATAAAGGGTAGGAACTGAGCATGTAGCACAGACCCGGTCACTTAGAAACTATTTAATATAGATTTGTTGAATAAATGAATAGAAGGAGTGATGAGGTCACCACAAGGATAATTTACCGACTGTTTCTTCCCTGTTTAAGTTTTCCAAAGGCAAGGATCATGTTCATCAGAATCAGGTTCAACAAAAACACAGTGTGGGGGGACGGTAGTACAGCGTGGAGAATATAGTCAATGATTCCGTAACATTTTTCTAAGTTGATAGATAGTTACCACACTAGATGGGTTGATGATTTAATAACATAGGCAACTGTTGAACCACTGTGTTGCATATGTGAAACCAACAGAAGATTGTATATCAATGATATGTCAATCAAACAAACAAACAAGTAAATAAATAAATATACACTGTGTTATCAATATGTGTTCAGTAGGGTCTCTGTATTTTTTTTGTAAATCTTTATTCCATTTTTATCCAAAAAGCCCGACCTGTTCTATAAGGTAATGAGTGTTAATGGAAGCATCTAAGAGGAAGAAGAGCCCAAGAAAACATTTCTCTGGCCCTGAGTTCTTCACAGCCTCTCCAGTCTACTTGTTTCAGCTTCAGACTTCTTACCAAACTATCTCTCCCAACATACAATTTGGATCAATTTCCAGGACTAATTTTACATTTGCATTTGATCACTTTTTATATTAATAGATGAAGACACTAAATTTATCCCATATTACATTAGCATCCTATGAAATATTTTTCTTTCATCTTGCCTATTCATTAAAAAAAACTACATTTCTGTGGTTACTATAAAATCATTATATGACTTTATATGTTTTAGTGTTGAAGAGTCTTTTTCTAATTAGGAAAAGTAAAAAACAAAAACAAAAACATAATACTCCACACCAATTTAAGAGTGGCAATTCTAAAGTCCAACTGAAGAACAAAATTGTGTGCGTACACTAAGAGAAAATACAACCAGTTATTGTAGGAGGTGACTAAAACTGTCGTCAGCCTTCACTTAGGAGGTGGTCACTGTGCGCTCGGGGTAGGCTTTAGAGTGGAGAGAGTATTTTCAGTGTTTGAGGATGGGTGGAGTTTAGAAAAGCACAGAGGAGATAGAGTACTATTGTTCTGAGCAGGGAAGAACATGACCCAATGCAGCAGATGTGCGGCTAGGGGAACAGTGTTACTGGTGAGGAGACCCGATTTCAGCAGATACGTCTGCCAAGTGAGTGGTTGATCTCCACTGAGCCCTCCCTGTGTTCTTGGCAGCAGCACGCTCAGGACTCTAGTAACACTCTCATTCGAGTCACACTATCACCCAGGAATCCTTACCCATTGTGGAGAATGAGTCTAGCTTTGCAGAGGTTGTATGGCTTGCCCAAGGTCAAAGAGTTAAAAACCTCAAAGTCAGTCCTTAACCATCTCCCTTATAAACCAGAAATCTGTGGGAGTTTAGACTTGCTATGTTTAGAGAGGTTCAATAAAAGTAGCACTTAAAAAAAAAAAACAGCAAATCTGATCACATCAGGATAGCTTTCCTAAAGAAGAGACAAAATTGGAAGCAAGGAGATCCTCTAGATGACTATCTAGATGTTGCTTCTTGAAAGGAAAGCCCATCTTTTCATTCATTCTGCACAGAGAGACCGTCATGGGACGTGAGAAACCCGCCAAAAGGAGAGCTGTGTTCAAGGGCACTTTCAGTCTAGCAGGGGAGCTGCAATGTAAATAAGTAAACAGAGAAAACAAATAAAAACAGATTATATGGGGCTATAAAGGAAATGAACATGGTGATATGACAGAGGAAGCATCTGAGGAGGCGGCAGCGAATCGAGTCCCAAGGCAGAGAATGAATCAGCCATGGCGAAAGTTGGAAAAAAATTTCCCAGCAGGAGCAAGGGCTGAGCTGGAAAGGGGCTTGTGTCCTGGCAACAGAAGGGAAGTTCATGTGGAGTATGGAGAGCTAGCAGAAGGGCAGTCTAGAATGAATTTGGAGAAATAAGGCAAGAACCAAATGATACAAGATCTTGTAGACCTAACAACAATGGAAAGCTACTGAAAGGCTTTGAACAGGGGAATAAAATGACCTCGCTTGTGTCAGAGAAAGATTGTTTGTCTGCTGTGTAGAGAGAGCTTACAGAAAGCAGAGCAGTAGTCCACAAACAAAATATGAAATAAGCATATGGCAGAAAAATTTGGCAAGTCAAGGAAGACCAAGGTTTCTGAGCACTAGGGAATTAGGTAGAGGGTGAATGTACTAAGAGCCCAGGGCTGCAAGAACTCTGTGAAATGTTAATGGATTGTTGGAAACTCCCTCTACAGTACAATAGCCAGGGAGGCAGGAAGATGAAATACGTGCTGTGCATGATGGCCAAGACCCATGGTGCTGACACACTAAGAACCAGATGCTCCAAGCACATGAAAAACAAGCCATAATATCTAATAATTTATAGCACTTTTAAATGTACATATGTATCACCTACTTGAATCCTCACAACAGCTCTGTAAAGTAGATATGATGGTTTTATTCTTCTTTACAGATGAAATAAAGAACTAATTTAATAGATATTGCCCAAGACTATGAATGGAATAGCCAAATGCTACCTACCATCATCTACAGGCAGCTATATCCTACTTCTCAAGCTAGATCATTGAAGACTGTTATACCTGCTAATAAATTTACTGACTTTAATACAGTAGTTATTTCTTGGCCAGTAATTATTGTTAATAATGAACCTGAGGCATAAGTTTCAAATGAGGACAATTCTTGAGGGTTTAATGAGGGGATTGAATTGTGGTAACTCCTTTCCTCTCTCTAGCCCAACAGTTCTCAAAGTGTGGTCCACTGAATAGCAATGTAGCTATCACCTGGGAACTTTCAGAAATGCAAGTTCTCAGGTACTACTCTCGGGGTGGGACCCAGCAGTATGCATTTTAACCAGCCCTCCAGGTTACTGGGCCACAGGCTCAAGTTAAAAAATCACAGCTCTTAATATGTTCAAATGGCCATCCTGCCCAAAGCAATATACAGATGTGATGCAATCCCTATCAAATTACCAACAACATTCTGCAACAAACTGGAACAAATAGTTCAAAAATTCATGTGGAAACACCAAAGACCCCAAATAGCCAAAACAATCCTGAGAAGGAAGAATAAAGTTGGGGGGATCTCACTCCCCAACTTCAAGCTCTACAACAAAGCCACAGTAATCAAGACAATTTGGTACTGGCATAAGAACAGAGCCACAGACGAGTGGAACAGAATAAAGACTACAGACATTAACCCAAACATATATGGTCAATTAATATATGATAAAGGGGCCATGGACATACAATGGGGAAATGCAGTCTCTTCAACAGATGGTGCTGGCAAAACTGGACAGCTACATGTAGGAGAATGAAACTGGACCATTGTCTAACCCCATACACAAAAGTAAATTCGAAATGGATCAAAGACCTGAATGTAAGTCATGAAACCATAAAACTCTTAGAAAAAAACATGGGCAAAAATCTCTTGGACATAAACATGAGCGACTTCGTCATGAACATATATCCCCGGGAAAGGGAAACAAAAGCAAAAATGAACAAGTGGGACTATATCAAGCTGAAAAGCTTCTGTACAGCAAAGGACACCATCAATAGAACAAAAAGGTACCCTACAGTATGGGAGAATATATTCATAAATGACAGACCCGATAAAGGCTTGACATCCAAAATATATAAAGAGCTCATGCACCTCAACAAACAAAAAGCAAATAATCCAACTAAAAAATGGGCAGAGGAGCTGAACAGACAATTCTCCAAAGAAGAAATTCAGATGGCCAACAGACACATGAAAAGATGCTCCACATCTCTAGTTATCAGAGAAATGCGAATTAAAACCACAATGAGATATCACCTCACACCAGTAAGGATCACCATGATCAAAAAGACAAACAACAAGAAATGTTGGCGAGGTTGTGGAGAAAGGGGAACCCTCCTACACTGCTGGTGGGAATGTAAACTAGTTCAACCATTGTGGAAAGCAGTTCCACAGAATGCTCAAAATAGACATACCATTTGACCCAGGAATTCTACTTCTAGGAATTTACCCTAAGGATGCAGCACTCCAGTTTGAAAAAGACAGATGCACCCCTATGTTTATTGCTGCACTGTTTACAATAGCCAAGATATGAAAGCAACCTAAATGTCCATCAGTAGATGAATGGATAAGGAAGATGTGGTACATATACACAATGGAATACTACTCAGCTATAAGAAAAGGGCAAATCCAATCATTTGCAGCAACATGGATGGAGCTGGAGGGTATTATGCTCAGTGAAGTAAGCCAGGCGGAGAAAGAGAAACACCAAATGATTTCACTCATATGTGGAGTATAAGAACAAAGAAAAACTGAAGGAACAAAACAGCAGCAGAATCACAGAACCCAAGAATGGACTAACAGTTACCAAAGGGAAAGGGACTAGGGAGGATGGGTGGGAAGGGAGGGATAAGGGTGGGGAGGAAGAAGAGGGGTATTACGATTAGCATGTATAGTGAGGGGGGGCATGGGGAGGGCTGTGCAGCACAGAGAAGACAAGTAGTGATTCTACAACATCTTACTACGCTGATGGACAGTGACTATAATGGGGTTTGTGGGGGGACTTGGTGAAGGGGGGACCCTAGTAAACATAATGTTCTTCATGTAATTGTAGATTAATGATAAGAAAATAAAAATAATAAATAAATAAATAAATAAATAAATAATAAATAGATAAATAATTTTAAAATCTAAAATAAATAAATAAATCACAGCTCTAGTTCAGCACTATTTCCCCTGGCAAGGAGAAGGGAAAGGCAAGAGGGTGAGATGTGGAGAAAAGACCTGAAAATAACGAGCTGGAAATGCAAAGGCATCAGGACACAGATATGCTGGAAGATAGAATAAGAGAAGAAAGGACTTTCTGAGGAAGGAGGAGCCCTTCTCCGTGCCTCAGTGGACCTCAGTGAGCTCCAATTCTTGTCTGCAGTATTCCGGATTAGGTGAAGGGCAATTCTCTTCATGGCACTGCTTGCCTTGTGGATAGGCATTCTCAACCTTTAAAAAGAAAAGAAAGGAAGAAAAATAAAAGTTTTGCAGCCATATTATATCACATACCCCTACTCCACCCATATTTATACCACATACCCTTACTCCACCTGTATTTGACAAGGGTTGGATATTTGACTTGAACCAGACCAATCCAATTCTATCTCCCAGAGCATAAGGTTGGATTGGAGGTAAAGGAATAATAGGTGGTCTTTCTGCTCCCTTGAACTGAGAGACCTAATAAACTTGATGCCATGGCAGCCACATTCATGCTTTGTATAAATACAGTCAAGAAAATAAGTTCCCAGTGAAATGGAGGAAAAGAAACCCAGCGCACATCCAGAAAGCAGAGATGTCAGCGGTTAGGTGGTTCCTGTGACTTTCCTATTTCTGTTTCTACCTGCTGTCCTTGGAAAGAGTTCTGACAAATTCTCCACTTTGACTTGTTAGAATAGTTCTAACCTCCTTAATACCAAAGCATTCCTGTTAACTGGGAGCCTAATAGTTGAAGTTTTACACCTTCATTCACATTTATTTCAAGTCATATTGAAACATGGATTGATGAAGAAATGGAAGACCCATCACAAAAAATCAATCCCTACACCTTTGTCTAAGCATTCACATTTATGTTCAGTCTTGCATCAGTCCTAAAAGCCGCAGTTATTTTAAAAAAAAAAGGAAAATTAAATCCTTGTAACTTTTTTCCCACCTCTTATTCACGTGAATTGAAAATGGCCTAATTTAATAATAAAGCTTCCAAATTTCCATTTCTTCAGCATGACTTGAGCACCCCTGGAACTGTCTTTCAAGTTAATAGGAGCCCTAAATGCAATCTGGTTGGGCAAAGCAGCACACGAAGCTGGCGCCCCATCACTTAAAGCGGCCGCCCCATCACAAGTGTTTTCAGCATGTGAGCCCTTGAAAGGGGTGGCAGAGCAAGAGCAAGGTGTTAATGCCTAATGTTCAATTTCCTTCTTCCATAGATTAAAACTGTGCCCACATGGTCTCATAAAATGCTGAATTCAGATTTCTCTGAAATTGAAAAGGTGGGATCCTTAATTATTTTACTTATGGAAAAACCTGTGTAAAACCAAAGGAAATTTTATTTTGGAAGTGAGGATAATGGATTAGTAAAGTCAAGATTAGCATTTTTTTTTTTACTAACATATATGTGGAAAAGTATACCCCAATGGTTTATTTTCCTAAAACTTTACAAGAGCCCTTTGATGCTTTTCTGCTTTTAGAAGCCTGACATATTTGTCATGCATACAGCTAGCTACCAATAGTATTTGGCCCCATTTAATAATAGCCTTGCTTTTCATTGAACTGTTAAGTTTCCTTGTGGATAGAATTTCTAAGTTTACAACTCCAAGAACAGGTGGATCTTGGGCACACCTATATTTTGAAACATTCTATAACTTTTAAAATGCATTCTTACAAATATCACTGTAATATTTATTCATTCAATATATTTCATAAAAACTTAATTAAGCACCTATCACATGCCAAGCATTGATGAAGTTTGATTACTTAATGTCGAAGGAGGAAGACAAAGAAAAATAAAAGAGTGACAGAAGTTGTAAAATGAACTATGGCAGCCCTGAGAGAGGAACAATGTAATAACTTGTTTAGGGAAATTAAAATGTGGAATGGACTGTGCTTTCATTATCAATCTTTGAGAATTTGGGTGCATTCATGTGGCTGAGCATCCATGGATGCCCCCAGGAACTCAGGTACTCTGGTCTGCTTAAGAGTGCTTGGTCCAACACTTTAGGTTTGGTTTGTATTCTGAAGAAAACAAATGTCAGAGGACAGAAAATATCCTATTTGGTAATTAGGATAGATTCATTTTTAAATAGATTGTAGTGGAAATGAATTTGTTTTTAAATGGAGGGTAATAGAAGAAAAATTTTAGAAATGAGTGGACAAGAGGCAGGGTTTGTATGGAAGGGTTTGGTAGTACAATAATTAGGAAGACCAAAGATCACCTTAGCCAACTTGTGCAGAGCTTAGGCAGATAATTGAGAGTTTTTGCTTTCAAGTCTAAGATTATGCACTAGATGCAGGAAAAGAGAGGGCAGGAGGAGCAGTCTGTACAGCTACACCCTAAACAGGGCACTCTTTGAGAGACCATCAAATTCTACCCAAGATTCGGGGATTTACATGTTATCCCAGTTAGCATGGTTCAGATAAAATAAAAGATTTAAAGACATTTTGCACTTGACACAGGCTCTTAGAAACAATTTGTTTAACCTGCCACTTACGTCCATCACACAGACTCATGTGTACACACACACACACACTACTAGTGTAATGTCTGTGGCTTCTGTTGGAAGTTTTTTAGGTAGAACAGTGACACAACAGTGGGATATTTTGGGAAGGTTAATCTATTCAACACTAACATTAACTAAAAGTGAATGAGACTAGGAACAGAGAATGTGTAGGAAATTTTACAGTAATCTAGACACAAGATGAAACCGATCTCTATATGAGGAGTCCATGAGCATAGCAAATGAAGAATCCACAGGACTTGGATTCAGAAACTGGAGAGAGAGACAGAAGAGAGTTAAAAACAGTTCAGAGATTTGGAGCTCTGTCACTTAAACCTTGCTAAACTCTTGGAAATCTTCCAGGTTCCCATTTGCTTGCCAAACTGTATTCCATCTTGACTTCACCCCTGTGACTGGTTGATTTTGGCTCAGGAATCTGCCTAGAAGGTTCTGTGTGCTTTGTTCTTGAGATAAATTTTGAAAGGCAGTTGTGAAAGATCAGAACTTTGCTTTCTACGTCTGATGAACAGATCCTCCTGAACCTATTACATTTCATGCCTTGTTCTTTCAGCAGCCTTGGTGCAGAGAACAAGAGGAGAGCTGGTGTGTTCTGCTTTTCACTATGACACAGACGCTATTGGAGCACCAAAAGAAAAGTAGTCATGTAAGGCTTTTGGGGATCCAGAGTCTGAGCTTCTGGATCCCTCAGATGCCCAGAGATTCAGAGGCAAAGCTGCAACTCTGGACTGACTGAGCTTTTCAGCTGTGAGCAGCAACCTGTAGTTTCCATAAAGCGTTCAGAGGTGATACTTCTTAGGTGCTGTTCAAGTTGTCTTTATGGGGGTAAATGCTGTACTTGATGTACAACTTAAATGTGCAGTTCACAGTCGTAAAATAGCAAAGTTGAAATAAAGAAGGAAATGGTAGGATATGGGGATGACTGGAGAAAAGCTTCAATTCTCACACATTAATTTAATAAGAAATTTTTCTTGTAGTTAGAGGTCACTAAACCTTCCATTACTGCAATATTTTCCTCCTACCAACAAGATTAGCATTGGTTTCCTGAAGTGTTTTCCATAGAGCAGCATGAAGCCAGGTAAACCAAAACCATGGTGAGCTATTTCAATACATGACAGCTTTTTGGGCTTTTTGGTGAAGAATGGCTAATATAATTAGGATCCATTTCTAGTTATTGGCATGCCAGGCCAGGGACAGAGGGCACTTTTCTGAGTGAGGAAAGGAAAAGCCAAAGGCAACTATTTGAAGACACTATTATACAATTCTGACCTAACATATGGAATCAATAGCCCACATGAGCAGCTGTGCTCGGCTGTGGAAAAGCCTGAAATAGTGCAGTCGCACCGTAACCAATAAAACGAATTATTGACTAACGGAGAAAGTGTGGGTGTGGAGAGAGGGGGCTCCAGAGCAGGATTAAGAGAGGCATTAACTCTCCAGGTATAGAGCCCTAGAAAACAGACTGTGCCATGGCATTCCTCTTGATTGACAGAAAGAACTTAGAAGAGCCAGTACTAGACAAAAGCTCTGGAACCAGGGTTATGTGGTTAATTTCCAACTCCAAAGCCACTAGCCTGTAGAACACTCCCCCTGCCAGAAATGAGAAATAAGCATAATGAGTCTTTGCTCACACACGATGCAGCCTGGGTACATTCTATTATCCAATGCTAAGACATCGTAAAACATCCTAAGTTATACAAGACGGAGAAAGAAAAACTCAAATAAAAGAAATGGCCTGTATTATCTAAAAACAGAGTAATCTGTTTCTTTAGAACTCAGACTTACTGACACATTTCACCACTAACATATTCTCTTATTGATCTGCCAAAGTAAAACATTAGTTTTGTGCATGTATTCACACGAACATTCATCTGGGAATCAAGTAGCTTGCATTTTACTTCCAATGTGTGCCATGACTTCTGATGTGCAGTATAATACCAAAAAGCTTATTCAATCCCTCTATTTTGTCATCCGTAAAATAGAAATAATAATACCTATAAATAACTGGGCAAATTTATTAGAACAGTACATACAAATGTAGGAAGTAAAATAAAATATGTAAAGTATTTTGAATTTCTTAGAAGGGAACTAAATATACATTTCAAATATATGTGTTGCTTCTGGGAATAATAATGTATGTATACATAATGTTTTCTACATTAAGTAACTGCTATTCTTTCTTTTAAAATGGTGCTTTGGTCTTGATTAGAGCATTCAAAATAATTTGCATTCTTTAAGTGTAAAATTTGCCCTGTCTACGCTGATAGACAAAGAATTTGCATGACTAATGATGACCTGAGTGAGCTGTGCTGTGGCTGAGTAGTTACTTTCTGGTCCTTTGCTGAGCCATGTCAAGCCAAGAACTCTCACTCAAATGAAAATCACATTTTTTTTTAACCAAATGGGGTACTTGCCTCGCTCAAACAAGCAGCAACTTCTGCACCTGTATTTAAAAACTCTGTGAAACTCAAAGGTTGTAATCACCCTCCCTGGTGAGATAATATTGCCCATCTACCAGGGTGTCCTTGATTCTCTCCATCAATTTGCTCTTGGTTTCTTGCCTGCAGCCATCAATGAGGAACCTCATAAGCCCTAAAAATACTAAACATCAGAGAATCAGTAAACAGGTTGTTAAAAAATAATTGAAACTCCTATTTCCACTGCCCATTTGGCAACTTTGTTTGCACGTAATTACTCCTCATTGTGCACCTCTGAGGCATGGACAGAAGAGAGTATCTGCAGAATTTTGCAGGCAATTAAAACATGGCCATCAAATCATACATTACTTAAAGGTGTGAGAAGTCCAGGTCAAAGCCAACTAACCAACGGCTTCAGGCTGTCATGCTTTTCCTGAAAACACACTGGGCCTAGCTCTTCAGGGCCTTGCTGAGATGGTAAGTACTTTTCACCATTGCTATTAGAGTCAAGAATGCTAATTTGAACAGTGTATGGTCCTTTATTAGGCAAATCCTGCATGCTCTGCTACCTATGAGGGTGAATGTACCTAAGGATAAGGCCTGAATGAAAGGGTTCTGAATGAAAGGCTGGGAATTTGGAACAAAACAACCCCAGTGTTTGTCCAACGATTATTATCATTATGCAACAATAATATACTCACAAAAGGCCCATGCCATATTATTCATCTCTCTCTTTGCTGTGAAAATAGCTTATCATTACTTGAGAAAGAGGGAGAAGGTTAATTTTTAGCTACTCTTTACTCTATTGGGGACATTTTACATTGAGTGTATGACTCCTAAATTTCCCTGTCCAACTTCATGCCTTTTCTGTCGGTCCTCAGTTCGTTTTGGACTCTCAGAGAACAATTAATTGTAAAGTATGCTTTGCAGCTATACAAACACCTAATGCCATAGACTGAATGCTTGTGCCCTACCCCAGATTCATATGTTGAAACCTAAGCCTTAATGTGATGGCATTTGAGGTTAAGGCAGTAAGGAGGTAATTTGGTCATCAGGGTAGAGACCTCCTGAGGGAGATTAGTGCCCTTATGAGAGGGCACCCAGAGAACTCCCTTGTCCCTTCCACAGTGTGAGGACACAGCAAGAAGGCAGCTGACTAAGAACCAGGATGGGGACACTCATTAGACACTGACTGTCAGTGCTTTGATTTGGACTTCCTAGCCTGAAAAATTACAAGAAATAAATTTCTTTTGTTTATAAGCCACCTCATTTAGGTTTTCTGTTATAGCAGCCTGAATGGACTAGGACATCTAGAACAACATTAAGCACACAAGGAATCATTTGTTCATATAATTTCAGGTCATTGAGGGGCTGCCAGATGACAATCACCATGCTGTGTGCTAGAACAAAATAATGAAAAATGGAGACACCATCTCTGCCCTCAAGGAGTTTACAGTCCCGCTGGGCTTGTTCAATGTCTGAGTTGATGTTGACTAAATCATACTTGATTAATTTGTTTCATTTTATGTTTTTCACGACATAGATAGAGGAACTTTTGAAGGAGGTGCCTTTTGAATAAAACCCCTTAAACAGTTAAATTAATAATACTAGTATTTTGGGTTTTGTTTCTTGAAGAATGACCTTTGTCCACTTGATAAATATCTCACTAATCTTTTTCTTCTTTCAGTGCATTTGATATTCAAAGGAACTGGGGGTTACTAAATTAGGTGGCTGCCATGAGCCTTGCGTCTTCGGCAAAGCCTTCTCAGCACATCCCAGACCAACACTAGCTCTGGCTCCACTGGCTTCCCAGACAATTGCTTTCTGGTCTTTCCACTGAGATTCCAAATCTTCTGAAATCAGAAACTCTTTCAGTGACTTAACAAATGTCTTTTGCATACTTACTCTGTGTCATGTGCTGTGCTGAATGGTAAGGAAATAGAAATGGACAAGAGAGTGGCCTGGCCTGAAGAAGTTCCAAGTGTACAATTCTGCATAGTTTTTGTAGTGTCAGCACAAAGATTAGAGTTCAATAACACTTGGTAAACTGAATTGCAGTTAATTAAAAACCTTTGTAGTCCCAGAGTTGTGATATAAGACAAGAGGGCAGGTGGTAAAACCCCTAAGGGGAAAAATGATCTAGAGTTACTTCAGCACTTAAACTTGGGAGAAAATCTGCAGCAACTGATAAACGGCAAAGGAGAGGATTTTGTCTCTAACTCTTGTCTGTCTCTAAATTCTACGATTTAATATTTTAGAGCCCATGTGTTATACTTTCTTAACACTGTTAAACAACATAAGGGGAGAAACTCCACATTTTAAGAGTAAATATATTTTTCAGGATATGAATTGATCTCAGTGAAAACTTAATTCACTGTAATGATAAACCACTGTCATTATTCTATGATCACTTATAAAAGTAAATAAGTTCCATCTTATTAAAAGAAAGTAAAAAAAAGCTATACAGAACCTCTTCTTTTAAGGCTATTTATCAGTCTTTTACAAATTTAGCAATGAAAGAATATCTGAGAGATGAAAATTGTTGTTATTTCAAAGAACAGTTTTGTATATTTTAAATATTTAAACTGCAAAGATAATGCAACTATTCTATATAATTAGAAAATTGCTAAAAATATAAGGACACTGAAAATTGACATCATCAATAATTTCTTTGCTGTTTGTCCTACCTATACATCAACAGTAACAGTAAAGTAAACCATGAAAACTGATCATTGTAGACCTTCTTAATCCCAGGCAACTGGAATAGTCTATTATAGAAAGATTATTATGACTTACTCCACATTAGTCTTGAATTGGGGTTTTTTAAAGGTGTTCAGCCCTTTTAAATGTGCTGTATGGGTGTCCCTTTCTGTGGGATTTCTGTAACAGAGCCAAGTATGTCTTAAGGTAATTGTAAAAGATCTTCCAGTTGCTATGGAAAAGCACTGAGCCACTGACCAGAGACTAATTACACATATGCATCAATTTGTTCACTCAGCAAACAGGTGCATACATGTTGATGGAATTATACATATGGATAAAGTGTGGTTCCTTATCTATACAGCTCAAAGATTAGTGGGCAAGTGGTGTGTAAATTGATAATTACTATGTAAGGTGTTAATCTGTGTGGGAACTCTCCAAATAAATAAAAAGTCTCATTGTGTAATATTAAATGTAAAAACTAGTCTTTGTTTTTAATTTTATATTGTTACAAATCCTGAGAATTACTGATTAAATAGAAATAGCTGATTATTTTATAAGGATGCAATTTATTTGAACATATAGACTTTTCATTGATATATTATCCTTTTGTGGTATTTTAAAATACCATAAAAAATTCAGATTTTCCTTTTGTGGTATTTTAGATATTTTGATCACACAAATGATATATATCCAAAAAGTAAATGGAGTATCTTGAAATTTTTTTTTCACTTCATTTAATTAATTTTATTTTATCATTTGTCAAATTACAGTTTAAACCATTTACAGACTGAGGCTCTATTCTGAGCATCTGTAGAATTTAACTCAACAGTTAAATTTTAGTATCTAGTATCATAGCAGTACCTATTATGTACAAGTCTCTATGTTTAAAGCTGTGACAGATACATTGATACAGAAAGAGGAGATTCTCTCAGTCTTCAAGAATTATTTTAACTGTAAGAAGATATAAGACACATTCGCAGGATTACAGTTAAAGATAGGTGATTAAATATATACATTTAATTTTTCTCTCATTAAACCCACTAAAATATTGCTCTCTTATAAAACTCACTAAAGTTACAGTAAAGAAATTATTTTTTGAAAGGACAGGAAGAACAAGAGAGAACCAAGAGCATGGATTGATAGACAGATACATAGATAAATGTAAGTTGACAAGTAGATGATAAATAATTTGACTTAGCTGAACCCTAAGCCAGCAGTAAGGAAAGCTGAAAACTAATGACTCATATGAAGCAGAATATCCAAATGTTTGGGGATTGGGGATCCAAGTGTCCCTAGATTGTTTTAAAATAAGAAAAAATGACTACATATTGCTTAAGAAGAAGTTCTAGCTCCAAATACTGTTTATAATTAAATTTTGCCAGAATTCTGCCCCTCATCTCAGCCTAGCTGAACACTGGATTTTCTCTAGACAGGGTGAAGTAGGTTCTCTGTTTGGATTACCCTAACACAATTGATAGCGTAGTTGTTAGTTAATAGCTGAAAGCATGGAATAGCAAGTGAACCAGTGCACACTGATGTACAGGCCACTTCCTTAAATAGGAGCAGCTAGGCCCATATCAGCCAGGCTGGAGTCTTTGCTGAAGAATCCAAGACCCAAATAGAGTGGCTCTCAGAGTTGACAAGCTGCGTCTATGTGATCCTAGCTTCCAATTTAATCCTCATTTTTAAAGATATTTAAATAATAATAAAGCTTAGAAAAAACAGAAACAAGGAAAGGATTGAAGATGGTGGCATGAGGGGTGAGACAGAGGTCTCCTCATAAACCACATATAATAAGAGTATATATTTAATACAACTAATCCTAAAAGAGCAACAGGAAAGAGGGCTGTGCCAGACTGCATACACCTGGAGAAACGAATAGACCTCACAGAACAGGGTAACATGTTAAAGCCATAACCCAGTGGGACCCAAGCCCTTCCCCAACCCCAGCTCACTGACAGGAGGAAGAGAAATGGAGCAGGGAGAGAGTGGAGGCCTGGAACTGCTGAACACCTAGCTCTGAAGATCTGCTCTAGGAGCACAAACCTACATTGCATGGTGCTCTGGTGATTAGGGGTTTTGGAAAGCTAAGACAGGCGAAATACCTGGAGAGACTGAAATTCCAGCTGCTTGTGGAAAACAAGGATTCATATCCAGCTGCTCTGGCACAAAAGAAAGGCAGACAGTCTGAGAGACTCCTAACAGCAAGAGGGCTGCCAGAGGGTCAAGGGATGCACAGAGCTTACTGTTCAGGAGAAAGGACAGGAAGACAAAATTGTCTGGGTACACTCTGCCCAGTAGTTTGGAACTTTCATGATCTTCAGGCTCTCCATCCCCCTGGCTGGCTATGCAGCTCCTAGGACCACCCACCATGATATGGAGCCTGCTACACCTTCCTACAGGCCAGCCCGCACCTGGATCACAAACAAGCAAACTGCCCTTGTGTCAGGCTAGAGGGAAGCCCTGCCTATAGCAGCTACAAACTCAAAGCATAAAGGTTTATATCTGTATGGTTCGCCCACTGGTTCTGACAGTGGAGACAGGCATAACACCTGGGAAACAGAAAACAGCTCTTTCCTTCCACCAGGCACCAATACCACTCCTCTGTGACCCCAACATTCCTTCAGGGGCTGAGCAGCTCCATAGAATAGAGCTTCTGGGCACTAGAGAGCTCCACATACAAATATGAAACTTCAACAGAACCTGGTTCAAAGGAAAATCATACATACACCAGAAAAAGAGTCAAATGAAACTGAAATCATAAAATTTCCTGAAAGAGATTTCAAAATAAAAATCATAAACATGTTCATGGAGATACAGAAAAATATTCAAGAATTGAGGAACGATTCTGGCTGGAGATCCAATCATTACAGAACACAGTATCAGAAATAAAATATACAATGGAAGGCTTTAAAAGCAGATATGTTGAAGGAGACAATAAATAAAATAGAAACCAGAGAAGAGGAATATAAAGAAGCTGAGGCACAGAGAGATAAAAGGATCTCTAAGAATGAAAGAATATTGAGAGAACTGTGTGACCAATCCAAATGGAACAATATTCATATTAAAGGGGTACCAGGAGAAGAACACAGAGAAAAAAGGGATCAGAAGTGTCTTTGAAGAGGTAGTTGCTGAAAAGTTTCCCAATCAGGGGAAGGACATAGTCTCTCAGGCCTTGGAGGTGCACAGATCTCCCAAAACAAGGAATGCAAGGAAGACAACACCAAGACATATAATAATGAAAATGGCAAAGATCAAGGATAAAGACAGACTACTAAAAACAGCCAGAGAGAGAAATAAGATCACATACAAAGGGAAGCCCATTAAGCTACCATCAGACTTCTCAGCAGAAACATTTACAGCCCAGAAGAGAATGGCATGATACATTCAAAGCAATGAAACAGAAGGGCCTTGAACCAAGAATACTGTATCCAGCAAGATTATCAGTTACATTTGAAGGAGGGATTAAACAATTCCAAGATAACTAAAGCTGAGAGAATTTACCTCCCACAAACCATCTCTACAGTATACTTTGGAAGAACTGGTATAGACTTAAGTGCTCCTAAGGCTTAATGGCTGTCACCAGGGGAAATAAAACCACAGTAAAGAAAGTAGAACAGTTAATTATTAAGTAAGGGCAAAATTAAATCAACAACCCCCAAGGTCAGTCAAGGGACCAGCAAAGAGTACAGAATATGATACCTAATATATAAAGAATGGAGGAGGAAAAAAAAGGAGGAGAAAAAAAGAACCTTTAGATTGTGTTTGTAATAGCATACTAAGTGAGTTAAGTTAGACTCTTAGATAGTAAAGAAGTCAACCTTGAGCCTTTGGTAACCATGAATCTAAAGCCTGCAATGGCAATAAGTACATACCTACTGATAATCACCCTAAATGTAAATGGTGTGAATGCACCAATCAAAAGACATAGAGTCACTGAATGAACAAAAAATCACGACCCATCTACATGCTGCCTACAAGAGATTAACTTTAAATCCAAAGACATACACAGACTAAAAGGGAAGGGATGGGAAAAGATATTTCATGCAACTAATAGGGAGAAAAAAGCATGAGTTGCAGTACTTGTATCAGACCAAATAGACTTCAAAACAAAGAATATCACAAGACACAAAGAAGGACATTACAGAATGATAAAGGGATCAATCCTACAAGAAGATATAACCATTATAAATATCTATGCACACAAAACAGGAGCACCTACAAATGTGAAACAAACACTAACAGAATTAAAGGGGGAAATAACATGCAATGCATTCATTCTAGGAGACTTCAACATATCACTCACTCCAAAGGACAGATCAAACAGACAGAAAATAAGTAAGGAGACAAAGACCCTGAATAACACATTAGAAAAGACAGACCTAACAGTCATCTACAGAACTCTACACCTAAAAGCAGCAAAATACACATTCTTCTCAAGTGCACATGGAACATTTTCAAGAATAGATCATGTACTTGGCCACAAAAAGAGCCTCAGTAAATTCAGAAAGATTGAAATTATACCAACCAGTTTCTCAGACCAAAAAGGTATGAAACTAGAAATAAATTATGCAAAGAAAACGAAAAATCCGGCATGGTGGTTTCAGAACATGCTCCTAAAAAAATCAATGGATCAATGACCAAATAAAAACAGAGATCAAGCAATATATGGAGACAAATGACAACAATAATTCAACACTGCAAAATGTGTGGGACACAGTGAAGGCCATGCTAAGAGGGAAGTATATTGCAATACTGGACTACCTCAGGAAAGAACAGCAATCCCATATGAACAGTCTAAATTTACAATTAATGAAACTAGAAAAAGAAGAACAAATGAGGCCCAAATCAGTAGACAGAGAGACATAATAAAGATTAGTGCAAAAATAAATAAAATGAAGAAGAATAAAACAAAAGAAAAAATCAATGAAAGCAAGAACTGGTTCTTTGAGAAAATAAACAGAATAGATAAACTCCTAGCCAGATTTATCAAGAAAAAATGAGAGTCTACACACATAAGCAGAATCAGAAATGAGAAAGGTAAAATCACTACAGGCACCACAGAAATAAAGAATTATTAGAGAATATGATGAAAAATTATATGCTAATGAACTAGATAACCTAGAAGAAATGGACAACTTTTGAGAAAAATATAACGTTCCAAGGTTGACCCAGAAAGAAACAGAAAATCTGAACAGACCAATTACCAGCAACAATATTGAATTGGTAACCAAAAAACTACCAAAGGACAAAACCTCTGGACCAGATGGCTTCACAGCTGAATTTCATCAAACATTCAGTGAAGACCTAATACCCATGCTTCTTACAGTTTTCCAAAAAGTATAAGGAGAGGGAATACTTCCAAACTCATTCTATGAGGCCAGCACACTCTACTAACAAAATCAGGCAAAGACATCACAAAAAAAGAAAATTACAGATGGATATCCCTCATAAATATAGATGCAAAAATACTCAACAAAATATTAGCAAACCAAATTCAAAAATATGTCAAAAAGGTCAGCCACCATGATGAAGTAGGATTTATTTCAGGGATGCAAGGATGGTACAACATTAGAAAATCCATCAACTTCATCCACCACATCAACAAAAGGAAGGACAAAAACCACATGATCATGTCCGTAGATGCTGAAAAAGCATTTGACAAAATTCAACATCTGTTCATGATAAAAACTCTCAACAAAATGAGTAGAGAGGGCAAGTGCCTCAACACAATAATGGCCATATATGACAAACCCACAGGCAACATCATATTTAACAGCGAGAAGCTGAGTGCATTTTCTTTAAAATTGGGAACAAAACAAGGATGCCCACTCTCTCCACTTTTATTCAACATAATTCTGGACCTCCTCGCCACAGCAATTAGACAACCCAAAGAAATAAAGAGCACTCAGATTTGTCCCTGTTTGCAGATGACATGATATTGTACATAAAAACCCTAAAGAATCCACTCTAAAACTACGAGATCTAATATCTGAATTCAGCAAAGTTGCAGGATACAAAATTAATATACAGAAATCTGTTGTATTCCTATACACTAATGAAGAACTAGCAGAAAGAAAAATCAGGAAAACAATTCTATTCCCAGCTACATCAAAAAGAATAAAATACCTAGGAATAAACCTAACCAAGGAAGTGAAAGACCTATACTCTAAAAACTACAAGACACTCATGAAAGAAATTAAAGAAGATACCAATAAATGGAAACACATCCCATGCTCATGGATAGGAAGAATTAATATTGTCAAAATGGCCATCCTGCCTAAAGGAATCTACAGATTCAATGTAATTCCTATCAAAATACCAACAGCATTCTTCAACAAACTAGAGAAAATAGTTCTAAAATTCGTATGGAATCACACAAGACCCCAAATAGCCAAAGCAATCCTGAGAAGGAAGAATAAGCCTGGGGGGATTACTCCCCCCAACTTCAAGCTCTACTACAAAGCCACAGTAATCAAGACAATTTGGTACTGGCACAGGAACAGAACAATAGACCAATGGAATAGACTAGAAGGCCCAGATATAAACCCAACCATATATGCTCAATTAATATATAATAAAGGAGCTATGGACATACAATGGGGAAATGATAGCCTCTTCAACAGCTGGTGTTAACAAAACTGGACATCTACATGCAAGAGAATAAACCTGTATTATTATTTAACCCCATACACAAAAGTAAACTTAAAATGGATCAAATACCTGAATGTAAGTCATGAAACCATAAAACTCTTAGAAGACAACATAGGCAAACATCTCCTAAATATAAACATGAGCAACTTCTTCCTGAACGCATCTCCTTGAACAAGGGAAACAAAAGTAAAAATGAACACATGGGACTACATCGAACTAAAAAGCTTCTGTAGGGCAAAGACACATCAACAGAACAAATAGGCATCCTACAGTATGGGAGAATATATTTGTAAGTGATATCCAACAAGGGGTTAACATCCAAAATATGTAAAGAATTCACACACCCCAACGCCCAAAAAGCAAATAACCTGATTAAAATATGGGCAGAGGAAATGAGCAGACAATTCTCCAAAGAACAAATTCAGATGTCCAACAGACACATTAAAAGATGCTCCACATCACTAATCATCATGGAAATGCAAATTAAAACCACAATGAGATATCACCTCACACCAGTAAGGATGGCCAGCATTGAAAAGACTAACAACAACAAATGCTGGCAAGAACGAGGAGAAAGTGGAACCCTCCTACACTCCAGTGGAAATGTAAGCTAGTTCAACCATTGTGGAAAGCACTATGGAGGTTCCTCAAAAAACTAAAAGTAGAAATACCATTTGACCCAGGAATCCCACTCCTTGGAATCTACCTAAAGGACACAAGTTCTCAGATTCAAAAAGACATATGCACCCCTATGTTTATCACAGCACTATTTACAACAGCCAAATATGGAGGCAACCTAAGTGTCTATCAGTAGATGCATGGATAAAGATGTGATACATATACACAATGGAATATTGTTCAGCCATAAGAAAGAAACAACTCCTACCATTTGCAGCAACATGGATGGAGCTAGAGGATATTATGCTCAGTGAAATAAGCCAGATGGGGAAAGATAAGTGCCAAATGATTTCCCTCCTTTGTGAAGTATAACAACAAAGCAAAACTGAATGAACAAAACAGCAGCAGATTCACAGACTCCAAGAAGTGACTAGAGGTTACCAAATGGGAGGGGTGTGGGGGGGCAGATGGGGAGGGAGGGAGAATGGGATTGAGGGGTATTATGCTTAGTACACATGGTGGGGGGGGTCATGGGTAAGACAGTGTAGCACAGAGAAGGCACATAGTGAATCTGTGGCATCTTGCTGCGCTGATGGACAGTGACTGCATTGGGGTATGGGGGGGACTGGATAATATGGGTAAATGTATTAAGCACATTGTTTTTTCATGTGAAACCTTCATAAGCGGGTATATCAATAAAACCTTAATAAAAAAATAGACTAACAGATATTTGAGGAAAACCACTGATATAAAAGTAGGACACTAACACAAACAGGGAAACAAAAATTTGGAGGAAATTGAGATTGTGCAAGCAGATGAGATCTCCCCTTCACTAAAGCTATTGTTAATACCTCCAGAAAAAATTCAGGAAGATATAGCAACTTCGAAGTGCAAACAGAATGCTATCAAAAGAGACAATAACAAAATAAAGACCTCTTGGAAATTTTACATGTTTACACAGTCAAAAAAATTTTAATAAATGATTTTGTAAGATAGTTAAAGGATTTCTATAGAGTAGAAGAAAGGACAGAGATAAGGAAAATAGAATATTAATGACAATAATATTAGAGAACCAGTGTAGGAGATCCAAATCTCCCCAAAATAAAGGTTCCAAACATATAGAACACAAAAAGTGGGAGGAGAAAAATCATCAACAAAACAATGAAATAAAAATTCCAAAGGCAAATTATACAAATTTTCAGGATAAAAAACCTACAAAAGCCTTGGAACAAAAATATACAAGAATAAACAATTTGGGGCATTACCATGAGTTTGCAGTTAAAGTGGGTCAAAATAAAATATCAAAAACTTCCAGAGACCAAAAAAATAAAAGGTAACACAAAATGGGTCAGAAATCAGAATAGTCTTCTAATTCTCTGAGTGACAGTATAGAAGCTAGAAAACAATAAAACACAGCAGTTTCAAAATTCTGAGGAATAGTTTCCAACCTAAAATTCCATACCCAGTTAAACTATCCATCATGGGTAAGGAAAATAAAAATTACTTTCATGCATGGAAAACTCAATAATTTACCTTCCATGCCCCTTTTCTGAAGACACAACTAGAGGTATACTCTACCCAAATAGAGGGACTAAATCAAGGAAGAGAGGCAGTGTTGTGGGGTGGGTGGGGAGCAGGGGGCAGTCAAAGCATAATGTAGGAATTAGTTTACTCCTTGCTAGGCATACAAATTTGGGAAAATTGCTTTACCTCCATAAAGTTGGGCTTCCATTTTTATAAAACAGAGATAATACCACATGGTCATTGTGAGGGTAAAATGAGATAATGAACAATACTACTTGAGTCAATATTTTGTTAATATTGATGATGCCAGCACATCCCTATTTCTTTTCACAAGCTTCTAATTTTAATGTCTTTGATGATTATTATGTTAGGAAAATTCCTCTAATAAGCATTATATTCATTTGACCCTTCAAACTCTGGTTTCAAATTGAAATTATATCTCAACTTATCATATGGACAGTATTCAAAAATGTCCCTTTATAAGAGAATTTCTTAAAAGTGTGTTCCTTTAAGGAAGAGGGTCATTTATATATTTTTAAAATAATATATATATGAAATTTTATACTTTAGCCAGTTTTTTTCTACAATATTCCAAATTCATCTTGTTTTCTAATATGAATTCCCCAGTATGTGTTTTACAATAAGCAGTCATACCAGCTTAAATTTTTTTCAGTTTCTCTTATTTACTAAAAATATTACAAAACAACACCATGCTCAGAGCTGAAAAGATGTTTCTGTTACCCTTCTTTCCTCTTCAGTTTTTCTGGAGTCTACTTGAGGATATTGGAAATGAAAAAATTTAATAAAAAAAATATTCAAAGCCAATGTGTTCTTCAAGGCAATTTAACCTCTATGTCCTGATCCATTCCAATTAAATCATCAAAAAGTTACTTTCTGGGAACAAGTTTAGATCTAAGGAGACTCCAGTGCCATTTAGGCTTTATTTTATTTTTATTAAAAAGTGCACCTCTGTTGCCTAATGTAAATTCACCTTGAAGTTTAGGACAAGCCCCATCTTGCTGCCCAAAGGGTTTTAAAACTGAGGAGAGTGTGAGTGCTCTTCCCTTGTGTGATTCCAGACCACAGGTTGCATGTCATGCTGGTACAAACTTCCTTTGGTGAACTGTTTCATTTCACTTGACAAGCAAATGCCTCTTCTAAACATAGGGATTGAGAGCTAATCGTGAACTCCTTCTTTTGTCTTTGTTTTGCCAGATACTTGAACACAGACCCATCCTTCATTTTCTGATAAATCCTTGGTGTCGCTCATGTCTTCTCTGGAGGTTAGGCACACAGTTGCTGGTCCAGGGAGTTACTCAGGAGTTCCTGAGACTCCTTCGGGGATGCTTCTCACTGTGAATGCTTAAGAACTCCTGCTGTCCATCCAGATGCACCTTCCGACAGTCCTCAGGGCGCCAGATTTAGAATGCCCAACCACCTGGCTTCTTACTCCTCTATCACCCCAGGGGCTCATTAACAGGGACTAGTCTCTCCAAAGTTATTTGTAAATAAAGCAAAAGTCAGAGCCACATGCACTTCACTGGTCCAGCAGATTCTATCTCTAGGTATGGTGACATTCAACGCACTGAACTACAGGGATTAAAGTGCAGAACTGAAAAGCGTGCTTTGCCTTCAACACTAACTAGAACCATTTATCCTTCCTTCCTCAGTTTCCCTGCTAGTGAAAAGCCATATACTTCCTTCTTATTCCCTTTGTCTCATTTTAAATGGTTTTATAATATATTTAAAATAATAGCACTATTTTTACACTGCTTAATCTTTCCTTCAAAAACTTTTGTATTTTCTATAACACTATAGGAGAATCTGAAAAACTCTTTCCACTATAAGCTGGCCTATTCAGCATTGTATCTATTGAATATTTCCATTAATTATACTTTTAAATATGTGAAACACAATGATAATTGAGGCATTTCAAAGATCCTCTGCATCATCAAATTATATGGTCAGTTCAGTTTTATCACTGAGTATATTTTATGAGATGCTAATTATTTGAATTGCAAACTATAATTGAAAGCATAGAAAGTCTATGTGGTAATTCTTTTATTAAATAGAATTTTTGAATTAGATCTTTCTATTTTACTATTTCTACTATTACTGTGTTGCAGTAATGATGGTCAGTACAGCCAGCATTTGTGGAGCACTTACATGTCCATGCAGACGAAACTGAGCAGTTCACACGCTTTATCTCATGCACTTGTCACAGAATTCTGTGATGGTTACTACTCTGTAACTTTCACCAAAGACAAAAACGAATCCTATAACAGTTGAGCAATCAGACAGTTTGAATCAATGTTCAGCAAATATTTTCACCATCCCACCTATCTTGGACAGAATGTATTTCCCCTGTACATTGAAACTGGGCTTGGCTTCAGAACTTGCTTTGGTACAGGGGAAGCAAGGTGTGAAATGTGCTGTCATGGGGGCCTTTGTCCTCTTGGGCATCTGCCATCGTAACAGAACAGAACTCAAACCCAAGCATGAGCTCATGCTGTCCTCTATCTCACATGCTTACTCTGTGATGAGCACTGAGACAGTGCATTGGTACCACTTTACATACATTAACTTATTCAAGCCTCACAAGGAGCCCATGATACAGATAAGGAATCGGAGGCATAGTAGATTAACCCAATGGTTTATGTAGCTATTAAGTGGTGGAGCTCAGAAAGTCTGGCTCCAAACACACACAGCTGCATAGCTGCCCTCAGATTGTTTCTCCACATACAAAAAGGGCTTGTAAGAAAACCAAGAGTTCCTTTAACGACAAGATCAGAGTATAATAGGTTCAAGGCTGAATCTGACTCTTTTAAGGTGGAAGTCACTCTGACTGCCTCATCAGCATTCCTCAACATTCTCATCAGAAAAATGGTGTTATTAATAGTTCCAAGCAGTGAGAGCTGTTTTGAAAAAAAAAAATGAAAGAAATTGAGATTATGCAAAAAAAAATTTTTTTATGTGACATACTATTATATACAGTATTATTATTATTATATACAGGTGATTTACCAGAGTACAATCCTACTGCTAAGTGCTCTGCTAATCCACAGCCTTGATTATGCTACAGGGCAAAGCCTCCTTCCTTACCACTTAGTAGCTGTAGCCAAATGATCAAAGCTGGTATCATTTTGTACTCCAATCTCAGATTTATGCAAGGGCTTAACTCTGTTAGGAACTATAGAGAAATCTTGCTGTGAATTTCTGTTATTTCTTTATCCATGGACACTCTGCCGGCTCCCTTGGCTGTGTTATCTGTGCTTTGAGCAACCCATTAAGGACCAGCGAGTGCATCTGAAAGTTCTTTTACTCCATCAATGAGCTTGTTGCCATGGCAGGCTAACACAAGGTGCTATTGATGATGACTTGATTTTCTCTCGCATCTGAAGTGGAAAGGGAAAAGACAGACTAAATGAAATCCCATCCATCTTAATGAAATACAATTATATTCTCCTTATTAATCATTTAAGAATCAATATGTCTCTTCTTGGTGAACCTCACCAGAATTTGTCATTCCATGCCAGGCCTCAATACATCTTGTCTTGTAGTGATTTTTATAAGTTCAGTCACCTGTGTCCCAGGGTAAATAACAGTGTTTTCTTGTACTGTGGAGAAAGGGCAGGAATGGAAGTGACAGGGCGGATCACAGAAATCCCCTCTGAATGTTAAGCAGCCCACTGAATATTGCCTTCACGTGCATAATTTAAAAATGTACCTTGTTTTATTTTCACATAGCATGAGGGAAAATGGATTACCTTAGGAAGGAGTTTTTTCTAGCACCATTAAGTAGGAAAAATTCTTGGATATTCTTACCCACTGAATGCTATAATCTTGCATAGACTTATGTATGTATGTGTGTGTGCATGCACAAGTGTGTGTGTGTGTGTGCATGCACATGTGTAGAGAGAGATGAAAAAGAATTCCTATAACATATTTTACAGTGTGTCTCGGTATACGTATAATGCATCAGTTTAACATTTTACTTTATAATATGAGCCTATAAAAATTACTATTGCTTTATATCTTCTTAATTTGGGCCTAAAGCTAGAATTGGACTTCAAGCATTCTGTAGCTGCCTAATAGCTATTGTTTAATTAATGAGAGCAAAGAAAACAAGAAGTGAGAAAAGATATAAAGAGAAAGAAGCAAAGACAGGAATTTAGGAAGCAAAAGAAATAGATTGTTTTAAATATTAAATTGGTGTTATGAGTGAGAAATGCATGGTTATACAGTTTCTAGTTCACCAGGGAATTTTTGTTATTCATGCTGATCTTAAGTATTTCTGAACTTTTATCAATGAGAAATTACATAATCTGAATAATTTTCAGAATAGCTGGCAAGCACGCTGGACTTTATATGTATGTGAAAAGGGTTAACACATATTAGATATCTTTCATATTTAGTGTACATACTGTCTGTGTATTTTTGTCTACATCTTTATTTGTATTTATAACTATACAGTAGTCTTAACAGGACTAAATTCCTTTCCTTTTATGATTTAGAAAAACTACAGTTAGATAATTTCTTCTGTTTTCAAATGTGGAGCTTTACATGAAAAAGAAAGATCCGAAAATAAACACCTCACAAAGAAACATGTTTTTGTGTGGCTGGGTGGTTCCTCAGAATCGCCATCCTTGTACGACGTAAACGCGGCTGCTGAATCATGACTCCAGTGCGCCCCAAAGTCAGTAAACTCTGAGGTCAGTGATTTTTTAAAGTGGCTGAAAAATCCAAAGGAATCGGTGCAGGTAGTTCAGTTACAGCCATTGCTCTTGAGTAGGTGACTTTTACAGGTCCCATACCGGGAACTCTTAAGGGTTTGTGAAATACGCCCCCTGCTTTGTCCACTTAAATCACTATTCTGATAGCATCAAAATGTACCACATCCTGGCCCTAAGCTGGAGAACATGAATTGGTAAGGGTAAATTAATTCAAGTGCATGATTGGCCCATTAGTGATACAGATCAAGGGTGAAATCCAAGAAAAGCATGAATAACCCAACACAGAATGCTTTTGACCTTTCGGTACCCTGCTGTGCCACCACTCCTCGTCTCTACAAAACACAAGACACTTTCTCTACTTCTCCTCGGGTTTCCTGGCCACAGCTCCTGGACTCGAAACTTATCCTCTTTCATGGCTTTCTCTCAAATCCATGCATGTAGCAGGTAAGAAGAACACATTGCATTTCAGCAAAAGAAAGGGAAAACATGAATCCTAGGAAAAAAGGTCTTAGAGTGCCATTCTAAAATTCATTTTCCTGTCCAAATGTTTAATGAATCCTCACAGTTCTCCACCAGGAAGCTCTCTTGGATTTCTCTGAACAAAACTGACACCAAAAACCTGAGTTCACCACCGTCTTCCTATTGACCATCTGCAGAAGTCTTCACAAAGGAGACTTTGAAGAACTCAAAAAAGAAGAAAGAATTATCTTAAGATTTAGAGATCCTAAGAACAAATTTTGAATAACCCTCAGAATGTATTCCACTGGGGATGATAGTGCTCTGCAAGTATATACAGTTGGGTAAAATCCCATTAGTGGATAGAGAAATACAGTTATCAAAAAATAAAATGATTTTTTCAAAATATTTGTTTTTGAAAGAAAAACAGTGCTCACTACATGTTATTCTCTTTAGTGGCTCATTTATCCTACTATACATCATATATTAATTCCTCAGTTGTATGAGGAAGGAATTACCACCTTCTGAAAAACATCATGCTTAGGAAGAAGGACCTTCTCAACAGCCTCTCATAGCCTGTACGGTAATCCTTTCGTTGTTTTCCTTAGTGATGGTGACTAGTTTGTTTTCTCCCACCAGTTCCATGAGGTCAGATATCCTGGTTTGTTTATCTCTGTACCTCAGCTCACATTATACTGCTTGGCTCATAGTAGATGCTGTTAGGTTAATAAATAAATATATAGCAAAATACTCCATGCAAGGCATTCATTAATACATGCTTGTTTTATTATAGGCACATTCCCTGAAAATGGACATATCTGTAATAATCAGCAACATTCTAAAGAGAGACATCCCATTCACTAATTTTATTTTGTTTTTAGTATAGACACAGAGTCAGCCATAAAGTACTAAACCAAATCTAGATCTTCAGTCTCAATAATAAAAAAAAATGATGTTCCTAAATTCCAGTACATACAAAAACCCAAGAGAGCTCTCTTTCATAATCCCAAATCTTTGAGCCACTTTACTTGCATGGTTCTGAGACACAGTTGGGATGAGTTTGCCCCCCATATGGTACCTGTCATGACAGCCAAAGAGCATGATTTTAATCTACAAACAAATGTGGTGATATTTCCTGAGTTTGTTGCAAACAGTGACAGAGGATTTCCAATTGCAGATGGTGGAATGTGGTCAAGGGGTTCCTTGCTCATTCTGACTTCCCTTTATTCTCATGTTTCAAGTCTTCTTAATCCAGAGCTCCAAAATCAAGATTGGTGGGGAGAAAATTCAATTGTTTAGGGTCAAAATAAAGACGTTTTCCAAATGCCAAAGAAAGAGAGCGGGGTTATTCTACTTTGATGTTAATACCATGTCTTTTGTAGTTTTCCTGTTTGTTCATTTTCATCTTCTACTGTCAACAGGGCACCAGATTTTATAGGCAGCTTAACACAGAGCAGATGTTGATTAAAAGAGATGTGGTTTTGAGTGTGACATTAAAAAATATCATTCTCTCTTGTCTAAATGTTATAGTCCTAATGGGTTTAATTTTTTACTAACTGATAAATAAAAGAACAATAAGCATACATTTTATCTTAACTGAACCATAGCTGGACCATGAGTAACACAAGAAATGCTCACATTTTAATATTTTTTTAAAGAAGAAGAAGAAACATTTTCTACTTTGAAAATAGCATGTGTTTCCTGGCCAAGGCTCTTAGAAGTTTCATTTGCTTTGTAAATATAACTGATTCAACCTTGGTAAAAATAATACTGAATGCATTTTTTGGATTCACCTCTAAATATACTTAAGGGGGACATTTCTTCTATTTGAATCAGTGATGGTGTACCAACAGCAACATTTGGAAACAATAAATCTGGAATAAATGTGACAAAGATAAAAGTAGAAAAAGAAAAGCTCCAATGATTTTATAGACACCTCCATGCAAGAGTTAGAGATCTTTGGCACAGGTGACCACTCAGGTACTAGAGGCATTTTAAACTGAGCCAAGAAAATAATGCATTTCTACTTCTGCTGATACAAGCTTGAAAGCTTTGATGAGTTGATGAAGTGAGATACCTGACCTCAATGGTCTGTGACACCAAAATAAATGGACGTGAAAGGCAAATTTTGCACACTGGGAAACAGAAACCCTGCAAGAGCCATATCAAAGCACCTAGTGATCAATATACTTTCAATGCCTGAAACTAAACCATATGTCCTGTACCTGGAAATGTTCTTTTGAGCTCAGAAAGGAAAATAATGTGTGTGGGATTGTTTGTCTTCATTTTAAACTACAGTAATGTTTTGCCTATGAGTTTAGGGTTTTCCTAAGTTAGCTTTGACCAGGTCTCTCTCTACGGCGAATCAATCATCTGAAGGTCACTAACTGCTAATAATCAATATCTGATAACATGGCCTCTCATCCTTTCTGTGTGTTAACAAACCACATCTGGGAGTTTTAGGAGATTTGTTAGATATAAGATATCTTATTCCAAATAGTTAAAGCAGAATCAGTGCCAAAATGGCCAATTAGAATCAGACTTAAAGTAATTCTATTCTATCAGTTATCATCTACTTATAATATGGAACAAAAATTTGCTATCCACAAGATTCTAGTATGATCCCTTTCATTTGTTTCATCTACTACTATTGCTTAGTTATATATAAAAAAGAGGAAAAAGATATGCAACATTAGTCCAAAAGCAATAAGCCCTGATGAGTTGCAAACTTGGGAATATGATCTCACATTTCAAGTAAGGCTCCAAAAATTACAGCACCTTCCAAAGGAACTGATGGCGAAGTGCAGAACAAACCCATATTTCAAAGGACCCTGAAGATTATGCAAATGTGTTTATACACATACATATGCACAGACATACAAACACACACATTTTTTAATCAAAGAGGAAATATAATTCCTTTGAGTTATTTAGGAGATAGTCTTCAAATTAATTAATTTCTTAGTTTCTTTTTTATTTTTAGAACACTTTGGAGATAGTCACTATATTTTTTATTTTTATTTATTAAAAATATAAATTCTTTCAAAATAATATCAAAATGACAAAAATTAAACAACTTTCTCTGTGTCTCAACTTTACCAAGAAATGCAAAAATGTTGCCACAAATATTCTATTGCCGTTAGTGCAGCAAGATTAACATGTTAGGGGATCAAGAAAATTAGAAAACTAGCCATAGAGGGGAAGGAAATATTTGCAATAGATGTATCTGATGATAGGTTTTTATCAAAAATACACAAAGAACTCTTAAAATTTGACAATAAGAAAATAAAAAGCCTGATCAAAAATGGGCAAAGGACCTAAACAGACACATCACCAAAGAAGATATACAGATGGTAAATAAGCATTCATAAAGATGCTCAACATCATATGTCACTAGTGAGTTACAAATTAAAATAACAATGAGATACCATGAAACAATTATTATAATGGACAATACCAAATGCTGGAGCAACAGGAAGTCTCTCTCTGGGAATGCAAAATGGTACAGTATACTTTGGAACACAGTTTGGCAGATTCTTAGAAAACTAAACATACTCTTACCATATAATGCAGTAAATATACTCCTTGGCATTTACTCAAAGGAGATGAAAATTTATGTACACACAAAAACCTGCACATGAATGCTTAATGTACTTTTATTCATAATTGCCAAAATGTGGAAGCAACCAATCCTTCAATAGATGAATGGATAAATAAGTGGTGGTATATCCAAATAATGGAATATTATTCCGCCCAGAAAGAAATAAGCTATCAAGACATGAAAAGACAGGGAGCAAATTTAAATATCTATTGTTAAGTGAGAAAACCAATCTGAAAAGGCTACACATTAAATGATTCCAACTTTACAACATTCTGGAAAAGGTAAAACTAAGGAGATAGCAATAAGATCATTAGTTGCCACAGGTTACAGGCAGGAATAGAGGACTAGGTAAAAGATAGAAGATTCTTAGGGCAGTGAAACTATTCTGTATAATACTGTAATGATAGATGTATGTCATTATACATTTATCAAAACTCACAGAATGTATGACACCAGAAAGAACCCTAATGTAAATTATGACCTTGGTGATAATAATGTGTCAATGTAAGTTCATTGATTTTAATAAATATACCACTCTGGTGTGGGATGTTGATAATGGGAGAGGCTGTGCATGTATGAGGGTCAGGGGTACATGAAAACTCTCTGTACTTTCCACTCAATCTTTCTGTAAGTCTAAAATTGCTCTAATAATAAAGTGTATTTTTTTCAATGTTATGGAGAATGATTATCGATGATTGTATGTGTTTAAAGCAGTTTGTCATATCAATTTTGGTGAAATACTTACTATTTCATTTTGTTGCATCACAAATAGAACTATGATGTATGTTTCATAATGTGCATAGTTGATCTCCTACATCTCTGACAGATCAGGAAAGTAGTTTCTCCATATTAATTGTTTCAAAATGTTTTCATATTTGTGACCATTGTGGGTCAGCCTCTAACTACAAACACTAACTACCCAAAAGAAATGGCAAATAACAACTTTGGATAAATGGAAAAATAGTTCTATATTTTCTAATATAAAGACTAAAGGGTCTCCTTAAAGTTTAACCATTCACTGTAACTGAACCTTTAAAGATAAAGATCCAGGTCTACTCATGCCAAAAAGTACACAAAGGAAGGAAAGAGGAAACTGAGTAGGAAGTACATGGTCTCTGGTAAGGTCAAGGAGAACCTACCTTAGAATCTCCAAATGTTGTTGCAGAAAGGACCCTGAGAGAGGTGCTGACCCACAGGTCCTCTGTAAAGATGCCTTTACAGCATCTGAGACAGGCTTCCAGTGATTCGTGGAGCCCTAGAAATTATGTGGGAAATTTCGTTTGCATCTGAATTTGTAATGGTCAGGGAGAAAAAGTAGCATTGCTATTAGAAATATCAAAAGTGTAAGCGATGACACTAAGATGGTTAGGAACCACCAAGATTATAGTTGGCCCTGTTACTTGCGGAAGCAACCCAGAGACTGGAGAAAAGGCGCTCAGAGCCACCCAGTGCGGATAGTGCCTGTTGTCTTTCATAATCCAAGTAACTAATGAAAGTTTAAAGAATAAAAAGAGAATCACAGTAGTTAAATATTATAGATGTATACCAACTTGGTTTTTTAAACAAATGGTACCAACTTGAGTTTTTAAAACAAATACAACATTGCATAGGAGATATTTTCTAGTGGCCTGAATCTATTTGGTGCAAATACTAAATTCTCTAAGATGTTGCTATAGAAGGAATATTTATTCCCCACAAAGTCCTAATTTGAAACCTAATCCCCAGTGTGATGGTTTGAGGTGGCAGGGCCTTTGGGAGGTGATTAGGTCATGAGGAAGGAGTTCTCGTGAGTGGGCTTAACACCTTATGGGACACTCCTGAGAGCTCCCTTGCCCCTTCCGCCACGTAAGAACGTAGCAAGGAGACGATCATCTGTGACCCAGAAAGTGGGTCCTCACCAGATGCCAAAGGTACTTGCACCTTCCTCATGGTCTCCCCAGCCTCCAGAACTGTGAGAAATAAATTTCTGTTGTTTATAAGCCACCCAGTATATAATATTTTTGTTATAGCAGCCCAATCAGACTAAGACATGCACATTCTTCATTTCTCAGTATCAGACAAATTTTCCTCCATAAACACAGGACTCTCTAAGAGGCATCAGTTATCTCTTCTGACATAGACCCCCTGCCACAGTGCCTCAAGGATTTCCTTTTTCCCTTAATATTCCTTCAGAGTTAGACAATATTTTCCTAAGTTTGTTCTCTGAAACATGCATTGCATGAAATTCTTCACGACAAAGAAGTTTCCTATCAAGAATGTTTAAGAGACTCCTATTTGGACATTCATAGCATACACGGCTATGTTAAAGGCTCTGACAAGTCCTGCAGTAAAGATATTTTTATTAAATTTAACTTGTTTTAACCCATCATTTCTTAAACCTATTTAAACTTTTTATTTATTTAAAGAAACGCCTAACACAATTTGGGAAATGAATTAAGGTACAGAAAGATCCTGATAAGATGCAAACATAGTATCTGGAAGCACGATGCTATAAATTGAAAGAGGTATGAACACTTTTAAAAAGTCACAGAATAAGATGCTGAGGAAAAGAGACCCTGAGAGGGGAGAAGTCAGGAAAAGAAGTTAAGTTCTTTGCAGATGTTAATCATTATTTCTCCTCAGGGGCCTGGGATGAGGCATGGGGGCAGTGATTTGCAGATTTAGAAGAGCAACAGCATCAACTTGTGGGTGTATGAACCATGCAGACCCCCAGGCCCTTACTCTGCACCAGTCATATTTGGAAGTACACTGGTGGTGCTGGAAATCTCACATCCTTAGGAGCACCCCAGTGACTTGGACACAGGTGGTGGGTAGACAATCTTTAAGGAACACTGCATTTGAAAATGAAGAAACAAAAACGGAAGAAAGGTTAGGAAAGGAATAGCAAGAACTGAGAGCAGCTGCCTTATTTCTTCTGCCACTCATAAAGTTCATCATACAACCTTTATGGGGCTCAGAGGGGCAGATTCTGGGTTGGCTGCCTTTGTTAGTCCAGTGGCTACCGGGCTGCATCATGTTCTTTGTTAATTCCAGCCTCAGCCATGGGTGATCTTTCCAAGATGATACAAAAGCTCTTACACAAGCCTATTTATTGTTACCAATATTTTCATTTAAGCACTTTGATCAATACCCGACAAGTCAAAGCCTGCAAATGCTTTCTTAGGGAAACCCACTAAAGCACCCCCACACTCTTTTTCAGCTTTTTTCACTTATTTGTTTTTTAAGAAACACAACTTTCCAAAATTCGTGCACCCTTCTGATTCTGGTTTTAGAAAGGAAATGAAATTTGTCACGCTGCCATACATCATTTCCCTCGCAGTACAATGTCCCATCTGTGTGTCAAGTACAAAAGAAAAGCATTTTGTGAAAAATTGCTAAAGAAGTAATGATTTTTGTCCTCAACTCTTTGTTTTGCCTTTCAATAAAGAAGGCGACATGTGCCACAAATGATGTATTATTGGTTTGGTACAACCCCAGTAACACAGTGCATAAGCAAAACCATGTTTCACAGCAGAGAAACTATAGTTTACTGCCCCTATGGCTCTGATGAGAATATAATGTTCTACAGTTTATAAATGCTCTGAGGTCAATACATGATTTGCTTCAGCTTGTTCATCCAATGAGCAGGGGATCCAAAAATATATCAAGCTATTAGACAGCCCCCTGGAAGCTGGACTGAGGCAGCCGTGATGGAAAGGTTCCATGGAAACCCCTTTGTCAGCTGGAGATGAGATAATTAGATCCAGGTAATACATTGGAGCCCCAACAGGGAGCCGCCAAGCAAACATGTCATCTTTATGGGCCTTTCTTATCCTGCACAGCAACTATGACCTAACACAGTAAAGCATCAAGGGATTCGTCAGTGCCCAGAAACACCCGGCTGCCACTCAGTCACACTCATTATCTAGGGACCCTTCTTCCTATAGAAGCAAACCAGTGAACAATCTGTGGGGGAAGTGGGGGCTCTTTTTACATTATTTTCTTCATCCTTCCGTCATGTTATTTTTTTTCCTTCATTTTTCTTTTTTCACCATATATCTTTAGAAATGTACTTGGGTTCAACTGAGACGCAGTTTTACACAGATTTTTGCATAATTGTCCATCCCTTATTAAAAATGCCTCTTGCTTGGTGGGAGCTCTTTAACCTGAAGACAAAATAATCACTTGTTTCAACTCCTTGAATTACAAACAAGAGACCATGTTTTCTTTTCACCATGATTTCAGTTGGATTTCTTGTCATTTTGTCATCATGTTACTCACAGAACTGTTGACTGAGGGACTGTAATTACGTCAGGTGCCGTGCCAACCTGTGGAGACACAGAAATAGATAACATACTGGACTACAACAGATTGGAAGAGATTCTCCAATTATATTTTGTAAATTGATTACATTTGTGAAAGCACTTTCAAAGAAAAGTACTGGTGCTTGCCAACAGAGATTATAAAAGGGCCCTTCATCTAATTTGAGAGATCAAGGGCTGCTTCCTTGAGGACATGATGTCAGCTGAAACCTAAGGTTAAAGAGAAAGATGCAGCTATAGAAGGAGGGTGGAGGAGTGAATGACAGCCCACGGGATGTGGGCACTTTCTTCAACAGAGGTGAAGCTGTGTCCAAAGGCACAGAGGTAGGAAAGGCCACTGCCATTACCACCATCACCACCACCGCCATCACCAGAATCACCATTACTACCACCACCATCATAACTATCCCACCATCACTTCCACTACAATCACCACCATCACCATTATCACCATCACCACCAGTATTACCAGCATCATCATCAACTTTGTAGAGTTACCACGGGCTACGCTATGCACTTTGTAGAAGTCCTCTCTAATGCTCAGTATAGTCTTGAAAGAAATGTATAACTACTTCTAACTAAAAAATATGGATAATGCATTTCTTTTTGCATTTTTTAATTTGCACAGTTCCACTTGATGGTGGCAGATTCAGTGTAATATCAAATGATGAGCTCATGACATGAGATACCAGATTTCTAATACTGCTTTCAGTGGATATCATGGCATGTTAAGACATTAAATTACAAAGAGTATTGTATAGTCAAAGACATTTATCTCACCTTTTCATCACTGTCATTTGAGTTGAGAATATCCTATAAAATTTTTTCAAAAGCCAAATATAAGGAGGAGTTTGACATCACTGAATAAATGTGAACATGTATGAACTGGAGATTGTGATTAAAAAAAAAATTACGAACAAGATGGGGTAAAAGCATCAAGTAAGCCTCATTAGCTGAACATTCAAACACAAAAGAATTTTGCTTACACAAAAAGAATTTTGAAAAAAGCATATTATATATGGTTCTAAGCAGGATATTATGTGACATATACAATGATATTTTTCAAAAAAATTTTTTTCTGGTTGGATGAGGCCTGGAAGTGGAAGTCACTCATTTGTGATCACTTCATGTTAATGATTGATGACAATTTCTTGAGCACTTACTATGTCCTAGACACTGAGCTTTGTAGTAGGGCTGAAAAGTTGACCAGGATGAGGGTCTTGAAAAGTTTGTCATTTGTCATAGGGACAGGATGAATTCAGACAACTTCTCTAAGATATGGTATTAGGGTAAAATTGGTGGCATGCTATTAAAACAGGAAGAAGGGTCACTAGAGAAATTTAACCAGGAGAAGAGAAAGAAGATCACATCCAAGCAAATACATTAGCTTGAGTATGGAAGCCAGGACATGCATAGAGCTGGAGCGGTGGAAGCAGTTTTGTGTATTAGAACATGAAATAAAAAGAGGACAATGGCTGCCCAGGCCGCAAAGTCCTGCAGACGGAAGGTTAAAGATACCGTGACAAGTTGCTTAGATTCAGCAGTGGCAGCCACCACATAGTTTTTAGCATGGAAGTGAGTAGCTTGTATCTGTTCCTTCAGTAAACGGAGGAGAACGGCACAGAGGTGGAAACGAAGTCGGATTTGGAGAAGACTACACTGGAGTCATGCTGTCTAATTGAGAGCCGGGTGAGGTCAGCTGGGCATAGAATGAGAGCAGGGAGAGTAGAAATGAAGATGAGACAACACATTGAAGAAATATACAGACGTAATGTCAGTAGGATTCAAGATGTTTCATTTGGATGATTGGTACAAGGTGGTACCTTAAGTTAATGAACAGAGAAAAAGAAGCATATTGAAATGGAGAATTCCATGTAGATGCTTAAAGGACATCAAAAAGATTCATCACACAGGCAATTTACTATAGGAATATTAGTCAGACATCAGTGGGAGAGCCAAGTTACACACAGAGCTCTTGATTTCTTGTCTGTTACTCATTCCAATACAATAACTTTTTATTAAGGTATCATTGATATACTCTCTTATGAAGGTTTCACAAGGCAAACAATGGCTACTACATTCACCCTTATTATCGAGTGCCCCCGCCATACCCCATTGGAGTCACTGTCCATCAGTGTAGTAAGATGCCAAGAGAGTCCCTATTGGTCTTCTCTGAGATACACTGACTTCCCATGACTCCACACACACCATGTGCACCAATCATGATGCCCCACAATCCCCTTCACCCTCCTACCCCACCCACCCGCCCACACTCCTCCCCTTTGGTAACCACTAGTCCCTTCTTGGAGTCTGAGGGTCTGCTGCTGTTATGGTCCTTCAGTTTTGCTTTGTTGCTATACTCCACAAATTAGGGAAATCATTTGGTTATTGTCTTTCTCCACCTGGCGTATTTCACTGAGCATAATACCCTCTAGCTTCATCCATGTTGTTGCATATGGTAGGATTTGTTTTTGTCTATAGCTAAATAGTATTCCATTGTGTATATGTACCACATTTTCTTTACCCATTTATGTACTGATAGACACTTAGGTTGCTTCCATATCTTGACTACTGTAAATTATGCTACAATAAACATAGGGGTGCATATGCCTTTTTGAAACTAAGAACTTGTTTTCTTTGGGTAAATTCCTAGGACTGAAATTCCTGGGTCAAATGGTATTTCTATTTTTAGTTTTTTGAGGAACTTCCATATTGCTTTCCACAATGGTTGAACTAATTTACATTCCCACCAGCAGTGTAGGACGGTTCCCCTTACTCTGCATCCTCGACTGCATTTGTTGTTCCTAGTCTTTCCTATGTTGGCCATCCTAACTGGTGGGAGGTATTATCTCATTATGGTTTCAATTTTTATTTCCTTAATAATTAGCAATGTAGAGCAACTTTTCATTTGCCTGTTGGCCGTCTGAATTTCTTCTTTGGAGAAGTGTCTGTTCATATCTTCTGCCCAGTTTTTAATAGGGTTATTTGCTTTTCAGGTTTTGAGGTGTGTAAGTTCTTTATATATTTTGGATGTTAACCCCTTATCGGATATGTCATTTATGAATATATTCTCCCATACTATAGGATGCGTTTTTGTTCTACCAATGGTGTCCTTTGCTGTACAGAAGTTTTTTAGTGTGATGTCATCCCATTTGTTCATTTTTGCTTTTGTTTCCCTTGCCTGAGGAGATGCGTTCAGGAAAAAGTTGCCAGTGTTTATATTCAAGAGATTTTTGCCTATGTTTTCTTCTAAGAGTTTTATGGTTTCATGACTTACATTCAGATTTTTTATCCATTTTGAGTTTACTTCTGTGTATGGAGTTAGACAATAATCCAATTTCATTCTCTTACATGTAGCTGTCCAGTTTCCCCAACACCAGTTGTTGAAGAGGCTGCCATTTCCCATTGTATATCCATGGTTCCTTTATCATATATTAATTGAACATATAAGCTTGGGTTTATATCAGGGCTGTCTATTCTATTCCATTGATCTATGAGTCTGTTGTTGTGCCACTACCAAATTGCCTTGATTATGGGGAGCATAATCCCCCCTGCTTTATTCTTCCTTCTCAGGATTCCTTTGGCTATTCAGGGTCTTTTGTGGTTCCATATGAACTTTAGAACTATTTGCTCTAGTTCAGTGAAGAATGCCATTGGTATTTTGATAGGGATTGTATTGAATCTGTAGATTGCTTTAGGCAGGATGGCCATTTTGACAATATTAATTCTTCCTATCCATGAGCATGGGATGCATTTCCATTTATTAGTATCTATTTTAATTTCTCTCTTGAGTGTTTTGGAGTTTTCAGGTTATAGGTCTTTCACTTCCTTCATTAGGTTTATTCCTAGGTATTTTTTTCTTTTTGATGCAATTGTAAATGGAATCATTTTCTTGATTTCTTTTTCTGCTAGTTCATCATTAGTATATAGAAATGCAACAGATTTATGTGTATTAATTTTGTGTCCTGTAACAATGCTGAATTCAGTTATTAGTTCTAGTAGTTTGGGGATAGATTCTTTATAATATTCTATGTATAATATTATGTCATCTGCAAACAGTGACAGTTTGAGTTCTCCGTTACCAAGCTGGATGCCTTTTATTTATTTGTGTTGTCTGATTGCTGTGGCCAGAACCTCCAGTACTGTGTTGAATAGACGTGGGGAGAGTGGGCATCTTTGTCTTGCTCCTGATCTTAAAGAAAAAGCTTTCAACTTCTCACTGTTAAGTATGATGTTGCCTGTGGGTTTCTTTATTATGTTGAGGTATTTGCCCTCTATACCAATTTTGTTAAGAGTTTTCATCATGAATGGATGTTGAATTTTGTTGGTAGCTTTATCAGCATCTATGGAGGTGATCATGTGGATTTTTTACTTCTTTTTGTTGATGTGGTTTATGATGCTGATGGATTTTCAAATATTAAACCATCCTTGCATCCCTGGAATAAATCCTACTTGGTCATAATGGATGATCTTTTTAATGTATTTTTGAATTCTATTTGCTAATATTTTGTTAAGGATTTTTGCATCTTTATTCATTAGGGATATTGGTCTGTAGTTTTCTTTTTTGTGATGTCTTTGCCTGGTTTTGGTATTAGAGTGATGCTGGCCTCATAGAATGAGTTTGGAAGTATTCCCTCCTCTTCTACTTTTCAGAAAACTTCAAGGAGGTTGGTATTAGGTCTTCTCAAAATGTTTGATAAAATTTAGTGGTGAAGCCATCTGGTCCAGAGGTTTTGTTCTTAGGTAGTTTCTGATTTCCAATCCAATTTCCTTGCTGGTAGTTGTTCTGTTCAGATTTTCTGTTTCTTCCTGGGTCAGTCTTGGAAGGTTGTATTTTTCTAGAAAGTTGTCCATTTCTTCATTTATTCTAGGTTATCCAGTTTGTTAGCATATAACTTTTCATAGTATTGTCTAATTATTCTTTGTACTTCTGTGGTATCATTAGTGATTTTTTTTCTCATTTCTGATTTTGTTTATGTGTGTAGACTCTTTTTTTCTTGATAAGTCTGGCTAGGGATTAATCTATTTTGTTTATTTTCTTGAAAAACCAGCTCCTGCTTTCATTAATTCTTTCTATTCTATTGTTTTATTCTTCTCAATTTTATTTATTTTTGCTCTAATCTTTATTATGTTCCTCCGTCTACTGACTTTGGGCCTCATTTGTTCTTCTTTTTCTAGTTCCATTAATTGTGAGTGTAGACTCTTCATATGGGATTGTTCTTCTTTCCTGAGGTAGACCTGTATTGCAATATACTTCCCTCTTAGCACAGCCTTTGCTGTACCCCACAGATTTTGCAGTGTTGAATTATTGTTGTCATTTATCTCCATATATTGCTTGCTCTCTGCTTTTATTCGGTCTTTGATCCATTGATTATTTAAGGGCATGTTATTAAGACTCCATGTTTTTGTGAGCTTTTTCATTTTCTTTGAGTAATTTATTTCTAGTTTTGTACCATTGTTGTCTGTGAAGCTGGTTGGAAAATTTTAATCTTTTTGAATTTACTGAGGCTCTTTTTGAGGCTGAGTATATGATCTATTCTTGAAAATGTTCCATGTGCACTTGAGAAGAATGTGTATCCTGTTACCTTTGGATGGAGTGTTCTGTAGATATCCATTAGGTCCATCTGTTCTAATACGTTGTCCAGAGCCTCTGTCTCCTTATTTATGTTCTGTCTTGTTGATCTGTCCTTTGGAGTGAGTGGTGTGTTGAAGTCTCCTAAAACAAATGCATTGCACTCTATTTCCCTCTTTAATTCTGTTAGTATTTGTTTCAAATATGTAGGTGCTCCTGTATTGGGTGCATAGATATAATATAATGGTTATATCCTCTTGTTAGACTGACCCATTTAGCATTCTGTAATGTCCTTCTTTGTCTCTTGTTACTTTATTTGCTTTGAAATCTATTTTGTCTGATAAAAGTACTGCAACTCCTGCTTTTTTCTCCCTATTAGTTGCATGAAATATCTTTTTCCATCCCTTCACTTTTAGTCTATGTCTTTGGGTTTGAATTGAGTGTCTTGTAAACAGCATATAGACATGTCTTGTTTTTTTATCCATTCAGTGACTCTATGTCTTTTGATTGGTGGTTATCAATAGGTATGTACTTATTGCCATTGAAGGCTTTTGATTTATGGTTACCAAAGTTTCAGGGGTAACTTCCTTACTATCTAACAGTCTAATTTAACTCACTTAGAATACTATTACAAAGATAATCTAAAGGTTCTTTTTTTTCTCTTCTTTTATTTCTCCCTCATTCTTTATATATTAGGTATCATATTCTGTATTCTTTGTCTATCCCTTGACTTACTTTGGGGGTAGTTGATTAGATTTTGCATCTGCATAGTAATTCATTGGTCTACTTTCTTTATAATGCTTTTATTTATTCTGGTGGAAGCTGTTTAGCCTTAAGAACACTTCCATCTATAGCATTCCCTCTAAAATACAATGTAGAGATGATTTGTGGGAGGTAAATTCTCTCATCTTTTGCTTATCCAGAAATTGTTTAATCCCTCCTTCAAATTTAAATGATAATATTGTCAGGTAGAGTATTCTTAGTTTGAGGCCTTTCTGCTTCATTGCATTAAATATATCATGCCACTCCCTTCTCGCCTGTAAGGTTTCTGTTGATAAGTCTGATGATATCCTCATGGGTTTTCCTTTGTATGTGATCTTTTTCCTCACTCTGGCTGCTTTGAAAAGATTGTCCTTGTCCTTGATCTTTGCTATTTTAATTATTATATATCTTGGTGTTGCCTTCCTTAGATTCCTTGTGTTGGTAGATCTATGCACTTCCATGTCCTGAGAGAGTATTTTCTTCCCCAGATTGGGAAGTTTTCAGCAATTAGCTCCTCAAAGACAATGTCTATCCCTTTTTATCTCTTTTCTTTTTCTGGTACCCCTATAATGCGAGTATTGTTCCGTTTGGATTGGTCAAGCACTTCTCTCAATATTCTTTCATTCCTAGAGATCCTTTTATCTCTCTGTGCCTCAGCTTCTTTGTATTCTTGCTCTCTAATTTCTATTTCATTTACTCTCTCATCTACTTCATCTAACCTGCTTTTAGATCTCTCCATTGTATGTTTCATTTCAGATACTGTATTCTTGTACATTTGTATCTCATTCCTAAATTCCTCCCTGAGTTCTTGAATATTTCTCTGTAGCTCTGTGAGCATGTTCATGAGTTTTATTTTGAAATCTCTTTCAGGAAGATGAGTTCAGTTTCATTTGGATTTTTTTGGTGTTTGTGGGATTTGTGTTTGAACCAGGTTCCTTTAACGTTTCATATTTGTATGTGGCGCCCTCTAGTGCCCAGAAACTCTACTATCTGGAGCTGCTCAGCCCCTGGCATGATACTGAGGGTCCCCAGGAATGGCACTGGTGCCTGGGGGGAAGAAAGAGCTGTGTCCTGCTTCCTGGCTATACTGCCTGCCTCCACTGCCAGAACCAGTGAGCTGAGCACACAGGTGTCAGCCTATGTGTTCTGAGTTTATAGCTGCCATAGGCAGAGCCTCACTCTGGCTGGCCTGATGAGAGGCCAGGGGCTGCCAGTGTGCGAGTTGGCCAGTGGTAGGAAGGTGCAGAAGGGTGCATATCATGGTGGGGGACCTCAGGGCTGTGGCTGGGTAGCCAGCCATGGGAATGGAGCACCTGAAGCTCCTAAAAGTTCTCAACCTGCTGGGCAGAGTGCAATCGGACAATTTTGTTCATCTGTCCTTTCTCCTGAGCAGCAAGCCCTGTGCAATCCTTGCTCGTTTAGCAACTCTCTCACTGTTGGGAAGTCTCTCGCACTGCCCACCTTTCTTTTGTCCCAGAGCGGCCAGATGTTGATCCCTGTTTTCCACAAGCAGCTGGAATCTCAGTCTCTCCAAGTATTCCATCTGTCTTAGCTTTCCAACCCCACTAATCTCCAGAGCCCCATGCAATGTTAGTTCTTCCTCCCAGAGCAGATCCCTAGGGCTGGGTGTTCAGCAGTCCTAGGCCTCCACCCCTTCCCTGCTTCATTTCTCATCCTCCCTCCAGTGAGCTCGGGTGGTGGAAGGGCTTGGGTCCCTCCAGATCGCATATTTGGTATGTTACCCTTTTCCTTGAGGTCTGTTGGTTTTCCCAGGTGTAGACATTCTGCTGCAGCCTTTTTCTTGTTGCTCTTTCAGGATTTGATGTATTTGTTATATTTTCATATTATATGTGGTTTTTGGATGATGTTTCTGTCTCAACTCTCATGCCACCATCTTTAATCCAAGTCCTCCTCATTCCAATATAATTTACTATCTCCTAGGGTTTCTGAAGTTTCTCCTAAGCTGCTTTTTCAGATCTGAGATGAGAGAATCACCTACTAAGACAACAGAAATCATGTAATGACATCTCCTCTCAGCTCTTACTCATATTAAAAACTGAATAATAAATAATTGAATGTCTCTGTGTTTGACTCACAGTGATTGCATTTTAGAACTGGGGAAGAGCTTACAGGGTAGTCTGGGTTACCAGTTAACTAATAGTCAAAAATAAGTAGATAAATCCATATCTAAGCCAGTTATATGATATTTGGATGGCTGCAAGCCCTCCAGAACTTTGATGTTGCATATTCCTTTAAAAATAAAATAGCTGGAGTGTCCATCCCATGCACAATAGGAGTGCTGATGTTCTCTTCAAGATAACTGTTGATGGCTCAACAATATAAAATAGCAATTCCAATGTGAGTTTACAGAATTAGGTTGTGTTTGAATGTCATCTACAGCTGTTGTGATTTTGATTAAGTTGATTAAGCTTTGTGTGTCTCCATTTTCTTATCTGTGAAAGAGAAATAATACTACCTACCAAATAGGATTACTCATGGGTTAAATTATCAATGCATTTTGAGTGTTCAGAAAAAGTATTTGGAACACAGTAAACAGTTAGTGAAATTTAGCTATGATGTTCCCATGTCACTTTGTTTCCTGTTTCCTCTGAACACTGGATCTCAAGTCTTAGTAGGGTTCTTTTCCCTTTCACTAGTCCTTGGAAGGCAGTTTCCTTCAGACTTCCCAGCTGCATCAAAAGCTCCTCTCAAAGCAAGTTAGCTTCTCCCACCCACTGTAACATCTTCCTCTGTTGACAGTGCTTGGATGCAGTTGTGGAAGAAGGTTTCCCCTTCCAAACCTTCAGTCTGAATAGGTGGTTTTCCTAATTAAGGGGAAGTTCTCTCCCCTAGCAGGATTCTGAACTGTCTGATTCTTAAGCAGTATTTGTTTCCTTCTCTCAGGAACAAGAATGGTGACCCTAATCCAAGGTTTTTTCTACAAAATTGGGTGCTTCTTTTCCATGTATTTGACAACAAATGTCTACCCAGTAGCTGTTGATGTAATTTCTTCATAAGCCATGGTTTTATAAAAATTAATTAATTAAATAGAAGTAGACTCATAGACACTGAGAAATGACTGGTGGTGACCATGGGGGAGGGGGTGGGGCATGTATCTGGAGAGGGTGAGGGGGATAAAGTGAAATGGAAATTCTTAATCATAATATAAGTTGGGGATGGTTGTACAGCGTGGAGAATATAACCAATGAATCTGTAACATCTTCCTCTGTTGACAGGTAGTAACTGTACTAGAGGGAGTGAAGATTTAATAATGTGGGTAATAATACTTGAAACCGATATAAGATTGTATATAAACTATACTTCAGTAAAAAGAAAAGAAAATTGATTGATATGGAAATCTATGGAGTTTGTAAAATTGTGTATTTTTGACAAAAGTTATTATAAAATGGACAGAAGAGAGATATGGAATAATTGACAAGGATGATCCTATAGGTTCGTAAATAAATTACCAAGTAAAACCTGAGCCAAACTATCTTCTATTTTCATTGTTATTCAAGTGAATTTCCTCATTTTCCCAAGTGGAAACTGTTTGCACAAAACAAAAATATTAGAAACAGAATCCTAAGAATTTGGGCAGTATAAGAAAACCTTGTTAAAACCTGAGAGTAGAGGTGGCTTTTGGCAGAATTATAAAGATTCTCTTTGTCACCTTTCTGAAGCTCTCTTCTGTCCCTCTTTTCTTTTCAAATTCTCCTTTCTCCCAGGCGTCTCTCTTCATTATTCTGAGGTGAGTGTACCTTTTATTAACTCATTAATTCAGTCAGTCAACACTGAGTTCTTAGGATGTGCTAGGCCATAGGTACTGGGAACACAACATAAACAAGAGAGGAATCTGGCTTTCTTGGAGCTTATGTTCATTTCTAAAGGCTATTCACCAGTTTGTAAAAGCCTATCTACCACTATGTAAAAAACAAGCTAGACTGAACTATACAGGGGGATGACAACACAACACAACACACACACACACACACTCAGGCCTAAAAATCTCAGAGAAACCTGAAGTTTTCAGTCGTGGTGGAGGGATTTTACGTACATTTGCTTGTTTAGTTGGTTTTTATTGTTTATATATTTTTGTTCTTTTTGCCTGGGAAATAAGCCTCTAAAACGAAAATAAACAATCTCCTTTTTTATTGACTTTCAGATAACTGAGGAGACATCATGGGACTTATAATCAGTGGATTCAACTGTCCCAAAGTAAGGAGTTATTATGTATATAGTCATATATATTTTGAGCATCAAATGCAAGAAAAAGAACTTGTTATTTTTCATTATATGTAGTCTGGCTAGCCACACATAACATAACTCAAAGCAGATTGAGTTCCACAAGAATACAAGTTTTTTATTTGCAACAAACGTGGTTAATATCTTTATCTAAAAACAACTGATAGAAACCAATAAGAAAATCACTAACATTTCCTAAGGAAAATAATCAAGATACATAAAAAGAGGAGTTCAGAAATAGTAAATGCAAACAACCAATAAACATTATTTATTATTTACATTAAATACATACTAAGACACACTGTTTTCACTAGCAAAATTAGGACGAAGTATTTTATATGGTGCATCCTTATGTGAAAATATTATACATTCCACAAAACAAGCTAAATCAAAAGAAGCAAATGATACAAAATTATTATGATACTGTACCCTTCTTATGGCATTATATCAAGAGTCATATGATGTCAATTTGTCTCATTCCTGGTGACTTCAACTGCCAGTTTTCTCCACTGTGAAGTTTCTATTTTTTTCTTTTGTAATTGTGCTTTATACAGTAGCATTTTGACATATTTTGAAATAATCAGCTTAAAAATGTCATGTTTCTCATAAGAATTATCCACTAGTTATAGCATCCATTAACATTTCCCAGTCTGAATCAAGTACTTCTATAATGGTTGCCAAATGGAAATTTTCTAATTTCATTACCTCATTATTATAATTACTCATTATCTAATTCCATATCTTCTACATTTTCAGTTTTCATTCATATACCCAATATTTTTATTAATGTACATGTATGAAATATATAATCATAAAAAAATAAATGCTGCTAAAATTATAAATTGATGCAACTAATCTCTTCATTATCTGCTACCTTTAAAGAATTTAGGGTTCTTCATTATTTTATAAATTTAATAAATTCCAGTTGACTTTTCTTTCAGAATATCAGGTTACATTTTTTGGTTAACAAATCAATTGACTACAAAGTGAGAAAAATTCAATTCACTCAACTTCAGTTGCATCAAGTCATATATTTGAATTCTGTCTTCTCTTGATTATAGGAGCTTACTGCTTTGTCCAAGATAAAAGGAGAAAAGTATTCAAGGTGGAAGCCAGGCTTTCTAATTCCAAAAGCAAAATACATATGGCATGACATCAAGGACAAAGAAGTAACTGGAAAACAAAACAAAAAACAGCAGTAGGATTTGTCTTTAAACTATTTCCTGGGCTTAGATAGTAGGGCGCAGGGCTAAGTTATTGCAAATACCATGACAGCAACATGATTCCTGAACTCCTAGGCACTCATTCTCTTTTTCTGGGAGAGGTCAACTGCCTATAGGGAAGGTGCCATGGAAGGAAGTGTTCCGATGTAATGAGGGCTACAGTTTTACAGTGGGGCTAGGAAAATCTTGATATACTACAAGAGATGCGACTAAATGTTAAAGTGCATGTTGCAAAATTGAGTAGCTGGTGCATTTCTGCATAACTCACTCCCTTAGACATATCAGGGCAAGTAGTGAAAAAAAATCTGACCACATCTTCCTTTAAAATTCCCCATTCTCTCATTATTTTGGTCTTCCAGGAAGGGCATCACTTCCCAGAAAAAGGGGTTCTTGGTGTTCTTGCTTTTTCCATTCATCATACTGTTTTGTGTGGTACAGGTGGAGATAGAGACATGAATATTTTAATGGATTGCTCCTTGTTAAATGTTTGCTATTTGAAGATAGGCTGAGAAGGTTCATCAAAAAAGGTCCATTGTAGAAGATGATGAAGAGGAAGGAGAGTTATAGAGCAGGAAGAGCAAGTAGATGACATCTAGTGCACCCCTGTTATTAAAAATTATAATAATAAGGAAATTGAGAACCAAGAAACATGTCTCATAAAACTCATGAAATGAAATAGAGATAAGACCCAAGGGGTCCTGCCACCTGCAAGTCTCCGAAATTGCCACCTCCTGGCTCATCTGTGCCCTGCACACCCCTAGGGCTGCGTTAAGGAACTCCAACTGAAGCCTACCTGCAGTGGTGAAGGTATGAAATTCCAAGAGTGAGGTTGCCATATAAAATAAAGAACTCCCAGTTAAATTTGAGTTTCAAATTAAAAACAAAAAATTTTAACATAAATAAATCCTAAATATTGCATAGGGTGTACTTATGTCTTAAAAACAATTTGTGTGTGTCAGCAATACAAATTTCATAGGACATCATATATCTTTACTTGCTAAATCGGCAACTCTACTTAAAAGCCACACAACCAAATAGTTAGAAATGAGGAGTCAAGCAATAAAATGGGGTAATGTGTCAAGGGGAAAGGATAACTTGACCAAGGCATTCATGATTTATGAAAGGATAGATTTGAGATGATACACCCATGATAAAATTTTAATTTCTTATATTTGAAATAAAGATTAATAATAACTGTAGTATTTTACAGGTTCATTGTAAATATGTACTGAGATTTTGTGTGTAATGAATACAATTAAAATAATACCTGGTAAGTGGTAACCATGAAATACACATGTAAATATACCTTATTTTATTGTCTTTAAGCATAAGTATCCTCATTTTCTAGATGATGAAATCAAAGCTCAAAGAGGTTGGGGTTGAGTAGGTGTCCCATAATATCATGTTTTGGAGAGTGTATGTATATATTTTGTTGTTGTTTGTTTTGTTTTGTTTTGTTTTGTTTTGTTTTGCTGGACCTGTTATTTAACCCAAGCCTGCATGACACTAAAACCCAAAATCTTAACTATCATACTATAAACATCATCCTTATATTTGTAGGAATTCATATTAAGAAATTAACCAGAGATTAATGAGGAGATTTATTTACTAGAATATTCACCACAGAGTTATTATAAAGGAATGAAATTTTTAAGTGGCTATCAATGATTGAAGAAACTGAAATCATACACTGAGAAAATACTGTCATCATTAAAGCTGGTATATAGAAAGATGAAATTCAACTAACTCAACTATTATTTTTATGGTAAAAGAAAAGTTTATTATATTTACTTGCAAGTATTTAAGTAAACATGTCATTTCTAAAAAGTGGAATTACTATTTTTAATTTATTCTTCATGCTTTTTAAATTTTCTACAATATACTTTCTTAATCAGAGAAAAAAATTGTAAACATTTACAAATTTGGTCAAATAAAGAAATATATTTAATATAATCAGGCTTACTCCCTCTTTATTAGGAAATGAACAATAAGTACCTATAACTGTAAAACAGTAAAAACATTTGAAACAGAGTCAAAACTGAAACAAAAAAATATAAAACAAGTAACAGTGGACTGAAAACTCTTATCTTTTACAATACATTTGAACGGCGTTAATGTACCATTATTTTTCAGGTTTTTTACAGTAACTATAGGATGGATGGCTGATAAAATTGGGGACTGGTTAACAAAAGTCATACCTCAAATATAAAAAAATAATTGAAATAAAAATGGCATATTTTGACAACTAGACATCACCAGAGTAAGAAATTTTCTATTCCAACATAGGTATCAAACTTTGCAACTTTGGAGTACCAGATAACTGCAAAATTATAGTTTCTTAGTTGTTATAATACTTGTGAAAGTCTGAGGTCCTCTTGTTCTAACTCTACTTATCCAGGAGGGCAGATCATTTCGGTGCGTCTTTAGAATAGATTTTGTACCTAGTCTTCCAGCAATTCCTTCAGAATTTAATTGTAGCTCATGTGGAACGGAGATATTATGAGTTTGACCCTTTTTACTTATCTTCTTTGCATGTTTCTCGTGGTGCCAAATAAACTAATCATTGCTAAAGACAGTTACTATCTAACTGTGTTACAATTCCAATATTACTTGATTTAGCAGATTATCCCTTGGCACATAGAGAATATAAAAGAATTTTAAAAGATACGATTTTGGACATTGAGGCATGTGAGTTGTCTAGAAGTGTTGCCTGAGTATGAGGAAAGACTTCTAGACTAAGTCATCCAAGCACTTTACAGAGCAATACATAGTCTGAATAAACTCCAACTTGTCAGAGGGTGGATGTGATGATGTTGGCAAAAAAATTAAAATAAAAGCAACCTTACGATCCTAGCAGGTTGAGATAATATTTATCTTTAGAACTGGGAAGATACAAATGAATGCAGGGAAGGTCCACTAGCCATTCAGGTTATTCTATGTAAAAGTAGCCAAGTCCTGTTCATATTGCAGAAGCTTCAAATGGCACAGCTTTCCACTGGGAACTGTGCCCATAAACCTGGCTGATACAAGTACCTACAAACTTGTATTAAAGTGATACAAGTCCCAGCTTCCAGGATGTATGACCTAGTCCCTAATTCAGTTTCTGATTAAAACTATATATTGACTCTACCAAGCAGGGAGAGGTTTAAGACCATCCTGATCAGGTTCTAGCCATGTGATAGGTCATGGTTTAGGTCTATAGAGCTGAATAAAAGGTTACTACTCCAAATATGAGAAAAAATCTAGAAGACTGGTGGTGAAAAGACTGTGAGGGAAATCAAAGTTCTTGGAAGTGATGCAAAATTCAAATGCCAAACTAGAGCTCAGAGGTAGGAAGTAAGGTCCCAAAGAGAGGTCACAGCCAACTAATTAATGATGGAGTCAAATGACAGGTGCATTGCACAGCAGTGGTAGGATTTGCATGCAGTTACAGAGCTAGCAGGTACTGTAATCATCTGGAATAAGTCACGTTCTTTTTCTGGGTCTCAATTTCTTCACTAATACGAGGGCAAAATATCACCTCCTCTCCTTTAAGCTCCAAAGTTATTTGGAGAATCAAGCATGATCCAGTCTCTTAAAGAGTAAAGAGTGAGGATTTCCCTAAATAAAGTAATAAAAATAAACTGAATTTGAACTACTGATGACACTTAGTTTCTTTCAATGATTAAGCACATTATAACCTGAGAAGCCCTTACCTCCCCTCTCACCATGTCCGCACCCTTTGACCCTCCATTACCAGAATGACACCTTTCCTTCTAGACAAAGCCCATCCCTCTAGATTTACTGTGGACTCTGTCACCTCATTCATTCAGTAGGCTTTGTTCCCTTAATTTCTTCTTCTCTTCAACATTTTTCTCCCTTCTTGTCACTTTTTCTCATCATATAAAAGTGCTCATTACTCTCATCTGAAAAAAAAAGTTTCTTTTTTTACATCTAGTTATAATCTTATCTCTCCATTTCTCAGTGTTTTAGAAGGAATAATGAACAATCTTACTTGCTTCTGCCTCTGTAATATGTCTTCTGCACTCAACTTACTAAAACAGTTCTCACTAGAAAAAAAACCAATAATGAAAATAATTACAGTGTGAAGAAGTCAGCATTAAATGATACTATGTGGAAGACACTATGAGGATATCTCCATAGCAACTTTAAAAAGTAAGCAAAATTTTTATTTCTATTTGAGACCTAACTCGCCTACTAAGGATGCAGAGATAGTCAGTGTTGGAGCCAGAACTGGACCACATGCTTAGCAAACTACAGATTTCCAACCCAGAGTTCCCTTCAAAGCTCCAGACCCATTACATAGTCTGGAACAAAAATATGGTACCTCCTTTCCCAGGCACAGCAATCTCAACAAGTGAAAAATCAAACCCATAATCCCCTTGCTAAATCTGCGCCCCCATGCCTATCCACTTCTTATTGCCTGCCCCGTTGAGAGGGGCACACAGCCTTCCTTTGTTCCTCTTCTTCTTAAAGGCTGAGCTCCTCCCAGCCCTGCAACATGTGAAACACACACTATGCTTGATTTTGCTTTATCTCTGAGGAGTCTCTATCTTTATATTCCATAAACATTTATTGAGCAGTTACTACGTAGGGTGGAGCTCAGGGACTAGTGATATCAAGAAATGTATAATATGATACCTATATTCCATAAATTTATAATTTGAGCTGGAAAAGACAACTCAAAACAGTTGAAAGAAGCTGTATACAAATCACTTAGTTTCACCTGCAGCAAAATATAGGAATCTATTTTCGTATATCCCTGATAAATGGGCATCCTCACTATGCTTGGGCATCCCAATAAAGCATAATTTACATGCTCTTTTACACTGGACTGAAATCTCTCTCTCTTTTTCTACCCTCTGAAACAACAAATAATAAACTCAATTGTTTGATCCTTCTCTTTTCCTTCAAATATTAAAAGCATAGGACTGCTGTCCCTGAATTAAGCTTCTGGATTTCTTTGTAATTCATTGTCCAGCTGTATTAATAATACAACACACTTATCATAATTGTCAGTTATTATTAATTGAACCCCATTATAAGCCAAGAGCTGTGCTAAGAGATGTGGGCGTATGAATGCAAAAGATACAGCTCCTGTCCTCATAGATGTTTAATGAATTCGGAGGGATAGTACATACATACAAAATGGGACATAACCAATGGTGAAAACTGCACTAAATGCCTTGGTAAATACAATAATCCACTCTAGAAAGAGTCTTTTATCAACTGTGATGATGCTCGAAGTAAGTACAAGATCTGAAATGGTCACTGCCCAGAAGGATATAGTAGGTGCTTTTACTTTTCAATGTAAATACTGTATATATTGATAATATTTATAAACATGTAATTTTTACAATATATGTAATATATGTAAATGTATTTATAATATTTACAAATATTTGTTTATAATACATGTGCCTACATATAACTTACTATGTATATATATTTATTTTAGATATCTATCCCTAACTCTTGTTGATCTATCTACCTATCAGTTGATTGATCTATCTGTATCTTGTATGTACCTGAAAACAGGTCTAGGTTCAAAATGCACACTCTCTAGTTCTCAGAAAACCCTCCATCATACTTGTGCATCAATACCAGGTACAGGTTCCTTCTCAATGGTTCTAAGAAGATTTGCATGTGTATAGCAACATGCATGCAGAAAATGAAGTGGATACTCACTAAATATATCTTTTGACAAGCAAGATAAAAAGAGTGGAAAAAAATAACTGAAAAATGAAATTAAAGCCTTTATTCTGGCATTACCTTGCAAACCTATCACAAAAATCTGTATGTAAGAGGTTTGGGACCATAAGTGAAACTTCTCTAAAGAAACCCATTTTTTGAAATAAAGTATCAGGCCAATTTCAAATTCTCACATGATTATTTGCTAAAAAAAAAGGAAGCAAAGTCATTGCCTTTATGGGAGAATCAAAATTTATTTTAGTTTTTAGAAAATAAAACAGTACCAAATAAATCAAAACATCATCAACTTCTTTGCAAAGAAACATGTTTCTCTAATGTAAATATTATAAACATTGGCAATATACTCCGTTTTTAAAAGTAAATAATAAATTATAATAAAATACCTGTTTGTCATCAATTTTCTCTTTCAACTATTAATCACACATAGGGATATCAGGTAAACTCCACAAATTTTCTAATGATATGTAACTGTCACATAACATATGTAAGAAATACTTTAAAAGGTACTTGTAATTAAATTATATGTTAAAAATATACTCTTCTTCTGTTCAGCTTGAAGTATCTAAACTGTATATACACATTAACAAAGGTCATCTGTGTTGAGGATCATGACTTTATTTATTTTTTTTCATTGTATCTCTGTGTCCTGAAAATCTAATTACCTTTTAAAAAGTAAATACTAACAAGAATATTAGTTATCTCTGTTACAAGAAAAATTACCCTCAAATTTGTGGCCTTTAGCAGTTGTTTATTTTTCAGTCATGTCCAATGTTGGAAGCTAAGGTTTCTGTGGCTATTCCAGATGCAACTTACCGTTCTGGGATGATAGAACACTATTTTTGAGCTGTACTTACGGTGAAGAGAAGAAGGAAGAGAACTGGCAAAAATCACTCAGTGGCTCATCAGACCACGTGACCACCTGCTCACTGGTCATTGGCAAAACAAATCACATGACTCAGCCCCACTGGAGCCCACAGAAGGCACAGTCATTTGGCAATGAGTGGGTAATACCATTTTACTGGAAGAAGTAATGACTATTGAGTACAACAACAGCCTCTGCAGAGTGTAAACTATTCTATTTTGAAATTTCCAGACTGCGGAAATTGTAGTATTCATAAAGGGAACTTTAAATAAAATATTTATGTAGATTTTATATATATATATATAATGTGTATAATGTATCTAGCCAGAATAAGAAGCTAAACTCCTGCTGGGTATTTTTTTTAATATTTAAGGTTCATTGCCATCTTTGGGGACTTAATCTTGAACAAATCTTCACCTATCCCAAAAGTATGGCCCATCAACAATTTTATGAAGTTATACAGTGAAATTTGAAAAATATTCCTAACATAAAATAGCCCAAACAACTTCCTTGTTCAGAGTGTGTTACCCATCTCAATAGTCTACTTCTGCACATCAAGATGTGCTTAATCCTAAAAACACTTATTAAACACTCTCCTCTCAAAAGCCCACACTCAAAGGGAATATGGACACTTGCAGGTAAGACGGAGCTGGGTGCCAAAGTCACGCTGAAGAACACCCCAGCATTCACGCATGGCAGGGAGAGGCGGTCACTTCCAGCTTCAGAAAGCCACCACGCGGCTTTCATGACTGCCCACCATAAATACGCTCATCAGCCTTAAGGAAGGGGCTCGCATGTGCATTCTGACACTCTGCTCACATCGTTAGGCAACTAGACCAAAAGTGCTTAAGCAATGAGCCACTTGAGGCCAAGGAAGGAAGCCAATGTTCGATCTGAGGAAAATGCAAACATTTACAATCTAAAGTGAGAGACATGCAAATAAACTTAGTAATATTCTTAGAGCTTATATTTCTTAATTAAATGGAAGAGCCACGGCTCCATGCCTGCATTAACAGGGATAGCTAGGAGGTACTGACTTAGAATTAAATGATAAAAAGGCATAACTCTTAGTTTGGGAAATAATTGGAATAATTTTCAGACTACTGAGAATATGGAGGCCATTGCAGTTTGCAAGCTAGAGTTGGCAGGCTCAAGCCACAGGCCTTTTCTTTTTTTTTTTAAATAGCAAGAAAGAACAAAAGAAAAATTTAAAAAAAGGATGAGAGGGACTGATACAAAAATCTGAACAAAAATACATGAAAAATTCATGAAAAATACACATGCACTTTTCTTTTTCTCAAACCTTTTTTTCAATCCTGCACTCTTTAAAGGTAAGATTTGATTTAAACGCTATGCTCAGGATGGAAGAACAGACAAATCCGATGATGCCTTCTTTATTTTAGTAGTTTCAAGCTGCAACAAGGTGCTGCTAAGCCTTGTGTTTGTGACCTCATCTCATTTTTTAAGTCGTTTATAACTTCACATAAGATTTCACTCCAAGATGAGAACATGAGGTTTCAGTCTAGAAGCAATCATTATTTATAAATGTTTAAAGGATTTCCAGGCCATTTTGAATACAAATAAATGAATAACTAGAAAATTACAAAGTGTGGCCGATTTGTTTTGGGCCGTCCTCTGGTCTGATGAGAAGGGGGAGAAACAGTTTGACTTCACATAGTTTTCCACCAAAAGGGAAGTTTTGCTTTCCACATGCATGGGTTCCTACAACATGACCTCTTTTTCATCCAGACTTGGTTATACTGCCTGGAAGATTAACAGGGGTCTGTCTAAGACTCAGTTCTTTGGGGATTGGCTCTTCTGCTTGAAGATTAGAATTCTACACATTTGGTCTCTCCTGGAAATTATATCAAAGAGCCACTCATAGGCCAGACAAAAAAGGCAGAAGACCAGAATCAAAGCCAAGACCTTTAATCTCTGTCCATGTTTTGGCAGGGATAATAAGTGAGCATCGCTATATTTTTAGAGGTCTGCCCTACAGAAAAGCAAGCCCATATACATATATATATGTACATGCATATATATGACTGCATATACCAAATATATATTTTATATATATCATTATATATATCAAATGTATATCATATATATCACATATACATGTAATTTGTATATATAATAATTGTATATATAACCATATATATAAAATACTATATGCCAAATGCACCAGGTATAAATGTATTCTGTAGTTAAACTGAACTTTCCAAATGAGCCACTAGACCTGAATACATTCTTGCTCATCTTTAAGAACACAGATGAGAAAACAATGACAATAAATCTAAATATTTGATGCCACCGAGATAACTTTTTTCTCTGTCCTTTTGTCATTGCCAAGCAAACTTTGAATGTATCTTCAGCAAATGCCATATGAGAAAGATAAGACTGAAGATTTCACCTAGGAAAGAGCTGGGCGTATGGACAGGAATCCAAGTGTCAGGTCCTATACTGCAATGACTAGGTGAATGTTCGTACAATTCCTGTTTTCCTCTTTATCTTTTTTAAGCTTTAATTTCTTCCCCTATAAAATAGGAGTGAACAAGATTCTCTCTCAAGTATTTTTAGGTCTAAAAATATCAGTTGCTATACTTCAAGATGTTATTTCCTCCAGGAATTAGGCATATAGGGGGAAATAGCAAGTTTTTAACAACAGCAATATCATGAAGTTGTATTTCTTCCTTTGTAAATTGACCTACTACTAATTGGATGTGGACCTATGTAATTGCATTCATTGAAAGATATTTCTAGGCCCATCTTATGCTCAGTAATCTCTGGCATGTTTTCCATTGCATTCCCATCACTAGTATTTAATACATAGGATGAGCTTGAAATATGCATTGAATAAATAAGACAACAAAGAAATGAATGAACTCATGCCCCTGCAGAGAGTTGTCTTTATCTGGCAAGAAAAAATCAGGAAAGCATACCCACAACAATGAAAAGAGGATCTAAGTCCTCCAAATTGTGCTTTTTGCTGAAAGGTGATGCTTCAGACCATGGTCAGGAGACTCGGCTCTGCGTGAACCAGCCCAGACACGTTACGTGCACAGACACTTCCACCTGGACATTCCTACTGACATCTTGGGATGTTGGAACCTCACATCACTTGGCCACCCCAAAAGTGCTGCTGGGAGTGAGGGAATCACTGAGGCAAAGGCTGTTTGCAGATGAAAAGGAATGGATTCCTCTTCCCTGTCCAGGGCAGAAACTCCACATTTGCTTCTGTGCAAGTGCAAATAGCACCACTTACGCTTAACTAGAAACCTGCCGCTCTGCAGTTGTGCTCTCCTTTTGGAAGGCACCCCCTACCGACACCCGGTCATAAGCAACCCTCTCTTTCTCTTTTTCATCCACTATAATCCAAAAGTTCAGGAGGTGAAATATTCTGTTTATTTTGTTTAAATGACAATCCACATTTTTATTTCTTGATCAGAAAATCCACAAAGGTGATACATTAAGCTCTCATTGCCTTGTTTCACATCCCATGTCTTCTAAGTTATATACGTATTTATTATATGGCTCAATATGTAAAAAGAAGAAAGAGAAAAAGAAAGAAAAACTAAAAGAGGGGGATAAAAAAAATCTCTGTTTCAAATAATGAGCATGGGCACCTTTTCGCCTCAGGCCTTCATACACAATTTAGCCAGGAAGCCAGGGTAGATCATGATTTAGCTTTTGACATCTCCTGCCTTCAGGCCAGGAGAGACTAATACCGATTTCTGACTCTGAGCACGCCACAGGAAAAAAAAGTGAGAGAGAGAGAAGCCTTTTATTGACTAAATGATAAAGAGGTTTGTAATGATAAATAACAGTCATTTTATTGTGGAATTCCCCAGAAAAGATGCATTCTGCAGTGTCTGAAGGAGCCTAAAAGCTGAGTTTGGTTCCCTATGGAGCCGAACCTGTTAAACTCCAATTTTTACAGCCAGGGATAGGGGTCACAAATTGTGGGGACCTCTGGCTATTAAAACCACACATGTACCTTACATGCTTTGGTTCTAGCCTGTTTCTCGGCTCAAAGAAAATCACCAAAGTCTGGGTCCAAGGGTAACTGATGGAGGCTGTGTCTGTCCTTCAATCTGGTATCTGTCTGTCTGCTTCACCTTCTTCTGACTCCACACGCTCAGGTCCTGATGCAATTCAGTGGCTTCTATACTCAGGCTGCTGGAGGAACCACTGCCAGGGTTGATCGATAGTTTAATTGTAAACTTTGGGAACAGTAATGGATAATTTGGCTTGAACCGTCCATTATGAGCAATGTTGTCTAGAAGAAAGCCTTCAAAATTAAACAAGAGTTGGGCCACATTATTGCATTTGTACAACTCACCCAGAGTTAAATAAATCCCCTTTCACAAACGCTGTCTTGGCATTCTATGGAGCTCGATACACATAGGCCAGGCAAGGAAGGAGGAACAAAATAGCAAATATACCAAAGTTAAAGTTACCTATTTCATTTCTTCAGAAACATTATCATTATATTATTACTATTGTTACTATAATAATTATTTAAAGTCCTCTTTAAATAATGAGACATCTAAATAAGTAAATGAATTATTTTTCAGGGGATGATTTTTTTTAAATTTTTTAATGGAAATTACAGTCAATGAACTTAAGAAAAGGTAGATGTAAATTATTTATAAAAAAATTCCCTACAAGAGCCATTAGCATTGAGGACTTCCATAGAGCAGACTTCTTAGAGAAATATGCAAGATCATTTGAGTGTCAGTTCTTTCTGCATAAAGAAACTCTATAAGAAAAAGTGAAGAACAACAAGGGAATTGTATAGTTATATTTGGGGTTTAAAACTACAACCCCCAAAGCAGGGTGATCCCATCCAAGTAGGAACCATTACAGCCTTCATCAAACCTGCAAAGGGTATCCCCACAGACAAACTGCTCACGTTTACCCCAGAGCAGGAGATGCAAACACACAACCTGGTGAAGGGGTAGGGCTCAGCTGCAGTGTTTGGTGGGGGCTTATCTTGGTGGCTCACAAGAGCATTTTCCCAAGGAAATATCCAGTAGAAGATTGAAAATATCACCATGCAAATATAGAACTCTAGGAAGCAGGGGTAGAAAAAAAAAATGAGGGTTCTGAAGTGACTTGGACAAGGTACTTAGCCAAACCATGACTCAGTTTACCTGTACATTAAATGAGGTTAATAATAATACTCAGGGTGGAGGATTCTCAAGATGGTAGCATGAGTGGGGTGGCAGAAATCTCCTCCCAGAACCATATATACTTTGAAAATATAGCAAATACAACTATTCCTAAAAGAATGACCAGAAGATATAGTACAACAGTCAGGTTACATCTACATCTGCGAGAACTCAGAATCTCATGAAAAGGGTAAGATACAAAGCCGTGACTAGGTGGGACCTGAGCGCTCCCCCAACCCCAGCTCACTGGTGGGAGGAAAAGAATTAGAGTGGGGAGGGAGTGGAAGCACAGGACTGCAAAATAACCAGAACTTCAGGCACCCTAAACACCTGGGTGGCAACACAGTACCAAAGCCCCTCATGGTGATAAGCAGCCTGCTGTTCATTGCCCCCTACTGGCACTGCAAGTGAACTGGCTGATCTGCCATTGCTGCGTAGCAACCGGGGAGCAACACAGCCCACAGCAACCACACAGAGGGTTCTCCCAGCACACAACTAACTAGGTCAGACCCAGAGGCTGCCCTCTGCCCGCAGTCAACCAATACAGACAGTGGAGACTGGTGCAGAACCCAGAAGGCACAAAGGGGCTTTATTCTCATAGTGAACATGTGTTGCTCGCCTGCAACCCCTACCAGTGCCCTAGGCCATCCTGAGTTCCATCCTGCCCATGGAAGCTCAGGAGATCAACCCAGAGGCTACCCCCTGTGCGTGGCTGACTGACACAGGCAGAGGAAGCTGGTTTGGAGTCTGTAAAGCACATAGGAGCTCTGTTCTCACAGCAAACACACACTGATCACCTGCAACCACTGCCAGTGTCCTAGGCCTGAGACCCGTCCTGCCCACGGCAGCTCAGGGGATTAACCTAGGGGTACCCTTCATGTGGCTGACTGGCACAAGCAGAGGAAACAGGCGTGGAGTCCACAAAGCACATAGGGGCTCTTTTCTCATGGTAAACACACACTGATTGACAGCAACCACTGCCAGTGCCCTAGGCCATCTTGAGGGGGCCCTGCCCATGGCAGCTCAGGGGATCAACCCAGAGGCTGCTCCCTGTGTGTGGTTGCCCAACATAGGCAGCAAAGATGGACAAGGTGACCAGGAAGCAGGGAGGGACTTTGTTCTCCCAGCTAACACACATGCCACTCACCAGTGATCACTTCCATCACCATAAAAAGGCAGAAGAAACTTGATCAGTCCAAAATCCCTCAAACCCTAGTGAGAAGGCCTGGTGAGACCAAAATTACCCATCTTCCAGAAAAAGAATTAAAAATAAAAGTCATAAGCATGCTGATGGAGCCACAGAGAAATATGCAAGAGTTAAGGGATGAATTTAGAAGGGAGATAACAGAAATGAAACAAACAATGGGAGGATTTAAGAGCAGACTGGATGAGGAGGAAGAGACTGTTAATGGAATAGAAATCAGAGAACAGGAATGCAAAAAGCTGAGGCAGAGAGAGATAAAAGGATCTCTAGGAATAAAAGAATATTAAGAGAACTATGTGATCAATTCAAATAGAACAATATTTGCATTATAGGGGTACCAGAAGAAGAAGAATTGAGAAAAATAGATAGAAAGTGTCTTTGAAGAAATAATTGCTGAAAAATTCTCAATCTGGGGAAGGAAATAGTCTCTCAGACCATGGAAGCCCACAGATCTCCCAACATAAGGGACTCAAGGAGGACATCACCAACACATATAATAATTAAAATGGCAAAGATCAAAGACAAGGACATAGTATTAAAAGCACCCAGAGAGAGAGAAAAGATCACCTACAAAGGAAAACCCATTCAGCTATCATCAGACTTCTCAGCAGAAACCTTATAGGCCAGAAGAGAATGGCATGATATATTCAATGCAATGAAAAAAGAAGGGCCTCAGACCAAGAATACTGTATGTGGCAAGATTATCATTAAAATTTGAAGCAGGGATTAAACAATTCACAGATAAGCAAAAGTTGAGGGAATTTACCTCCCATGAACCATCTCTACAGTATATTTTAAAGGGACTGCTCTAGATGGAAGTGCTCCTAAGGCTAAACAGATGTCACCAAAGAAAATAAAACCACAGCAAAGAAAGTAGACAAACCAAACACTAACTAAATGCAAAATAAAATCAGCTGTCTACAAAATTAGTCAAGGGAAACACAAAAGAGTACAGAATAAAACACCAAACATATAAAGAGTGTGAAAGGAAGAAAAAGAAGGGAGAGAAATAAAGAATCATCAGACTGTGTTTATAATAGCATAATAAATGAGTTAAGCTAGATGGTTAGATAGGAAAGAAGCTACCCTTGAACCGTTAGTAACCATGAATCCAAAGCCTGCAATGGCAAAAAGTACATATCTATCAATGATCACCCTAAATGTAATTGGATTGAATGCACCAATCAAAAGATACAGACTAATAGAATGGATAAAAAAACAACACCCTTCTATATGCTGCTTACAAGAGACTCACCTCAAACCCAAAGACATACACAGACTAAAAGTGAAGGGATGGAAAAAGATATTTCATGCAAACAATAGGGAGAAAAAGGCAGATGTTGCAGTACTTGTATCACACAAAATTGACTTCAAAATAAAGAAAATAACAAGAGCTAAATAAGGAGTAGAAGAATTAAAGATGGTGGCATGAGAGGTAAGACAGAGTCTTCCTCCTAAAACCGCATTTAATAAGAAAATATAATTAATACAATTAACCCTGAGAGAGCAACAGGAAAGAGGACTGTGCCAGACTGCACACACCTGGAGAAAAGAGCAGACCTCATGGAACAGGGTAAAGTACCAAAGCTGTGGCCTGGCAGGACCCAAATCCTTCCCCCACCCCAGCTCACTGGTGGGAGGAAGAGAAACTGAGCAGGGAGGGAGTGGAAGCCTGGGACTGCTGAATACCTAGCTCCGGAGATCTGCGCTGGGAGCACAAACCTACATTTCACGGTGCTTTCATCATACTCGCATGATTATGGGGTTGGAAAGCTGGAACAGGCAGAGTTCCAGGGGACTGGGATTCCAGCCACTTGTGGAAAGCAGGGATCCATATCCGGCTGCTCTGGGACAAAAGCTTACACCTGTGGGCTCCACCCACTGGTCCAGGCAGTGGAGACAGGCACAGCAGCCGGGAAGCAGGAAATAGCTCTTTCCTACCCCCAGGCACCAATGCCACTCCCCTGCGACCACCGACATTGCTTCAGCGGCTGAGCAGCTCCAGAGAGTAGAGCTTCTGGACACTAGAGGGCACCATATACAAACATGAACCACCAAAGGAGCCTTCTCCAGAGTAAAATCATTAATACATCTCTCGAAAAAGATTTAAATGACATGGACCACATGACTCTTCCTGAAAGGGAGTTCAAAATAAAAATAATTAAATAATTAACATGTTTATGGAGGTTCAGAAAGGTATTCAAGAACTCAGGAATGCATTCTGGTCAGAGATTGAATAATTGAAGACCACAATGGGGGGTATTAAAAACAGATTGGATATGGGGGAGGAGACAATAAATGAAATAGAAACTAGAGAAGAGAAATACAAAGAAGCTGAGGCACAGAGAGAAAAAAGGAACTCTAAGAATGAAAGAATATTGAGAGAACTGTGTGACCAATCCAAACGGAACAATATTCACATTATAGGGATTCCAGAAGAAGAAGAAGAGAGAGAAAGGGATAGAAAGTGTCTTTGAGGAGGTAGTTGCTGAAAACTTCCCCAATCTGGGGAAGGAGATAGTCTCTCAGGCCATGGAGATCCACAGATCCCCCTACACAAGGGACCCAAGGAAGACAACACCAAGACATATAGTAATTAAAATGGCAAAAATCAAAGATAAGGACAGACTATTAAAAGCAGCCAGAGAGAGAAATAATATCACATACAAAGGAAAGCCCATCAGGCTAACATCAGACTTCTCAGGAGAAACCTTACAGGCCACAAGGGAGTGGCTTGATGTATTTAATGCAATGAAGCAGAAGGGCCTGGAACCAAGATTACTTTATCAGGCAAGATTATCATTTAAATTTGAAGGAGGGATTAAACATTTTCCAGATAAGCAAAAGCTGAGAGAATTTACCCCCCACAAACCATCTCTACAGTTTATTTTGGAGGGACTGCTATAGATGGAAGTGTTCCTAAGGTTTAATGCTGTCACCAGAGGAAATAAAACCACAGTAAAGAAAGCAGAACAGCTAGTTACTAAGCAAATGCAAAATTAAATTAACTATTCCCAAAGTCAATCAAGGGACAGACAAAGAATACAGAATATGATACCTAATATATAAAGAATGGAGGAGGAAGAAAAAGGAGAAAAAGAAAAGAACCTTTAGATAGTTTTGTAATAGCATATTAAGTGAGTTAAGTTAGACTCTTATATAGTAAGGAAGTTAACCTTGAACCTTTGGTAACCACGAATCTAAAGTATGCAATGGCAATAAGTACATACCTATTGATAATCACCCTAAATGTAAATGGACTGAATGCACCAATCAAAAGACATAGAGTCACTGAATGAATGAAAAAAACAAGACCCATCTATATGCTGCCTACAAGAGACTCACTTTAAACCCGAAGACATACACAGACTAAAAGTGAAGGGATGGGAAAAGATATTTCATGCAACTAAAAAATAGGAGTTGCAGTACTTCTATCAGACAAAATAGACTTCAAAACAAAGAAAGTCACAAGAGACAGAGAAGGACATTGCATAATGATAAAGGAGTCAATCAAACAAGAAGATATAACCATTATAAATATCTATGCTCCCAACACAGGAGCACCTACATATGTGAAACAAATACTAAATGAATTAAAAGGGGAAATAGAATGCAATCCATTCATTCTAGGAGACTTCAACACTCCACTCACTCTGAAGGACAGATCAACCACACACAAATAAGTAAGGACACAGAGGCACTGAACAACACATTAGAACAGATGGACCTAACAGACATCTACAGAACTCTACACCAAAATGCAGCAGAATACACATTCTTCTCAAGTGTACATGGAACATTTTCAAGAATAGAACATATACTTGGCCACAAAAAGAGCCTCAGTAAATTCAAAAAGATTGAAACTGTACCAACCAGCTTCTCAGACCACAAAGGTATGAAACTAGAAATAAATTATGCAAAGAAAATGAAAAATCCCACAAACACATGGAGGCTTCACAACATGCTCCTAAATAACCAATAGATCGATGACCAAATAAAAACAAAGATCAAGCAATATATGGAGACAAATGACAACAATAATTCAACACCACAAAATCTGTGGGATGCTGAGAAGACCATGCTAAGAGGAAAGTATATTGCAGTACAGGCCTACCTCAGGAAAGAAGAACAATCCCATGTAAGCAGTCTAAACTCACAATTAATGAAACTAGAAAAAGAAGAACAAATGAGGCCCAAAGTCAGTATAAGGAGGGACATAATAAAGATTAGAGGAGAAATAAATAAAATCGAGAAGAATAAAACAATAGAAAGAATCAATGGAAACAAGAGCTGGTTCTTCGAGAAAATAAGCAAAATAGATAAACCCCTAGACAGACTTATCAAGAAAAAAAAGAGAGTGTACACACATAAACAGAATCAGAAATGAGAAAGGAAAAATCACTACAGACACCACAGAAATACAAAGAATTATTAGAGAATACTATGAAAAATTATATGCTAACAAACTGGATAACCTAGAAGAAATGGACAACTTTCTAGAAAAATACAACTTTCCAAAGCTGACCAAAGAAGAAACAGAAAATCTGAACAGAACAATTACCAGCAACGAAATCGAACTGGTAATCAAAAAACTACCTAAGAACAAAACCTATGGACCAGATGGCTTCACCGCTGAATTTTATCAAACATTTAGTGATGACCTAATACCCATCCCTCTTAAAGTTTTACAAAGAGTAGAAGAAGAGGGAATACTTCCAAACTCATTCTATGAGGCCAGCATCATTCTAATACCAAAACCAGGCAAAGACACCACAAAAAGAAAATTACAGTCCAATATCCCTGATGAACATAGATGCAAAAATAATCAACAAAATATTAGCAAATTACAAAATACATCAAGGGGATCATACACCATGTCCAAGTAGGATGCAAGCATGCAAGGATGGTACAACATTCAAAAATCCATTAACATCACCCACCACATCAACAAAAAGAAGGACAAAAACCACATGATCATCTCCACAGATGGTGAAAAAGCATCCAACAATATTCAAAATCCATTCACAATAAAAACTCTCAACAAAATGGGTATAGAGGGCAAGTACCTCAACATAATAAAGACGATATATGACAAACCCACAGCCAACATTATACTTAATAGTGAGAAGCTGAAAGCTTTTCCCCCAAGATCGGGAACAAGACAAGGATGCCCACTCTCCACACTTCTATTCTACATAGTACTGGGGGTCCTAGCCACAGCAATCAGACAACACCAAGAAATAAAAGCCATCCAGATGGGTAAGGGAGAACTCAAACTGTCACTGTTTGCAGATGACATGATATTGTACATATAAAATCCTAAAAAAAATCACTCCAAAATTACTAGATCTAATATCTGAATTCAGCAAAGTTGCAGGATACAAAATTAATACTCAGAAATCTGTGGCATTCCTATACACTAACAATGAACTAGCAGAAAGAGAAATCAGGAAAACAATTCCATTCACAACTGCATCAAAAAGAATAAAATATCTAGGAATAAACCTAACCAAGGAAGTGAAAGACCTATACCCTGAAAACTATAAGACATTCTTAGGAGAAATTAAAGAGGACACTAAGAAATGGAAATTCATCCCATGCTCTTGGCTAGGAAGAATTATTATTGTCAAAATGGCCATCTTGCCTAAAGCAATCTATAGATTCAATGCAATCCCTATCAAAACACCAACAACATTCTTTAATGAACTGGAAGAAATAGTTCTAAAATTCATATGGAACCACAAATGACCCCGAATAGCCAAAACAATCCTGAGAAGGAAGAATAAAGCAGGGGGTATCTCACTTCCCAACTTCAATCCCTACTACAAAGCCCCAGTAATCAAGACAATTTGGTACTGGCACAAGAACAGACCCAACGACCAGTGAAACAGAATAGAGACTCCAGACATTAACCCAAGCATATATGGTCAATTAATATACGATAAAGGAGCCATGGATATTTAATGGGGAAATGACAACCTCTTCAACAGCTGGTGTTGGCAAAATTGGACAGCTACATGCAATAGAATGAAACTGGATTATTGTCTAACCCAATATACAAAAGTAGACTCAAAATGGATTAAAGACCTGAATATAAGTCATGAAACCATAAAACTCTTAAGAAAAAACATAGGCAAAAATCTCTTGGACATAAACATGAGCAACTTCTTCATGAAGATATCTCCCTGGACAAGGGAAACCAAAGCAAAAATGAACAAGCGGGACTATATCAAACTAAAAATCTTCTGTACAGCAAAGGACACCATCAGTAGAACAAAAAGACATCCTACAATATGGGAGACTATATTCATTAATGACATTTCCGATAAGGGGTTGACATCTGAAATATATTAAGAGCTCATGCCCCTCAACAAACAAAAATCAAATAATCCAATTTAAAAATGGGCAGAGGATCTGAAAAGACACTTCTCCAAAGAAGAAATTCAGATGGCTAACAGGCACATGAAAAGATGCTCCACATCGCTAATCATCAGAGAAATGCAAATTAAAACCACAATGAGATATCACCTCACATCAGTTAGGATGGCCAACATCCAAAAGACAAACAACAACAAATGTCAGCCAGGATGTGGAGAAAGAGGATCCCTCCTACACTGCTGGTGGGAATGTAAATAAGTTCAACCATTGTGGAAAGCAGTATGGAGGTTCCTCAGAAAACTCAAAATAGACATACCATTTGACCCAGGAATTCCACTTCTAGGAATTTACCCTAAGAATGCAGTAGCCCAGTTTGAAAAAGACAGAAGCACCCCTATGTTTATCACAGCACTATTTACAATAGCCAAGAAATGGAAGCAACCTAAGTGTCCATCAATAAATGAATGGATAAAGAAGAGGTGGTACATATACACAATGGAGTATTATTCAGCCATAAGAATAAAATAAATCCTACCATTTGCAACAACATGGATGGAGCTAGACGGTATTACTCTTAGTGAAATAAACCAGGTGGAGAAAGACAAGTATCAAATGAGTTTATTCATCTGTGGAGTATAAGAACAAAGCAAAAACTGAAGGAACAAAACAGCAGCAGACTCACAGAACCCAAGAATGGACTAACAGTTACCAAAGGGAAAAGGACTGGGGAGGATGGGTGGGAAGAGACAGATAAGGGGGAGAAAGGGGCATTACAATTAGGACACATAATGTAGCAGTGGGGGGGACACGGGAAAGGCAGTATAACACAGAGAATACAAGTAGTGATTCTATAGCATCTTACTACGCTGATGGACAGTGACTGTAATGGGGTATGTGGTGGGGACTTGATAATGGGGGGAGTCTAGTAACCATAATGGTGCTCATGTAATTGTACATTAATGATACCAAAATAAAAAAATAATAATAATAGTACTCAGGTCATGGAGTTCTTATGGGCATTAAGTAAACTAATTCATGAAAGGCAGTTAAATCAGTAGAAGGCACATTATAACTGCTGACTTGAGTAATAATAATTGTGATTCCTAAAATGTGGAGAGTTGTCAGTTTGAGACAGTTTCTTTTAAAAAGTCTTTGTATTTCTAGTTACAAAATTCTGCCCATTCCTCTTGTGTGGATGGAGGGGAGATTTTCCTTGGACATAATTTCATTTTTATGTTTACTATAGCCAACATTCTAAATTGTTTTGATATAGGAAGCAGATGGTGGTTCATAGTTTGCCTTACACTTTGATTTGTATGATAGTAAACTACCTTGCACGTCAGTAGTAAAGTTCAAGATCCACAGGTCCCAACTCTTTACATTCTGTCCTCTCAACCCCTATGCAGCCACTGAGCTCTATCTTCCCCGTCAGGGTATCCCCCAGATTCCTCAATTAATCCCAGGGCAAGAAAGCCACATTTAAGAGGCTTGGTATGCTCTGGTTATGAACAAGTGCTCCACAATCAGATTGGCCTGCCTGGATTCCAGCTTCACTGTTAACCAACTGGGTAACTTAGGCCTTGGACTTAAATACTCTGAACTCCAGTTTCCTCATTTGTAAATAAGGATAGTGATATCTATCCCTCAGGACTGTGTAAAAAATTAAAAGCAATCAAGTTGGTGAAATACATTAAAAAATAGCAATTGGTTGTTGTTCTTATTAAAACTATATTATTAATCAATAAGGTTTTCTTCTAGCCAGACTCTGAGACACTGTTCCATTTCTTCTACAAAGCCTCTGCATTCTCCCTGGGTTCAAGTTTACCACATGTGTTCTGCTGCTCCTAGTGGGGTTTACGCCTGTGTGCATATTGTAGAATTCTTATGCTGGCACTATGTTCACTATCTCAGTATTTGTTTAAAAATATAGAGAACTGGCTTCTTTCTGTCTAGAGTTCATATTACTGGTGCCCCTTGAATTTATGTCATATATAACTATATCATATAAGATAAGGCAAATGTATGTTATAATTATGGTGCTTGGTTAAACAAAGGTTGAGGGTCCTTGGCAATCAATGTTCAAAATAGCATATGAAAGATAAGTCTACAGATATAAAAAGGTACCATGAAAAACTGAATTATGTTCAGAAGAGGACCATGGAGAGGGGGAAATGTCTGGAGACTATACCATATAAGGAACCATTATAAGGAGAAATAGGAAATTTTGGGTAGAGTTTTCTAGCTATCTTAAAGGGCTGTGATGGGGAAAGTAGATAGATGTAATTATGGCCCGAAGCAATGCCAACAGAAAGAAGGAAATCCTTTCAACCCTTAGAAAACCCTTAGCATAGCATCAGTTAAAAGGTCTGACCCAGAATGAAGCGACAGTCCCATTCCTGGAGGCTGCTTGTAGCGCCAGCACATGGGTTAGAGTGAAGATTTATTTTAAGGAGAGGTGTGGGATTACATGGCCCCAAATGCCATTCTAACTCAGACTTTATGATCTGATCAAGCTTCAGGGAATTAGTGCCTTAGAGTTTTGTTGAGTCTCAGAAGCTAGTACTATAAAATGGACCTGACATCTAAGGGCAAGGAGCATGCAAATAGCCTAGCCATTTCCCAGAGGTCAGGTGCAGATGTTTATTTCCTGTCCCATCACAAGGTGTGCAGAGGGCAAAGTGACAGCAGCATGCATGGATGTCCAAATAGGAGCTTCCGATTCCATACAGTGTACCACTATCCCTGGCAACCGTGAACTCAGAAACATTATCATTTTCATTAAAATTTGCATCACAAAAATAACATCACTATGGAGAGTCTGTATGCAGGATGAATATGAAATTATTCTGTGAACTATTGCAAGTACACTTCCAAGTTAAGGACTCTTTAAAAAAAAAAATCTCCTTTGCTTTATTTGTGAAAATCCACACTCCAAGACTTATTTTTCTTCATTCTTCAAAGCTCTTTATCTCTGTTATTTAAGACTATGTATCTTCCCGTTGATGGAGATATCAAATGCCTTCCATAACCAGATTTAATCTTAGAATATCCTCTTCTACTCTTTGTAGACATTTGATTTAGCTTCTCCCACACAGAAACTCAGGATGGATAAGCTGTTCTTTGCATTGTTATTGACAAGTGCTTACTCATTATTCCGATAGACTATGACAATAAGTTACTTGTTATTGACCAAATTTTGACAGTGCCATAAAGTACTTTAACTTGAACTGACACAAGAGTAGACGATCACACAGTCATCTCTCTGAAATATTACCTGGGGGTATTTAGATACTCTTTTCCCAGGATAAAGAACCCTCCAGAAATTTGAAATGAAGGAACATTACTAACAAAATGTAACCACTCTATAAGGTTTTTAGGAAACACATTGTATTAAAAATACATGTACAACTGGAATGTTTACAAACATGCTCTGCCATCCTTGATCCTTTACAAGACAACAGTTTAAAGTGCTCACTCCAGGAATGTTCGCTAGAAATACTTGTAAATGGCTTCCTTACTTGAGTGATTGACACATGTGGATCTAGTAAATTAAATCCTATGGTCAAAAGTCTTCCAACCTGCATTCAACCAAACAGTGGCCTGTGAGCATCCTCAAAGCAGCCAGGTAATGCAGCTTTGGGGTTGAATAAATGCCTTGATTTTATTTGTAAATGCTGTGCTTTTCCTTCTTAAAGTCGGAATCTTGGAAATGTTGATTATATTTTTTCAATCATGAGTTAAAATTGCTAGTTTTATAATTAACTGGGTTTCATTAAGGTAGATTTCAGAGATGTTCCTTTTTTACTGCCCTTCTTTTCTCTGAACTTAATTTAAATCTGATGGCTGATTGCCCCACAGCTACAAAAATAGTCAGGTCTGGGAAGGTTTCCTGGAATAAATGTCTTCCCAGGTTATAGTTGGACTCGCTCATGGATTCCCATGTTACAGTTGCTGGCAGGCTACAGAGTCTGTCCTTGTCTTGGTCATGGACATTTCACCTGGGAAGGACAGTAAGGCTTTGATATTTTCATTTCAGTTCCTTTTTAACTAAAAGAGCTTTCTGCTGGAGATAATTATGCCCTGGTACTAAATATTTTATATTTATGTATATTCATCAAAAGCAAGTATGTTACAAATAATATGTGTCCCTCTGTTTATCCACACCCATTGGATATTCTGAGCTAGAAATGTAGGCATCGACCCACTCACTATGCTTCTGAGTTCATAATCGTTTAAGGCCTCTATTGGATTTTCTCACTCTAGTGGGGGAATTTACCCTTAGACATATGTATTCCCCAAAAGAGGGATGTCATGCTGCATGTAAGTTTGAACAGAGTTTGATTAAGCCAGCTTTGTCCTGTTCATTGCCTTGTCACATATCAGTTCACTCTTTGTGAGCATTTTCCCTCCTCTTCTTCCTGAATACCCTAGGCATCCGCCCTTCACTCCCATTTGCCAATTCCCCACTCCTTTTTCTTTCCTTCTTTTCAGACTACTTGGAATATCTCAAAAAAAGCTATAAGTTCTCTCCCCAGAAAATGTACATACCTCCAAAGCCTGTGGGCAATTTGGGGATGTTTACAAATACCAGAGATGCCTGATGGCCTCAGAACCTAAATTCTCAACAGATAGATGATAAGCCTGCTGTGACAATAGACCTCACATAAATTAGTTCCAAAGTCCAATTACTATTTAAAGGAGCATCACAGAGATCGCACGAGTAACATCCGAAGAGTTTCCTGGGAAACCCTAAAATATTAATATATCAAAAACTAAACAGTTCTCAAGATTTCCTGGGGTCCGATGGACTGATTTTTTTGAGTCACTAAAGCAGAAGGGAGGTACTACAACCGGAAAGATTAATTTCACTTTATTCATCCAGCACATCCTCTGTGCTGAATTGCTGAGAAACACAGATAATGTGGCTTTACTCTCATAGAGGCACCCAGTCTATAGGGGTAATTGAAGAGTCAATAGGTTATTCTTGTTCCTTCTTGTAAGGGCTTTGATAGAGATGTGCTGGGACCAGTGGCCCACCCAAAAAGACTCAGAAATGGCTCGCTCAGGTGTGGGATACCAGTAAAATTAGCCTAGTGCATAGACTGACTGTTTGTGTTCCCTCCAGACTTCATATTAAATTCTGAGGACCAGTCTGAAGGTGTTAGGAGCTGGGCCTTGGGGAGGTGATTAGGTCATGAGGGTGTGGCCCCCATGAATGGGATCTGTGCCCACGTAAAAGGAACCCCAGAGAGCTCTCTTCCACCATGTGAGGACTCAGCCACAGGACAGCCATCTGTGTACCAGGAGGCTCTCCCCAGACACCAAATCTACCGGCATCCTTGTCTCTGTCTCCCCAGCCTCCAGAACTGTGAGAAACAAATTTCTGTTGTTTATAAGCCACCCAGTCTATAGTATTCTGCTACAGCTGTATGATCAGACCAAGACAGGGAGTAGAGGAGTGATGTGTGTGTTGGGGAAGTAGTGGCATGTAGAGAAAGAGAAAAGCATGCCAAATTTACCTAGCAGTAAAACCACATGGTGTCTTCAAGAACAAGTACATTTGGAATTACTAGAGCACCAAGTCTGAAGAAAATATGGGTGGGAAATAAGGGCAATGTTTAGACAGGGGTTTGTATTTCATATTAAGAGGTTTGAAAATATAAAAATATATGACATGGAACCATCTGAGATTTTTAAGGAAGCGAATGGCATAATTGAATTTACGTGTTACTCGGGGGTCTCTGGGGGTGTGGCAGATACAAACAAAGGGGCCCCTGTTGGAAACACAGAAATGATGAGACAGATGCAATACTTCCTGTTATTGCTTTTGTATATGAACTCATCACAAAGGGCTATATTTCTTTTGTGATAGAAAAGAATGTATTTGGAAATATAAAGTCCTTTTTCTTTCCCTTCCTCCACTGAAAGAAACTTTCTTTTCCTTTCTTTCCTTTAGTTCAGCTCAAATCTTAGACCCAAGTCCTTTTTTTTTCTTCAGATATGTTGAAAGCAACTGAACATCCTTGACAGAAACAGCTTTGATGCGTAATGTTCCGTGATTTAAATAACAGCTTTCTCCCATATACACTCAGAACTTTTCTTAGAAGTGGCAATTATGGGATTATTCATTACTTCAAACATGAATTCTTTGAGCATTGCCCTGACCATTCTTTGTCTCGTTAGTAATTGTTTTTAAGATGCCTTCCCTTTACTTTGCTTTGCTTTCCGAATAATGGGTGCTGGGTTTTAATTTTTATTCTTCTTCAAGTTTTTAATGTAAAGTTGGATTTGTGCCATTCTGGGAATTCTGACCTAAAAAAAAAAAAAAATCGCCTTCTGAAATTCATCCTACTGTCCATTAAGATGAATCTTCTGAATGGAGTATCTCTGAAAATGAGAGAAAAATAGCCTCTTCAAGGAAGAAGAAAGAAGAAAGAATGGACACAAATATAGCATCCTTTTTAATCAATAGAAAATTAAGGTAAGGGCTTTTCCTGGTCACCCTTCCAGGTAACAGTCTCTCCATGAACCTGGGCATTTTGAGGATTGAGGCCTCTGGGCACAGCTTTGATGAACCCCCATTTCTCAGAAAAATCATGTGGCCCATGGGCAGCCTGTTGGAATGTCCCTGACACTCTGCTAATGGAGATAACAGTAGGATGCTGATCATACTCCTGCAAATACCTCCCTTGGATGTCCATAGGGCTCCTCAGGCTTTTGCAGCTCACTTCCAGTCACAACTGGGAGCATCCTTTCTTGTTTCATTTTTTTAAACTTTTGTGAATTAATTATTGATTCAATGAGGTTGTAAAACAATACAAAAAGGTCTCATGTACACTTTACCCAATTTTTGCCAATAGTAACACCTTACCTAGTATAGCACAGTATTAAAGGCAGGAAATTGACATTGGTACAATGTGTGCAAGTGCATGTTGTATGACATTCTATCATACATGCAGATCCATATAACTATGAAGAGATCAAGAGATGGAAGGAACTGTTACATCACCACAAAGATCTGCCTCCTGCTACAGTTTTATATCTACAACCAGTCCCCTTCATAACCACTAATCTCTCTCTACATAATTTTGTCATTTCCAGAATGCTACATAATATTCTATAAATGGAATCCTACATTTATATAATTTTATATGACCTTTGATATTGTTTTTTTCACTCTGCATAATACCCTTGAGATCCATCCAGGTTGTTGAGTTATCAATATTCATTCCCTTTTTTTCTTTTTAAATAGAATTTATTTTTCAGAGAAACTTCAGGTTCATGGCAAAATTGAGCAGAAAGAGAGAGTTCCCATACACCACCTAACCCCACATATGCAAAACTTGCCTCCCTATCAATACCCCACGCCAAAGTGGTACAGTTGTTAAGGTCAGTGAGCCTACATTGACATCATTATCACCCAAAGTCCACAGTTTACATTAGGGCTCACTCTCAGTGTTGTACATTTTATGGGTTTTGACAAATGTTTAATGACATGTATCTACAATTACAGTATCACACCGAATAGTTTTCACTGCCCTAAAATTCCTCTGTACATCACCAATTTATCCTTCCCTCTGCACCAGCTATTAGCAGTTACTGATCTTACTGTCTTCATAGTTTTAACTTTTCCAGAATATCATACAGTTAGAATCATAAAGTGTGCAGTCTTTTAGATTGGCTTTTTTTCACTTAGTAATGGACATTCAAATTCCTCTATGTCTTTTCACGGTTTCAAGACTCATTTCATGTTAGTCCTGATTAATATTCCATTGTCTTCATGTACCAGATAATTTTTATCCATTCCCTACTGAAGGACATCTTGGTTGCTTCTGAGTTTTGGCAATTATTAATAAAGCTGCTATAAACATCTCTGTGCTGGTTTTTGTGTGAACATAAGTTTTCAATTCGTCTGAGTGAATACCAAGGAACATTTGGGTCATATGATAAGAATATGTTTAGCTGGGTAAGAAATAGCCAAACTGTCTTCCAAATTGGCTTCACCAGTTTGTATTCCCACCAGCAATGAATGAATTCCTGTTGTTCCACATTTCACTAGCATTTGGTGTTGTCAAGGTTCTGGATTTTAACCATTCTAATAAGTGTGTAGTGGTATCTCATTGTTGTTTTAATTTGATTTCTCTGATGACATGTGATGTTGAACGTCTTTTCATGTGTTCATTTGCCAAATGTATATCTTTGCTGCTGTGTCTTCTCAGGTCTTTGTCCGTTTTTAGTTGGGTTGTTATTTTGGATAACAGTGCTTTATCAGATACATCTTTTACGGATATTTTCTCCAAGTCTGTGGCTTGTCTTCTCATCCTTTTGACAGTGTCTTTCATAAAACAGAAGTTTTTTTTTCTCATTTGAATGAGGCCCAGCTTATCAATTGTTTCCTTTATGGATTGTACCTTTAGGGTTGTACGTAAAAAGTCAGAACCATGCCCAAGGTCACCTAGATTTTCTACTAGGTGCTATTTTCTATTTATCTTTAATGAATGCAAGTCTATATATTTTTGTATATCCTCTATATAAAGTTCCTAAAATATGTAGGAATGTACAACTTAATAAACCAATTTCCTTATCAGTTTATCCAATGCATGTAAACATTCTTTGCACACTTATTTTTCCATTAAGAGATTTATTATAGATATCCCACCCATTTAATACTCCTTTCTCCCCTCTGATGTAGAAGGTAAATATAAACCAGAAGAACAGGGCATGACATTCCCAAAAGTCAAATTAGATGGAGTTTTCTTGCTCCATTAAATTAGATTTGTGCTGGATTTACTAGACTGAAACAATTAAGCAAGAGGTTGATAAATCCTGAAGTGAGAGTATGCCTGTAAAGAGAATGAAGAAATGGAAAAGACAATTGAAGAAAAGAAATATTCAAATGTGAGTTCAGCAATAGAGACAAAATATGTCAATGAATTTAAAGTTACTAAGCAAGTTTGCTGGTTTAGAAATACTGCAACTTAGACTTTGAAATATACATTGACAAGAAACAAATTCAACTGTGGTCAGAAAAAAAAGAGAAAATGAAAATAAATTTGCTGACTCCCTTATAAATTAGGTCTAAATACTAATAAAAGGTATTCAGAGAAAAAAGAGCAAAGTTGTACAGAAAAAATAATTCTGAAATTCTAATGTCATGAAGTTCATTTTACATGTTTGTAGTTTCCATTTAATAACCTAAATAGCAAACCTCCTTGTGGGTAAAATTGCAATATTTCCAGAGTCTCTCACCTGGCGTTAGTGCATCTGCATATCTATAGGTGTTTCCAAGGGGTGGAGAGCTTTATGCCATCTAATTATCAATAGGTAATCAAAGGGCATGTGAGGGTTTATCTGGATTAGAGAGGTTGGGTGGAGCTCTTTTCTGCTGCAGCCTGGTCAAAAGAGAGATGGGACAACTGCTTGTAAGAAATGAATGAGTTTCTTAACTTTATTTCTTCCTTTGACTGATTTCGGTTTCAAAAGTATTTTTGCCCTGGGATTTTTTTCCCCCAGAATTACATCTGGCAGTAGTTGGCAGGACCTCCGTATCTGAAATCTGTCCAAATGGGTGCAACCCTTGGGTGAGCTGCCTCTAGGGAGACCCCAATGGCTGCAGTGGTAGAAGGTGCAGTTTCACTCAGGAAGCTCCAGAATCTCTCACCTGGCTTTAGTGCATGTGCATATCCAATAGGGAAGCCCCTAGTGGGGAATTGGTCTAGGGTAAAGAATCTCCTAGAGAGGTGGGGCCTTCTCCCAGAACTTGGGAAGAGTGGAGACACTGGAAGCTGTATCATTAGCCCTCCATCAAATAGAACACTGCTTAGAGGCCCTAAGTGACCATATAGCAGCTGGCATTGTAGGTTCTCTTTTCATTGAGATAGTAGAAAGTGTTATTGAGGAGAGAGAGAGGGTTAGTGAGGAGAGAGAGAGAATTATTGAGGAGAGAAAGAGGTGGAGAGAGACACACTTCAGCATTTCTTAGAAGAGCTGGGTTATGGCCTATGGGATGCCCTTAAGAAAGAGAGACAGTTATTGAGAAGATGGGTCATGTACCTGGGAAATTTCTTAGCAGCAGCAAGTGGGGAGGCAGCAGGAGAGTCTGCTTTGCAGAAAATCATGGGAGATGGGGAGGAAAGAGCAGTGCCTTCAGCTCTGGAGATGGTGGAGGAGGTGTCAGGAGAGGATGAGGGCTGGGGCCAAGGGTCAATCTGTTGCCAAGGCCACTGCCTGAGGCACCAGCCTCTCCCAAATTAAAGGCCTGCCCAGTTGTAATTAAGAAAGTAAAATCACTGCAACCACATTGTGGGCAATATGGCTTATGATCACCCAGGAACCCTCCCCTATAGCTGTCTACACTGACAGCTGGGCTGTCTAACTATAGGGGAGACCTCCTGGGTCATTGGGAGCCATACTGCCTGAAACTCAGCCCATTGCCTGCTCTTCCCCTCTCCATCCTCCATCCATATTGTCTCAGTCTTAGGATGGAAAGCCACAGCCCTCCATTTCGGGGGTGGCCCATAACTGGTGCCATCTGTATACCAAGCATCTTTAGACATAGGGGCTTTTCCCTCCTGATAAGGACTTTCAACTAACAATGGCTCAAAAGCAAGTTCTTCCTGCTTTCCATTAGTATAGGTCACTGGTCCCAGTAAGCATTGGAGTTCTCCATTTAAGGGGCTAGTAGAAAGGGCACTAGGTTGCTGCACATATGTGCCCCATTTGGCCAGTGTAGGCATCTGTGCCACACCACCCCATGGCCTTTGGGTCCAGTCTTGCACCCACCCCACAATAGGATAGGTGGTTATTACCTTCATTGGAGCTGTTCTGGTGATGGGCTCCATAGCAAGGTGTGGTACACAGCAGCCAGTTGCTTCTCTATCAAGGTGTACTAGACCTCTGTTCCTTTCTATAGTTGTGACCAGATTTCTCATTCCTACAGAGAACAGCTCCTCATCAGGGCCCTGGGAAACCATATTATAGATGATATTTTTCATGCCCAATTCCTGCAACACTTGTTGGAGCTCTGCATACGTTTTCCAGCTAGGGGTAAGTATATGGTAAATTGCCCTGATTAGGCCAAACTGCCCTGATGGCTGCTGTCAGCCAATCCAGAAGCACCTGATTCCATGAGGTGTAATGGGCAATTTGCAACCACTGCCAGAGAGAAGGGTGAGTCATCAGGGAAGTCAGTCTAGTCATTTCAGAACCCAACATAACAATGTTTTCCACCCCCATAATCCAGAGACACAAAAGCCATGTAGGCAAAGGTTCCCATGGCTTCTGCTGATACCAGATGCTCGTGTCCACCAGCTCATTATGGGTATAGGGACAGAATACATAGTGTTCCACAACCTGGGGAATGGGTGGCTCCTCCCCCTCAGGAGCCCATGGTTTTTGTGTTTTTACTTTCTTAATTACAACCAGGCAGGCCTTTAATGTGGGAAAGACTGGTGCCTTGGCGGTGGCCTCGGCAACAGATCGTCCCTCACCCCCACTCCCTCATCCCCAACACCTCCTTCACCATCTCCGGAGCTGAAGGCACCGCTCTCCTCTCCCTCCCCCACGACCTTCTGCAATGCAGACTCTTCTGCTGCCTGCCTGCTCGCTGCTTCTAAGGAATTTTCCAGGAGCACAACCCATCCTTTCAATAACTGTTTCTCTTCCTTAACGGCATCCCATAGGTCATGACCCAGCTTCTCCAAGCGATGCTGAAGTGTGTCTCTCCCCTGCCAAAATCTCTCTCTCTCTCCTCTCTCCTCTATAACACTTTCCACTATCTCGACAAAAAGAGACCCTACAATGCCAGCTGCTACATGGCCAGTTAGGGCCTCTAAATAGTCTTCTATCTGACAGAGGACTAATTCTGCAGTTTCTGGTGTCTCCACTCTTCCCAAGTTCTGGGGAAGGCCACACCCCTATAGAGATTCTTTACCCAAGACCAGTTTCCCACTAGGGGCTCCCCAGTTGAAAGTCCCTCATATAGGGATTTCCCAAATAAAGCTGCATTCTCTACCACTGCAGCCACTGGGGCCTCCCCACCATCCCTAGAGGCAGCCTGCCCAATGGTTGCACCCACATAAACAGATTTTGGGTTTAGTGGTCCTGCCAACTACTGCCAGATGTAAGTCCAGGGGGAAATTCCATGGCAAAATACCTCTAAAACTGAAATCAGTCAAAGGGAGAAATAAAGTTAAGAAACCTTTTATTTCTTACAAGCAGTGGTCCCGTCTTTCTCTTGAGCAGGTTACAGCAGAAGAAAGCTCCACCCAAACTGTCCAATCCATATAAACCTTCTCATGACCTTGTAATTATCTATTGATATGTAGATGGACCACTTCTCTCCTCCCCTTGAAATACCTACTGATATGCAGGTGCACTAAAGCCAGGAAAGAGATTCTGGAAATATTACAAGTTTACCCACACACCTTATTTCCAGTACTTAGTACAGTGCTTGGTACATAATTAGAATACAAAAAAATATTTGTTGAAGGAATTAATTAATTAAGGATAGATACAGGGAATATATCAGACCAGTGTTTGAACAGGAAAGTTGGTTACATCGCTGACTATACTTTCTTATGCATATGTAATGTATTACCCTCTTTCTGAAGAATTTAGTCACAAGAATGAGCCTTCTTGCAAGTAGAGAAATGGAGGCAGAATGCTTAATGCCCTTAAAAAATCACAAAATTAATTATTGGTAGAGATGGGATAAGCACTCACATCTCAAAATAGTTTCTGCCCCCCCAAAAATGGAGAGTTGATTTAATCATTCTGTCACAGACTAAAACACCATACACTGGATTAAGCTCCCCAAAATAGGAGGGGGAAAGATATTAAATGGATCAATATAGACACAAGATATAGGCATAGTTTCTCTAGAGGCTTTACTTTCATTAACTAACTTACTGAGGAAAAGTATTGCTCAAATAATCCATGGACATAAAACAATCCTAGTGTTTGGAAGGAACTAAGATAAAAAGGACTGAATTTTCCTGGAGGCATTTCCAGACTAGCCTATCTATACCATGTTCCTCCAATGGGATTGGAAGTTTCAGAGGAAATGGCATGACTAAAATCTGATTTTTAATCTTTTGATACTTTATTGGATTTCTGGCATCATCATGTTTTTGTGATTAAGCAGAAGAGGCTTGCTCACACAATATAACTAAGAAAAGACAGCTTCTCTAGTTTCAGAACACTGTGTCCTCAATTTAACAGGACTGACTGGTGTGAAAGGAGAGGAAAGTACCTGGTTTGCACATAGCAAACTACATACTGCTCTCTGACCTGTTCTGCTGAGCTGAAAAGATCTTATTAGCCCTTTTTAGATTATCCACTACATAGGACTTTGGGCACTCTTTCTTTTCTGCAACTGGTTTACCTCTGTGGTATAATCTGAGATTATACACAGAGGGAAGAAGAAAAACATGAATTGCAAGAATTGTGCTTAAAATATAATAGTCCCACTAGGAGACATGCAACACTTAAGCCTTCAACACCAATGGCCATGCAGACCACTACCATGATCTGAACCATAAATCAAACACACATGGCTATGACTATTATTTATATACTGGAAAGTCTCACTGGTGGAAGATAAGAATCTACCTTTTTGTTTTCATAGAATTGCAATAGGAAAAAAGTAGCCTTAAAGTTCTAGTGGGAGAAAAAATGTAAAATATGTTTTCAGAAATTCATTACAAAGCCTTAATGCCAGACTAGACATGTGCCCAGCAATACATGGGTGACTGTGTAGGACTTTTGTAGGCCAAAGTTTACCATGAAGCTTACCGAAGAAACACTGTTGCTTTACCCTGAGATTGTTACTACATTACCATCCACAATGTCTCAGAAATTCCTGCTAGATATTTATCCATTGCACCCCCAGAGAGTCTGAAGATGGCCATAAATAGATGTTTAATACTTAAACAAGGTTGTTTGTTCCTTTCACTGAAGGCTTTTGCAATGTGTTATGAGCATTGAGCTCTGGGTGCCTGAATGCTAAATACCTTCCCCTGCCTGATGCCAATGAAGTTGACTAGAATATCTGTGCCCATTCATCATTCCTCTTTGGCATCTGGTATTGGTCAGGCACCCACCAGTCACCAGGAATCCGCCCACAGAGTTCCTCCTGAGGCAAAGAGTTGGGGAAGCAGATTGCGTACCAAGGCCAGCAAGACAGAGCTTGGAAGCAGAGCCAAGTGAGAGGGAGTGGAATGCACAGGGAAAGAGAGAGAGACAGAGTGGAGCAGCTGGGGTTTCCTAGCAGAGCTCCACAGGGGAGAAAGACTGAGGCATGAGAATAAAAAACTTGTTAACCCCCAACCTACCTTTTCCCTTGTATTCCTTTGATCTTCTAAGACTCATAAATAACATGCCCAGAGCAGGGAACTCCCTTCCTCCTGGAGCTACAACCATTGATTTTATACCAGAATTTATTTAAATATATTAATTGATATTTGAGGATTTTTTGAAGGTTTTGATTTTTCACCATTTTCGTGAAGGACATAATTTCCTGCTGTATTTCAACTTTTTCCTTTTTATTTTTTTTAATCTTTTGTGTTTTGATTATTGTGAGGCCAAAATCAAAATAAGATTTTAGACAGAAAAAGAGGGGCAAAACCATTCCTAGGTCCAACTTGCCCGGTTTATCTGTGGCAACTGCTTTGAAAACTGTTCAAAAGAAACTGGACTGAGGTACTTAAAGGCTTACTACTGAGTCCATGGAAATGATCTGAGATATCTCTTATAATGAGACATTTCTTAATCAGGAAAGATTGAGGAAGGTGGTTTGTAATAAGTGGATATTTCACACAAAAAAAGATCTTATTGTTATCACTTAAACAGGAAAATTGAGTTTTCTGTTTTTAGCAATTGAGGTTATCTGAGAACATAAATATTACATTTAGTCTTAAGGAATCACCCAATTACTCTAACACATTTAACTGACACTAACAAATGGACTGTCTTGATTTCAGTAGGTAATAAAGTAAAATGGGATAGTGTTCAAAACATAAATATTATATTTAATGTTTGTTGAACTTTAGTTTGAAAGAGGAAGATGATGTTATCCCCATTATTATGGACCTATGAAGCTGAAAGTAGAGTCTTGTAAGTCTTTGGTCTGTTAAGTTTTAATATGAACTAGAATTGGTTAAAACTTTAATAAAAGCAAGGTTTTTATAACATTCTCTAAATAAGTCTTCATATTTGACTTCCTAAATAGTCAGAAGATGTTTATATTTTAACTCACACTGTGAAAAGTAGTTAGAAATATAACTGCTAATTCCTAACTTACAAACAACCCACATAACCACCTTCCTACACACTGAAGTCCACTCCCTATGGCCTTGCTGCAGGTTGGAGGCACGTGTGATCACGGAAACCACAACCAAAACTCCAAGGATCAGCCCCTGGTCTAGCACTTTGTGTGATTTTCTCATTGATGTCAAAGTATTAGAAAAACATGAGCCTTATCGCTTCCTTCCAAGGATCTCCCTAAAAGTTCAAGTAAGTCTTCAGTTGTGAGTGTTACGCGCATAAGAGGACCAAGGAGAAGGAATGGAGAATCTCAGAGGATAGATGATGACATGCTAACAGTAAGATTTCCAAAGACAAGCTCTATACCAACTTTAAGGCTGTTTCTGTGTTCATCAAAAAAGGCAGAAAATGTTCCTCTCCCATCTGACTCTCCCTGTGTTTTAACTCAAAACTTTAAAAACAATAAAGTTTACCAAATGTTTTCATATATACCTTTTAAGTGAGTCTCAGAACTGTGAGAATGGATATAATTTTTCCCATTTTACAATTCTGGTTGCTATTACCAGCTGTGTGATCTTGGGCAAATTACATAACCTGTTTCTCTTTGGATTCATGGTTACCAAAGGTTCAAGGGTAGCTTCTTTACTGTCTAACAGTCTAACTTAACCCGCTTATTACACTATTTCAAACACGATCTAAAGGTCCTTTTTTTATCTCCCTTCTTTTTCTTCCTCCAACACTCTTTATATATTAGATGTTATACTCTGTACTCTTTGTGTATCCCTTGACTGACTTTGGTGGTAGTTGATTTAATTTGGCATTTGCTTAGTAATTAATTGGTCTACTTCCTCTACTATGGTTTTATTTTCTCTGATGACAGCTATTTAGCCTTAGGAGCACTTCCATCTAGAGAAGTCCTTTTAAAATACATTGTAGAGATGGTTTGCGGGAGGTAAGTTCTGTCAACTTTTGCTTATCTGGAAATTGTTTAATCCCTGCTTCAAATTTAAATGATAATCTTGCTGGGTAGAGTTTTCTTGGTTCGAGGCCCTTCTGTTTCATTGCATTGAATACATCATGCCACTCTCTTCTGGCCTGTAAGGTTTATGCTGAGAAGTCTGATGATAGCCTGATGGGCTTTCCTTTGTAGGTGATCTTTTTTCTGTCTGGCTGCTTTTAATACACTCTCCTTGCCCTTGATCTTTGTCATTTTAATTATTATACATCTTGGTGGTGTCTTCCTAGAGTCCCATGTGTTGGGAGATCTGGCATTTCCATGGCCTGAAAGACTATTTCCTTCACCAGATTGGAGAAGTTTTCAGCAATTATTTCCTCAAAGACACTTTCTATCACTTTTTCTCTCTTCTTCTTCTGGTACCCCTATAATGTGAATATTGTTCTGTTTGGATTGTTTGCACAGTTCTCTTATTATTATTTCATTCCTAGAGAGCCTTTTTTTCTCCCTGTGTCTCAGCTTCTTTGTTTTCCTGTTCTATAATTTCTATTTCATTTACCATCTTCTCTACGTCATCTAATCTGCTTTTAAATCCCTGCCTTGTATATTTCAATTCAGATACTGTGTTTTTCAAAGTTTCTATCTTTCTTGAAGTTGTTCCTGAGATCTTGAATATTTTACTGTAGCTCCATGAGCAGGTTTATGATTTTTATTTTGAAATCTTTATCGAGAAGATTGGTGATTTCAGTTTCACTGAGCCTTCTTTCTGGTGTCTGAGGTGTTTTGATTTGAACAAGTTTCTTTTGCTGCTTCATAATCCTAATGAATAAAATGGAAAAATAACTTTGTGTTGGCAGTGCCCTGTAGTTTCCAGAAGCTCTATTCTCTGGAGCTACCCAACACCTGGAGTGATGGTGGGGGTTGCAGGCACGTGGTGCTGGCACCTGCTGGGAGGAAAAAAAGCTCTTTCCTGCTTTCCAGCTTCAGTGCCTGCCTCCACTGCCATGACCAGTGGCCTGATTGCACAGGGAGGAGCCTCTGTTACATCCCTGTAGGTGCCATAGGTGGGCTTTCCTCTGGCTGGCCTGATATGGTGGCGGGGGCAGCAGGTGTGCTGACTGGTGCCTGCCAGAGGAAGGAGCGGCAAGCTGCATATTGCAGTGGGGGGGGCCTCAGTGCTGCACTGCTAGCCAGGGAGATAGAATGTCTGTAGTTCCTGAAATTTCCCAGTCTGCTGGCTGAGTGTGCCAGGATGATTTTGTCTACCTGTCCTTTCTCCTGAGCAGCAAGGTCTATGTAATCCTTTCCCCTTTTGCTCTTGGGAAGTCTTTCAAAATGCTCACTGTAGCAGTCTTCAGGTTGCTCTTTCAGGATTAGTTGCATTTGTTATATTTTCATGTTTTATGTGGCTTGTGGGGGGAGGTTTTTGCCTCACTTCTCACACTGCCACATTTTTCTCCTTACCTGTTTTTCTTTGGTAGAATGGGACCATATAGTACTTACCATAGAAAGTTGTAAAATGAATAGATACATAAAGTAGATAGAGCCATATATGGCTCAGAGGAAGAGTGGAGTATAGTTTCTAGTATTAGCATTACTTACAAACAAGGTTTAGAAGATAAAATTTAGTGCGGAGGAATACTGGTCCATCACTCAAAGATTCAAAATCCTGTTCTCATGACACCAAACTTATCTTCCCTCAACTCACCTAGTCTGTCTCTGGTATGCCTTCTTAATCTGTCAGATAGGTTAAGAGGACTGACAATTATGCTATCTTTATAATAAGTATCTTCTGAGAGAATGAATTTGATTTCTAAGCAACTGCAGAATATAACTCATTAAAATCAGAGACTTTTTGCATTGTCACACTGATGTTTAACATAGTGTCTAGGTTAAGGGAGAAGGAATGGGAGAAACATTTTAGAGCAGAAACAGGCCATTTATGTAATATAAATATTTAGGAACATCACTGCATGAGTGGGAATGATAGCACAAATCTTTGTGCATCAGAGGTTCTGACTAACTCTACCAATTTGTGTAAAGAGTTACAGTCTTGTTTTCAAAGTGCTTCCTAAGCATTTGGGCAAGTAGCTCTTTCAGCATTCGTCTTTGTCCTAATCAAAAGCAGTAAGGATGCATTCAGTTAGAACCTCTGGTTAGCAATTGAACCTCTTGCAATACTGTTCATGAATGTCTTTCCTTGTAATTTTAATTAGATGAATAGGATGTCAGCAAATCATATTCTGAGGAATGTTTAATTCAAGCAAATTATAAATTTGATAATATAATATTTTTTACAGATTTCATACTTTGTTAACTTGAAAGATGCTCTAATCCTATTTTCTCCCCTTTTCTGGTAGATCTCTTCTCTGGGGAGGAGCAGCAAGGTACTTAAACAGACCATGGCCCTTGGAATTTGTCAGACCTGCGTTTGAATCCCATTTCTGCAATGTTGCACTGTGCGACTTAGGGAAATTTGCTTGACTTCTCTAAGCCTGTCTCCTGAACTATAAAATAGAACTGAAACGATCTATGGTAGGATCACTGTGAGCATCAGAGGACTGGTAACACATTTGTCATGGGTGCCTGACTCGTGATAAGCATTTCAGATGTGCTCTTCCATCTCCTCTTCTCTTGGGGTTAATTGAGTGCAGCCCCCTAAGGTAGTGAGGACGGGAAAGGTATTTGCTGCTCCATTGCTTCTAGAGTAATGTTGTGAGGCCACATAAACCTAGGACTGAAAAAATTAGGCTTCTCACTCTTTCAAGTTCTCAGTACCCAATGACTCTGCCTTCAAAGTGAAATTCCTTCCTCCCAACCACTTCAAATGTTTCTTGGATCCTAGAAAAATCATTCATTTTTTTTTCCTACCCACATTAAAAGGGCAGCTCTGACATGTTTTGCTGTGTGACATTGGGCAAATCACTTAACCTTTCTGTGCCTTTGTTGTCTTAGCTATAAAATGAGGATAACAAAAGATCTAACACACAGAGTTGTTTTGAGGATAATAAGAGTTAATACACATAAAGCTTTTAGAATTTCATCAGGCACATAGTGCTCAAATACTGGCTATTGCCAATATTCTGCTCCAGTAACCAGGAGCTGCCAATGTGGTTTAGTCTTATAGCTGAAGCTGCAGAAGGTTCCCTGGACTACTTCTGTGTAACCTGAAACTCTCCATCAGCCAGTCTGACTGATAGTTAGAGTCAGGGGTGAGCTCTCTAGAGCCTCTGAGGAGCCACCTATGAGCTGAGGTTTCTCTGACCCAGGGACATCCTGCTGCTACCACTGACTACACACCACTCTGCCTTTACAGCCATGTAGCTGTGTTCTCATAAAACAGAAACATTTGTTCCTGGTTGTTCTCTCTCTCTCTCTGTGCCTTTTTCCTCCTATAGCTCTCTCCTTCACACTCAGGCACCATTCCAAAAAGTTGGACCAGAGGGTAACATGGATGATAAATCTTCCTTGGATCTTGGAATCACCCTTTCTGATCATGAGGTATTTTCGAGCTTCTGTGCTTTGATTTCTCCTATCCTGGAGATGAGCTTTGTTAAGAAGGCTCTTCAACACCTCCTACAAATAAGGCTACTTCTGGGTCTGCCCCACATGACTGAATCTTGGACTCCCACTAAACTTGATGGCTCCCCCACCCCACCTTGTTAATGCAAGTTAGTTGAATCCCTCACAGTTGCTTTGGACCAAATGTCCTTGCTAAAAAATAAAATATAATTTCAAGAAGCAACCAGTGTGCTTGCTGGTACTGTATGAAGAAATATAGAAGAAGCATTGATAACGCTGTAGGGAAAGACCATTTTCTCCCCTTTTTACATTATCAGCTGTAATCCAATCTCACAGAGAGAAACCACAAATGCCTCTCAGACATCTGTACACAGATGGTCAAGGCATGTGCTACACTGACATTTCTAGCCAGAATGCTTTGGGGAAGACAACTGATGAATGTTTCCTGCTGTATTTTCAATTTGTCACTGCTGAGTAGAAACCTCTTTTTCTGGGAGTATAGCTGAGATACCCCCTGATAAAGCCATAGTGAGAAAGGGCATGTGCCAAAATAACAGTAAGCAAACTCACCTTGAGAGCCACGTCTGCAAAAATACTGGCCTCCACAATTTGTTCTTGGTGAAGGGCAAGGGAGCCATGGGAGTCTAAATAGAGGGTGGGGGATGGTGGGAGTTGGGGAAGAGGGAAGGGGGACACTGGGGAAGATTGTTTATCTAACTGCCTTGGAATTTAGTTTCAAATGCATGAATATTTTGATGAGATTTTATCATTAAAATGTCATCTCCAAGAGGGCAAGACATTTACTCTATTGTATTTACTATAGATCTCTAGCATCTAGAATGATTTTTTATATTCATTCAGAGTTAATGATTATTTCAAATATGAAAAGTAAACCCTAAAGAAAATTGGCCGGATGTAAATTATAATATTTTAACAAATACAGTTAGTAACTTTCAGAGGTCATATTCAGCAAGATCTAGTCCAGATGTGTATGAATCTCTATATCTCAATTTTTCGTAACTACTTTATCTTATCTAGTGTAAGACTGAGATCCTAAAATATTAAATTCACAAATTATTATAAAGGATCGTAATTACTATAAGACATTGACATTAACAAACTCTTTTGGAACCTGAACTTATGACACTTTTCTCTAGCTTTGTATTTTTTACTCATCAGTTAATTCTAGATCTCATTATAAAGAAATACATACATATATATATATATATATATATATATATATATATATACACATTTGTGTGTGCATATAAGCTCTATAGGAATAAAAAAGAAAAACTATTGTCTTTCCTTGCTTCTTCTTATTCAGGAAAACACCTGAGTAGACTGAATGAGTTGCAATTTGGATTGTGTCCTGTGATGTCAACACTGTCATGTTTTGGTATCAATTATGTTTCTATTGCAGTAATGGAATTTTTTAAATTAATTACCTTAAATAGGAATTATAGTCCTTGTGTTATGACATTTTTGTTAAAAAAAAAAGTGAAAGCCCTAAAACAGTAATAGTGGATGCTGATATGATTTTCAAATAATTTTAATTTAGAGTATGGTCTATACTTGGTGTTCTAAATTGATTCATTTTGTCATTATTCTTCAAATCTACTCATCTTTACCTAAAATGTTTCAATAACTGTTTTGATCATCACATGAAAATAAAATAAGTTTTATATGCATTAACTTTGCAAACTTACATTTACAGATTTAAACATAACCCAGGAAACTATCTTTGTTTTGACTCTGAATCTTTTGTACCTGCTTGCCCCTCCTCCCCTTTGCTTGTGTGTGTTAAAAGGAATTGGTTCAGTTAAGAGACACTTCATGAAAGATGATTTAACATCCATTTGACATCCGTGCAGGGTTTAGAAACTCACAGAAAATACCAAAAAGGATGTTAAGCAAAATATCTCCAATTAGGCTTGTTTCCATTTAATTATTTAAATAGCAGTTTTTTGTATCTGTCACATTTTATGCCAATCAGAAATCTTCCAAATTACAACTTTTATCAATCTGAAAATATTTGTTCCTGGCTTTTTATTTATACTGACTTCACCTCTGTTAGTACAAAAGAAAATAGTACCAGATAACATGCTCAAGATTAACATTTGAATAGTGTGGCTTTCTACTTACTTTCTTCTATTTTTTTCGTTTTCCTTTCTCTGCTGTCCCCTTCCCTCCCCTCTCCTCTCTCTGTCTTTATTATATGAGCAAATGATTAAACTGTGGAGCAGTTCAGACCACAGAAATTACAGGATGGCCACTAGGTTCAGGGTTTCCTTCTCATAAGACTTGGGTTAGACCCTTGTAGAAAACTTTTTTCTATGTTTGATCAGTCTTGCATATACCTAGGTGAAATTTCAAATCTTTTCCAATACCAGGGCCCTCAGGCACACATTGCTATTGTCTCCTTATAGATTCCCAACATGCCTTTAGGCTTCCCAAGGCCACAGGAAGCTCTTCAATCCCAGGTTGTAAATGGAAACTGTTGATTAGATAAGTATCTGTTTAAAATGACAAGGTGGATTTTCCCTTAAAGGTGGCACAAAGGATTATTTTAATTAGTCCTCAAATGTAAATGGTTTTGAACCACAAAAATTTGTCTAAACAGCTAAAACATACATATATATAGTAGTATTTGTAAGTCCAGGGAAAGGAAATCCCAGTGCAAAATACCTCTAAAAACCAAAATCAGTCAAAGGGAGAAATAAAGCTTAAAATCCATTTATTGCTTACAAACTGCAGTCTGGGCCCTTCCCTTTTTCCTGCTCCAGCAGAAGCAAAACCGGCCCTCCCCTCCCCTCTTGGGCACAGATAAGCCCTCCTTGCCCAGGTAATTACCCATTGATATGGAGACGAACTTCTCTCCACCCCTGAGGATCAGTCCAGAGCCATCTCTCTCCTCTGCTCTGGAAGAAGCCAGAAAGCCAGCCAGCCCCTCCCCTTAACCTCCCAGGTTCAGACACGCCCTTGGTTGCCCAGCTAATTACCTACTGATATGAAGATGAACTTCTCTCCACAGCATGAGGAATCATGCAAATGCACTAAAGCCATACTTCTTTCCAGTAATGCCTATTGATATGCACATGTACTAAACCCAGGTGAGATATTCTGGAAATGTTACAATTTTACCCACAGTATTATATATTTTACAGTGTTGGACAAGGTGAATTGTTTTCTGAAAGAAATCTTGCATCTTTTTGAAATAAACACATTTAGAGTTCCTAACACCCATTTCCTCTGGGCACAGACATTTTCTCTAAGCTGAACATGTTTTTGTTTGTCTGAGCAAATAATGTTGGTTTTATTCCCAAACTACAGTATTTCACAAAATTTTCCAGAAATTGGCATGTTTACAGTAAGGTTCTCATTTCTTCCATATGTTCAAGAACTTTCCATTCAAATGATCTTTGCCCTGTGTGCAAGATATCCATCCCATGAGGAAAAAGTGGTACCATCAAGATAAGTAACATACATCCTTTCCCAGTAAGGCTCATGCATAAATAGACAAGTCAGCTACTCAGATAAGCTGTAGAAGCTGTAGTCAGACAACAAGCTCTTCTGTGAGTCCGTAGAATGGATTCAGCCTTTCCACCTTCTGTCATTCCCTATAAAATGAAGAACAAAACTGTTCGCCCTCTTTCCACAGGGCCTGTGCAGATACTGTTCATAAAATTTAAAAAGTAATTGTTATTACAATTTATCATAGTTTATTTGAATTAATCTACATTCTACCAACGTATTGTCAGTGTGTCTCACACACACACACACACACTCTCTCTCTCTCTCTCTCTCTCTCCCTTTTGGGAAAAACTATGCAGCACATCCTCCTAGTGATTCACAAACAGGAACATTAGAATACTTGATAGAATGTACTGCGTGTGTGTGAAATTAATTTGTATTTTTCCCCACTTTTGTTATGAAGGCATTCAGATGCTTTTTAAATATGATTTCATTGTATGAGAATGCACCTTTGCACGGAGCCCTAAAATTAAATTGACTTGCTGGCTGAACTTAGAGAAAATCCTTTTCTAGCTTCTTTCTACCACTCAATAAATTATTACAGTCTGTGCACAAAACACAAATTACATGCTTTATTAGTATGTTCTGGGGTAACCTCAAAACCACAAGTGTTTACATGTGCTGCACGCATGCACTTTGGGGCTTTTTAATAGCTGGTTGACAAGAGATTAAAGGCAGAAATATGGCATTTTATTAAAGCAAACATATCAGTATGCCTACCATGATAAAATGATCTAGTTTTCTTCAGACACAAAAGTTTCTGTTGAGTGATACCTTTGAAATTCCTGGAGGGCACCCTATTATTCACTTTCCTCAACAGAGAGCAGCTGCAAATGGTCTCCAATTTTCAAAGAGTATTGCCTGGTCATTCTTTACTGTCAAAATGAAGAAGAGCATAAAAGTTAAGTCAATAAAGTAATATAAAATGCTTAATATAAAAATTCAGGAATGAATGATTAACCATTAAAAACTTATAGTAGCTATTTCATCCAGAAAAAAAAAAATTAACATTTCCCCTGAAACCCATTAACACTCCTTGTAAACAATATTCTTTTTTGAAATATATGCCCTTTCCTAATGCTCTCCACACACAAGGCATTTTTCTCATATCCACTTTACTTCTGCTGATATGAGGTTGAATTCCTCAGGAGGGAGTTTTCTGAGCCCCCTCCTCAGATATAAGTCTTTGATCATGAACTCCACCCAGATGGACTCATCAATGTTCAGTGCTGATTCTGACAACTTGTTGATGCTGGTGCAACTCCCAAACTGTAGAATGTTCCAGTTTACAAACAGGAGACAAAACACACTGCCTACCTTTAAACTCATAGCTTCCTTATCAATCTACAAAATTTGACTAACCAATAATTGTGAAAAATGAGTGTAAATGCCTTTCCTTGGTTACATCTGATTCTCACTGACATCTCTCAAGTACCTGTGAATGTTGCATGGAGGGTCATGCTCAGAGAAAAGCAGAAGTAAAAAATATTTCTTTATATTTTTGAGGAAATTATTTGAAAGAACTGTTTAGTCCAGGACTTCTTTTCAGAACTAAATCATTAAAAATGCAAGACTATTCAGGATCTATCCTAAAGCCAATCCCTTATCATCCTGAGGTTGATAAGAAAAATAAATACTATGGGCATAATATGTATGAAGAATGATTTTGATTAAAAATTGTAAAATGATATGGTTGGGGTCAATAAGAGATGGTCTGCCAGATGTTTTCTTCACAATGGTTCTAGGGTCATTGAAGAAGGGGCCCTTCCATGTCATCCTGAGAGAACCGTTACCCGGGCTCCAGCCAGTTGGTTAGCATGAGAGACGAGCATCATTTGGTTCAGGGAATAAATTCACAATGTGGCAATTTTAAGGGTTCTTATGTAAATCTTCCCTTTCACAGAAGTCATTTGCTTTAATAAATATTGTGAACTGCCCTTTCCAAGAAGTTTTCTTCCAAAAATTGTATAGAGATATCCAGGTCATACCCCCTAAGGAGAATGAAGTATACTGAATGGTGTCTTTTTTGGATTATGGAGTATTTGTTCAGCACTTAAGAAGTATTCTGCTCTTGAAGAACATTGGAAAGAGAAAAGACCCATAGACAAGAAATAGCTAAATAACAACACTCCACTGTAGATGGTATGGAAAATTTGTTTGCCTTATGTTGACATTTTTAGAAAATCAAAGAATAAATTCCTCTCCTGAAATTCACAGCTTGTCAATTGTCCACAACACTGATGGGCCTGGCGTAGGCATCCCACCCTATAGGAGTAATTTACAGTCGACAGCAGGGAGACTCTGCCAAGTTTTGGGGGTATTGTCTTGTGGGATCCTCTTTTGTCAGCCATTCTGATTCAATTTTAAAATAATAAATCTTATTTATATTCATATAAGTACTTATTTTCTTATGCTTTTGACTTATTAAAACACTACTGAACAAAATGCACTACTTCCTGTAGGCTTTGTTTATACTGTAGTTTGGTTTTTGTTTCTGGTGCCTGTGGCGTATGTTGTCCTACATGGTCTGGAAGAGTAAAACCATTTCAACAATGAGGTGAAGGAAATGTGAAAGTGTTGGATCTGAATGAAGCTTCAAATGTTTCTCTGTAAGTCATTATAAACACTCCAATGCTATTTTCTCCCATATCTGAAACAGAGGCCTCAAAATGTACGTTTTTGTTTTCTCATCATCTTCCTTCATTACCATACCAAGAAACCATCATGATTACTTTTAAATGTTGCATGGTTAATTGATAAACTTTGCAAATGATAGCCATTTCTTCTTCGGCCCTTCTGATCCTCCTTTCTTCCCTCCACAAACACCCACTGAACACATCATATGTTTTTATATACAAACATATTGGTCATGCTTCAAGATGCTGAACATACACAGGCAGATTAAACATAGATCCTGACCTCAAAGCAAATGCAATCCAATTTGTAATATGGTGATAAGGATAAATAAAGGAATACGTGTAGTTGTTTACTGAGCTCCTGTTTTAAGCCACCCAGCACAATAAGTGATGGATAAATTATCTAATTTATTCCTCAGAAGTGAAAAGGATATAAATGAATCCTTTGGAAACACTCATATTAAGAGGTTAGACATTAAGAAGAAATCTAACAAAGAGACCAAGAACAAACAGACATAAAAAGCTAGAACTGAGTCATTCAACTCAAAAGTAAATGGTAAATGGTATCAGTGGCATGGAAAGATCAAGGTCAAACATGGTAAATAAGCAAAGATTTAAGGAAAAACAAGCCACTATTAACATTTGAGAAAGGAATGGACTGGAGACATTGATTAGTTGTGGCAAGATGAATACATATATATCTTTGCTACCTTAGGAAATTTTATCAAATTCACAGTAAAAGAATTTAAAAGGAAAACAGCAGAAAATAAAAAAGATTTAGAGAAAACATGATTCCAGATGAGAAATTTCTAGAATACTCCGAAGACAAAATTTGATAGCTGTGTAACCACCAGTGTTAAGTATCAGCACCCTCACCTCTATTAAAGGCCAACAGGAAGCAAGTTAATTTTCACCAAACAGTCCCAAAATACCTCAAAAATTGTAGGCAACTGGTACATATGAAGACAAAGACATGAGATGGGCGTAGGAAAAGGGAGGTGTAAGTCTGCATAACTAATGACAACCCAGGTAACCTTTCCCATCTGATTCAGCTCTGCCACCTTACAGGAAATGGGATGTTTGCTATGAAAATATTTTGAATCAGAGAAACTCTGGGCTCACAGACATTGTACAGAGTTGAGCGTAAGAGTGAAGCACCAAGAAGGGAGCCAGTGAATGAAGGTGAGGATTAAACTAGGATCCCACACTCCCCTTCCTTTGCCCGGTGCTCAGCCTCAGCAGCTAAGCTACAATAACACTCTTTCACACCATCCTTACACTGGCCTCACAGTCAAGAGATTTCAGGGTTTCTGTCTGGGAAAATTCCCTAGTCCAAGAGAAAAAACTTGTATACAATAGCATTTGGAAGCCACCGAACAAAAACCCGAGTTTCCTCACAGTCGCCAAATCTCCTCAGTCACTTGCAACTGCCTAGTAGTGTGTTACTAAATCATTTTGAACTGTGAACAGAGAAACAGAGATATAGCACATTTTTTTTAAAGCTTCCAACATGAAAGACAAAGATTAAAGGGGATAGAGAAGAAAAACAGATTTTAACACAGAAAAAAATGACCAAAGGAATTTCTGAGGAGCAGCTTACAGTGGGATGGGCTGTCAACTGCTCTTTTAATTTTCAAGCCTTAGAGTAGTAAGTACTTTTAGACACATGTATATATATTATTTAGTCAAAAATAAAAATGTGATTAGTAAAAAACAGAAAATATAGAGTAAGGTAAATATTGTTGCACTGATATGGTATTATGTTCAAGACATTGTTATATTAAGTGAGCTGCAGATAAGTACATTTAATACTAACTCAGTTATTTATGTTATTAGAATAACTATATTCAGATATTTACTCATCTATGTAATGGTGTTGAAAGACTTAGAAGGAGGTAAATCAAACTGGGATAATAACCAGTGGGAAGAATTTAGACAATTCAGGTTTGATTCATGCAGTTGCTTATATTTACAGTGTCTTCAAATACTATAGGTATGATTTTTAAATCTTTGAACACTTTAAGCAATATTCAATTCATATATAATTATATGTGTATGTGCATAGGGAAATAAATAAAATCAAGGTCACTAAAATATTTAGATGATATCTCAGGGTGATGGAATTTCACTTAATTTTTATTCTGTGTTTTAAACTCTTGAGTTTTTGGAAATGATAAAGCAAAAAACATGTGTGAGTTTGAAGACATAATAATTTCAGTGTAAAAGTGGGGCATGAGAGTATGTATCCATGTAAGTTACTCCTAGAGAGGTAATAAAAATAAACATTGTATTAAGATGGTGTAATTATAAGTGTTAATTTTTAAAACTTACCCATATCTTGCATATGTGGCATTTATGTGCGGAAAGCATGACTTTGGCTCTAATAAAATAACTTTAAACAGAGAAGAGAATTGGCAAATGTGGAGAGAGAATGGGGAGTGTGTGGATAAAAGAACACATTTGTTTAGCATTTACTATATGTTAAATATGTCTTGGTGGCCAGGAGGGTGACATGCACAGGTTTTTCTCTACTGGCCTAGCACAGTATCAGATCTGTAATAAACATCCTTAGTAAATGACTGCATCTGAGAATGAATGATTCAATGAGTTATGGAACCTTTTTAAATTTGGCAAAAGAAAGAAGGAAAATTATGTTGTCCATGATAGTAATGAGTAGTAGCAATATTAGATAATGAAATTTTATTTGGTTTTCAGGTTAATGGAAACTGTATATGTTTTAAGAGAGAAGAGGTTCCAGAGGTGCAGTTGTACAGGAGGTCTTGAGAGGACTTACGCAGATGAGACCCAGAGCAAAGGGCGGCACTGGCTCCGTGTGCCTTTGCTGCAGAGTTGAGTATGGCCATTGTCCAATATAAAGACAGTTACATGCGAAGGTGATTTTGAAGGTATCTCAGGAAGTTTACCTTGGATTGTCTCAGATTTCACATAAACAGTCACAAGCTTATTCTTGAGGAATGACCAAAATGTGAAATGAAAGCTTTTAAAGGGTCTCTTAAAATCTAATGCTCGTGCTTTGTTAGAGTATCTCTAAAACTTAGCTGAGAAACAGTTAACAAATGCACATCTCAAAACAACCATGAGCTTTCATTAGCAGGTTTGATAGCTAACTGTAGGGCTTCCTGTTTTGAAAGAGCACATTCCATTGTATTAAATAATTCAGATATTTTGTCATAATTCCAGACTGATATTATTGCTACAAATCAGAAGGTGAAGGATCACGAAATTCAGATCACGTTTTTCTCCTTTCATTAAACTGTTGATAAAATGGGGTGTTCATATTGGATTGAGTGTAAACTCTTTAGAAAGTCCCTATTCTCATCTATAAGTTAGAATTAGAATATGTTTAGAGCTCCATGAGTTAGTAGCTTTTACAGCCATAAACATGACTATAAATGGGAAAATATTAGGGGAATCCTTTCAATAAGACCCCAGAATGGTAAAGGCAAGTACAGACTTTTCAACTCACAGGTGAGGAAAGTGACCTACAAAGGCATTATTATTTAGATGCAAATATCTGTGGTAGAATGAGAGAGCCCAGTAAGATCTCTCAGTGACTTAATATTAAAGTTTAATGAAATGATTATTAATATTCATTTAAATGGAATATTTTTGAAGGCACGTATCTGAGGCATGCTTTCTCTGTGCTTTGTGGTCTCTAGATATGCACACAAAATTGAGACCTAAAGATATGGCCATTGATTAATATAATGAATCCCTTTAAATGAATGGATTATATGTGAATAGAATTAAACTCTTAATTAAGCATCAAATAACTGAGATATTGGACATAGTGTATAGTGTGGAATTTTTCATTTATATTCAAAAACAATTCTGAATATTTTCATCCTAAATATCTTACTTCAAATTCCTGATAGTTTTAATATTTAATAGAAATTTTATATCTTGAATTTCAATGTTAAATGATGCAGAACATGTAGGGAAAAACTAGACCAATTGAAATGGCCAGTTGTAAGACAACTGCCCTATAATCTGTAAATCATGCAGAAAAAAAAAAGAGAATAAAGGCTTCACCAAGTGCCAAGATTGAAAAGATAGCATGTAAAAAAATCAGAAGATGTTGAATTTATTTTAAAAACAGACAAAACAAATACTTTAAGCATGACATCATGATGGAAACTGAACAAGGTTAGGTCAGCAGCAAGCACTGACATCACGGTTCATGTCACAGGATATTTGACTTTTGAGAACATTTTGAACACTTACCAAGGACATGAACCAACTTTGAAAGTCCCGTGGTGAGATAAATGTGAATCACAATAGGACTTTGTAATTTAACTGGAAATGGATTTTAACCAGGTAGTAATATTGTGGGTCACACTCAAATGCTCTCATATGCTGAAGTTTAGAAAGATTTAGATTTTTTTCTCTATAGTAGGTACAGATCATAGATTCTATCTTGGACTAGTGTATCTCTTGGGCGCTTGGGAGACATTGCTACTTTTCTGATAGATAGAGAAAATGAGGTTACAAAATTGCTATCCTGCCATTTACACTTAGAAGGAAGAGGTAAAAATCCTTAGGGAAATCATGTTAATGGGCTATAGGTTTTCCAGAATTTAGCTATATACTTGGAAAAAGAGTATAATGCAAACTTTAGATTTGAGCAGTGCCCCATTTCATTTCTTATAATAGCAGTGTGGTTTGGTGAGTTATTTTTAAACTTTGAAAAGCAGGGCCATAAAGTGCATCTTTTTAAATAAATGTATTAAATTGAAAAGCAATTTATTTTCCTTAAAAAAATAACACACTTATGAATATAAGTATCACAAGAAGTCGATATTGGTGTTCAATATTCACTTTTTGATAAAGCGACAGTTTAGACACAGGTATAAAGGGTTTCTTTTTGGTGATCAAGACAAATTTCCTTCTCATGAGAAGATGAGGGTATGTTAAATCTCAAATACAATGAAGTCCACCCCAAATCCTAAAGGTAACACAATACAGAAAGTGTAAAATATAGACATTTGTTGAGCAAAAGTGAAATAAACAAACTGATAAAAATAGCGAGTAAACACAACTTTCTCTTAAAGCTGTTTATTCAAGCTCAGTCATTACATTAACAGAAAAGGAACAAAGATGAAATAATGAAACTTCATGAAAGTAACATGAAAATTAATTAGCATATCATTAGCACGTGGCAAAGTTTACATTTCCCACTTGAAAGTACATGATGTGTATGGGACACCCAGCACATCTCCAATCTGTACTGAAATTGTGGGCACTTTTGTTTGTTCGGTATTCCTGAGTTAATCTTTCCTGAAATACTCACCTCCAGTAAAACTCTTGAACATACAACTCACATTTACGTTGACTTTGGAAAAAAGGCTGCCTTCTTCAATTCCTCCGTTAAGGACATACAATGAAATGCCTCGTTAAGAACCTTAATTTAAAGCAGCACACAGTTCTGTATGTCAGAGGTAATAATTACCTTCTTAATGAGCCTGACTTTCTTCTGTGATGAGTAAGTCCCTCTCTGCCTTGTTTATAGTAAGTCTGGATTTATTTCTGGTTCCCTTCAGGTGCTCTTATTTTTTAAAAAATGAACATCATGTCTGTCTTCCTGGGGTCAAATTCTGCCTTCTCTATACTCAAACCATGTGCTGTTCAAGCACTGTTAAAACCAATTGCCCATATATTCCTGGGACATGCAGGAGCCTGTAGAAGTCATATAATCCCTGCCCTAGCTTCCAAGCAGAGCTATAGATAAACTATGTTGGGCTGACTTAGATCTACCGTATGATTTTAAATAATTTCCATGTGAGCTATATTTATTCAAAATGCCCCCGCAAATCTAAGCAATAAAATTGAAAGCCTCTTGAACAAATTGATTTTATAGATATCTGTTATAATCTTAAGAATTTAAAATATATTTCTGTGGTCTGAGGAGGGCTCAGGAGTGAAGCCCAAGCATATGTGAAATTATCTGACAACTTGCTTTAATTATAATATTAAGCATTTCTTAATTTCCTCAATATAGTCAGATCTGTCCCCCATCTTACCAGCTAACACAAAGTCTGCCCATATTTTATATGCATTTCATACAATACAACTGAGAAATTTTTAAGTTTATTTTTAGTTTTTAGATGTTGATTTTAAATCACATAATATAATCTTCAGTTAACTAATAGGAAACTGATAGAGACACAAAATGATTTGTCTAAGTCATACAATATGTACATGACAGAAACAGAGCTGGAACCCAGATATTTAGTATTTGGTATTTGTATCCAGTGCATTCTAGTCCATTAAAATCTGTCCTTCGTTTCTGGGAAAAGAGAGAGCCAGCTATTCTTTCTAATGTTCTAAGATATGCGACTCAGGTCAGTTTCACTTAAAAGTTCTGTGATTTTCCAATTTGAAACTCAAACCAGGGCCATTCATTTCTTATTGTTTTTACCCTAATGCCCTGTCAGACCCAGAATCACAGTTTTGGGGATGGAGAAGAGCTTAGAGAGCATGTGAATGGAAGGCAGCTTCATGAAGAGTCTTACCTAAACTTGAACAACACAGAGAGAACTGAGGTATCGGCATGTTCATGTCATACGGCAAGTTACTACCGTCACCGATTCCCACCACAGCTCCGTTCACTCTGAAGCAGATTTCTTAGAACAGTGCTTGACATTTTACTTACCAGTTTATACTTATCAATTGAAAATGAAATTTCAAAATTGTACAATAATTCACATTAAAGTGACCATAATCCTTTAGTTGCATGCGGAATCTATGTCAGTTTGGATTTATTTTTCTTTGTTCCTTTGGTGTTCTTCACAGTCGACCACACCAAAGTTTCTGTATGCAAGAAGAGTTTGTTCTTTAAGCCTCATGAATTGACACCATCCTTTCCAATATTTCCCTTGGCTCTTTCACATATTATATCAATTTTCAAAAAAGCACTGGTTTTTTAATTGTATTCTGCTACTACAAGAAGTTGAAACAACATCTTCAAATCTCTCTGGGACAATTTAAAACTCAACAGAGAAATCAAGAGTGTTTTATCTCAAAACACATCTCATTTTCAAATTATTTCCTTCAATTTCCAAGGTCAAATGTAAGGTGAAAAACCTGATGGGAACCTTCCTGTTGGCAGTATCAGTTGTAAGTATGGCTCATTTGATTAGATATTTAGAATTTATGAACTGTGCTAGAGGACATGGATGCTGAAAGATAGGACTCTATAAAGCCTTCCAAATACACAGCCAAATCTGTAGTGTTTAGGGTAATGAGACCATCTCCAAATGCAACAAAGATTTAAAAGGTTCAATTGTGCAATTGTTGCCTTTATTGACATATCACATAGTCTTCTAAGCGTGTTAAGTAACACAATTAGCAGAATAATAAGTATTGAGCCGGCCCATCCTTGGCCGACTAAAATAAAGAGCTCTTTTAAATTTTAGGAATCAGTAGCTGTTCAAGAATCAGCACCTGACTGACATTTATTCATTTTTGTTATTTTTTCATCATTCAGTTCCCAGCCAATGGAAGGACAAATGGGATGATACAAAATGGAACAGACCTGAATTTAATAGAACTGTGTCTAAAACCCAATTTTGTTGCTTTGTGCTGTCCTACCTTAGAACCTTCGTACTTGTCAAAGCCTCAGTTTCTTCATCCATTAAGTGGAGGTAAGTACCTTTCTATAAAAATGCTGTGAAGAACAATACAGGTAATTGATATGAAATGGCCAAACACAGTATTTTGTATATGGTAGAAACTGTTTCTGAAAGCCATAATCCAAGATGAATTTGAAAAGGAGTGGCAATATCTAAATCTAAACAACTCAAATGTGTATGGTAACTTCTGTTCTTCCAACAAAAATATTTGTAAGTGCAAAGAAAAAGTATCAAAAATCATAATTTTGTTTTCTTTTCTACATGGGTTTTGAAGGCAGCCAAGTTAAGCTATTTTAAATTCATGCAGAGATTTTCATATGATTTTTCAGCGTTTGTATCTGAGATGGTATCTAGTCAAATTGTCATAATTTTGGGTTACAGATTATGCCAAAATAAATTTGAAATGCACACACCAAAGTGCAACCCAACCCTCTAAGTTGGGATCATTCAACATCAACAAGTGCTTGAAATACGCATTGCAGCACCTGGCTCAAGCCCAGCAGAGCCTTGGCTCAAGAACACTCAAAGGTTTACGAATCTTAGAAATCAGTAGCTGTTCAAGAATCAGCACCTGTGTTCATCTGGTCTATTTCCCTAGCTCCTTATTGCTTACCCATATAATATGACAGAAAATTAATATATATTTAGACATCAGAACTTCATTATTCCAAATAGGTATTAGTGCTACCAAATAAGGTATTAGATAACTCCAACCACCTGGTATTGGGTAAAAAATGGTGGCTGTCAGTGCGCAAATGTGGCTTCCTAGCATCTATAACATATACATTCTCCCAGAGAATAGCAACAATAGCATAAATTAAAGACACAATATATAAAGACCTCAGTATTTATTGAAACAATAATAAAATTTTGAAAACAGACCCAGCACTTGACACCTGACAGAGGCCATGCCTGTAGGTAGTTATTTTAGAAGTTTTGTGAATCTGTTTTGGATTTGTCCTATCAGATACAAGATGTTCTAGAAGAAGGAGAGATGGAACAAAAGGAAGGGGGGGAGAAAATGAGTCCATGTAACTGACAGTGTGGATTAGTGTGAGACTAGGGAAATAGACCAAAGGAACACAGCAAAGAGCCCAGGAATATTTAGATGGAATGCATGGGTTAATATTCAATATAAAAATAACCTTACAAACCTATGGGAAAAACCGAACAGAAACACTTCAACCTCCTGGTGACAAGTGAAATGAAAATTGAAAACACCATTTCATACTTATCAGACTGACCAATATTAAAAGTTGTTTTAAACTACTAGAAAGGATATGGAGAAATAGGAGAAATTGGCAATATCTAGGAAAGTTGCTGATGGCTATCATCTGGGACCAAGAATTCCACCCACAGGGAACTTTGCACATGTGAACATAAAAACACTTACACAAGAGTATTCACTGATTATTGGCTGTAATTACAAAATAGGCTCAGAAATGAGATTGCCTGGGCTGCAGTCATGGTACCAATACTTCCCAGCTTATGAATTTCGGCCACATCAAAGTGTTTCCTATTTTAATTGTTTTAATTTTAATTATTACATATATTTAATTTACCCTTATTGCTTACCCATATCACATGACAGAAAATGAATATATTTGGACATCAGAACTTCATTATTCCATGTTCCATCCAATCATGTGGAAATCACTGGTCTTCTGGTCTTTAAATTGTGTTTCAGCAGCAGAAAAATTTCCTTAACAAAAGTAGAAGCAGAAACAGGTAACAGACTGCACAATAGACTTCCTCTTTCCGAAGTCAGCATGACATGGTTAATCTACATCAGGTTACCCAGATATTAAGGGTAAATAGAAATAAACACAATTAAAAGACCCAAATGTATTATTTCCTAAACCTAAGACTGGAAAGATTAGGGAATGAATTTCACTTTTTTGTAAGAAACCACTCTAATTTTCCCCCAAATAATAGTCTCTCACTTAATTTAAAATATGATTTGGTTTACAAAACACTATACGCAGATACAGTTTGGCAACAATTTTTAGAAAATGTGCAACTCAGTGGGGAGTTTTTTTGGACTTTGGACTTCCTTTTGTAATTACAAAAATAAATAGAGAAACTTTAAATATCAAAAATACAGATTTATAAAGAGTAAAACAAAGTTTTTTTAAAAGTCTTCTCTTCACTCTAATGATTTTCTTCTTTCACATTGAACACATATGTACACACACCACATAAGCTATTTTCAAGGCATGTGCGGTTGCAGTATTCATTACATATGCATAGGAACAATTTTTCCCTTGTCAACAGTATATTGGCTATATTTCCTGTACATTATGGTTATTATAAGGTACGGTTCTAAATTTTTATCCATATATGTATCCAATTACGCCAATATCATTTATTAAATGATTTTCTCAATGATTTTTGAAAATGTCATTTTTATCGTAGTCATAGTCTTTTTCTGGAATCTAGTCTAGCCTATTGATTTATTATTCCATTTCCAAACCAGAAACAGATAATTTTATTTACTATATTTTTATATCGTATTTCATATTGTATTTTGGTATCTGTAGAAAAGTTCTCCCTCATTCCTCTTTTAACTTTTTTCTTGCTTATTCTTATGCATTCTTTCCTCCATATAATCTTTATAGTTAACTTATAAAGTTTCATAAAGCATATTTTGGAGGTTTAGTTTGGCATTTAAGTTTATTGATTTATTTGTAAAATGGGATATTTTTCAATACCCCAAGATACACTGTAGGAAGAAAAAAGCAGATTAGAAAAAAATAATACCTTTCTTGAATATTGAATGTCAAAGAAAGGTAATTTTCTAAAGATAGATAAGTGAAGATCCTCATTTTTATAGTGAAATAAGAAAAAAGGGATAAAGTGAAAAATAAAGGCACAAACAATATAATACATTATAATTTAGCAGATTTGATTTTAAGGCACGTCTCTTTTACCCTGTCTGGACCAAAATGTTCTCATCTATTATTAAATGAGAAAGTTGGACAGGGTGAGGTGTAAGGCTTTTTCCAGCTCTTTATTCTGTGATGCTCCCACTCTGGGCAGGCCAAAATCATGAGCTAAATCACATGGAGCTGAGTAGTAACCCAGACAAACTTCATGTTTGTCTATGCTCACACATTATTCTGGAAGGAGAATAAATTTGTTGCCCTCCATTTATCTGTGGATGGGTCAGCCAACATAAAGGAAGCTCTTATCAATCTGATAGTTTACTTGACACTATTGAGGGTCAGAGGGGTCAGGTAAATTTTCCAAGATCACACAGCTAGAAAGAGACAGAAAGTCATTTCAGTATTGATGTGTAATTCCCAGGCTTATTTTCTTTCTATTTTGTGGAGCAATTCTGAGTGCTCTGTAAAGAAATAATTGAATAAATGGATGAAGGGACGAAATGATCACATTTCAACTATGGGTCTTCTCATTTCAAAGTAAAGAAATAGATACTTGCTGAGAAAAAAAAGAGTAGACACCTTGTTTTAGAATTTGCTTTTTCCTCCTCATCATAACTAGTTTCAGAAGAATTACATTACAGAAGCAGAGATAGTAACAGACCTAAACTGACATTAAGCTTCTAAGGCATAAAGACAAGAGAAGTCACTTTGTACTCCATCATATCAGAGAATTTGACCAATAAAACATGTATAATCAGTATCAGTATCTTCTCTTTTCCTAATGATCATCTACTCAACTATCTATCTTATTTATAACAACACTATTAATAGTAGCTTTTGAAGAATTATTTCTGCAAAATCAATGTAGGAAAGAAGAAATATGTTAGTAAGAATAGTTTCTATTTATTGGGTATGTCATATGCCAAGTATTATCCTTTTATATTATGAACTCATTAGTCCTCACAAAAAAACTTACACTTTACCTAGTTTTAATTCATAGATGGGGGAAAAAAAAAACCAACAAACCCTGTGGCACAGAGAACAGGGAGATAAGGTAGTTTGAACTCAACCATATACCTAGGTAACAATAGTATGTTTGTTGAATGTGATATTATTCAACTGTCTTTTACCAGGGAATGATAATGGGCTTTAGGGTCTTAAAAAGATGGTGAAGAATATGCCAGAGTCAGAGTGCATACTAGATGCTGAGGGCTCTCCTACGCTCCTTAAATACAACTCATAAGGAGGGGGAGATATCTAAGCTGGCCTGTGCATAGAGTAAAATAACAAATTTGACTGGATCTATACTGTTGGAACTCAACCAAGAATTAGGAGAAGTGCAAGTTGCAGCGCTCCAAAATCGTGCGACTATAGACTATCTACTGTTAAAAGAACATATGGGATGTGAACAGTTCCCAGGAATGTGTTGTTTTAAATTGTCTGATTTTTTTCAAACTATTCAAATTCAGTTAGACAATATCCATCATATCATAGATAAGTTTTCACAAATGCCTAGGGTGCCTAACTGGTTTTCTTGGTTTCACTGGAGATGGCTGGTAATTGTAGGTCTGCTTTGGTTATGTAGCTGTATTCCTATTATGTTAATGTGTGTGCGCAATTTAATTAGTAGTTTAAAACCTATACATGCTTAAGTTACTCTACAAGAAGATATGTCAAAGAAATAACCAATCTTCCCATGTTTTCTTCCGTCTGCTACTTCTATAGCTTTTCTTTTCTTCTTCCTTCCTAATTACAACCCTTAAATAGAATTCGTATCTCATATCGAATTTACTGAGTATCATAATTCTTCCAAGTGGTAAAGATACCTCAAGACAAATGCTGGGCATAAAACCCACAGGACATAAATCTGCAAAGAAGTAAAAAGCTAACCTTTTCAAACAATATGGCTTCTCTCTCACTTACCAACTTTACATTTCCCTGTATGGCCCCGGAAGATGACTGGTTAGCCAGAGACGGGTAAGATTCCTCAAGGAGGGAACAACCTAAGACAGGCACAGTCACAGGGGGGCCATTAGGTGAGAAATTGGGGATCAACAGAGGTGAGGCTTAGAACCTCACCCCCCCTGTTTTGTTGCCCTTGTCTAGCTTGGATTAATACTTAGCCTATAGGCACACACCTGATCATCTACATTTGCCCTCTTATAGCACTAAACTATGTTTTCTACCTTTATCTTGCATCTACCTACCACTTCAGCATTCTATTAAAAAAAAATAATAATAATAATAAGGGAGAAATGTGGGATTCACATATAAATCAAGAATAAAAATCAAACGAATATTCATATCTGACCTGATTGTTTGTAGTTCATGATGCGTGATCAAAACTGAAAGTTTCTGTGATGACTGCCCTTGTACTGTTCACCATGTAAGAACTTATTCACTATGTAAGAATTTGTTCACCATGTAAGAACTTGTTCGTTGTGCTTCAGAAGATAGGAGACTGATGAGAATTAGGCTTGGGGTGGATTAATGATTGTACATTGAGTCCCCTGTACAGAATTTTATTGTTGTTAACTGTTAACAACCATTTGATCAATAAATATGAGAGATGCCCTCTCAAAAAAAAAAAAAATACAACTCATAAGAACCCTACGCAGGTCAACTTCTGTTTACATTCCTTATACACTGTGATTTGGAGGCAAAGTAGTTACATATCTGAGCTTCAGATTATACACAGGGGTGCTAATGCATAACACAGAGTTCAGTTAGTGTAAGGTTTAAATGAGAGAGTCTGTTGGAAAGAATCCAGCATGTAAGTGCTTAATGAATGTCTGCAGTTTTTACTTTTCTATACAATATTTTCTGTGTGATTTCAGAAAATTTCAATGTCCTCATAAAAAAGAGTAACTGCATGAGTCTAAATATTTAAGAACACCAAGTTGTTCACATTCATCATTCAAACCAACAAAAATCCAATCTTTCTACTTCTATTAACCACCTTCCTAACGGCTTTTATAGTTTCTTTCTCTCCAACACACTAGGATTAAATCATGAATATCAGCTTACCCACACCCTTAAAGATCCTTTGCAAATAGAGAAATACTTATAAATTTGAAATGAAAACAATCTTGTGAGAGAAGGAGGATCATGTTATATTCACATCAATATAATTATTAACTGATGTTAATTAGGCTCATGCTAGACTAGGAGTCATAGAATTTCAGAGCTGGAAGAAATTTTACTTACCATGAATAACAGCTACATTTTACAGACAAGAATGTTAAATCTAAGAGAGAAAGTGGGTTGCCCAGTGCCACAGGGTATCCTGGTGGCTTGTCAAGGGTCCATAATTGGTCTTTCCTCTAAGCATTGAATGTGTTGACATATCTACTCGAATGTGAGGTATATGAAGTTTATCTTAATGCCAGCATACCATGTCCTCCTGAGCAACGATGACACCCACTGAACAGTTAAAGAGTTGTCATTGCCAAGGTCAGACGTTTCTTAGCCTAGAGTTGTGCTCAAGTGTGGCTTTGCAAAGTTATGGGAATCAGAGGGTGAGTAGATACGATGTCAATTGCCTCCCAGTGCTCTGTAAAAGCGCTGAGCAGCGCAAGGAGGTCGCACTGCGTTTATTGGTAGATGGATTAAAAGGCAGTGGTTCCCCATTATACCCACCAAAATGTTCTTTAAAAAATTATCCCTCTACCTACTCCATGATTTGGAAGAATTTATGGACCAAACTATATAAATTCATAAATCCTTCCCTGTTCCGTGAATTACTCATGCACTGTGAGAATAGCTCAAAGCCCCATTTCAACATTTAACCTCTTAAGTTTAGGAATTCCTGCTTCTTTGGACACTTAAGTTAAAATTGAGGTCTAATGTTCAAAGACATTTTACTCCAATTTGTACATACACATGTCCAGGAAAGCTAAAATAAACTAAAAACCATACTAAAATTAATTTAATATTTGTGTTTTGTGTTCTTAATTAGGTTTTAAAGAAAATTTGACTATTTCTTATTGGTTGTCACTGAAATGAATCATTGACAAGAAAGACTTCAGTTGACACATTTGGTTGGAACATTCACAAAATTTGTAGGTATGAGACTGAGTTGGTTTCATGGAGGAAGTCCTTTGGTTTAGGGAGGGTTTGGATTGATAGAGTTCAGAGAAAAGAGAGGCAATTAATGTGTGCCTAGTATGCGCCAGAAACTGTAGTGAGTACTTGATACATGTTATTTCATTTAAAAAACACTGAAATTCTCAAAGTAGGTGCTATTACTCTAGTAATAGCAATGACCTACTACAATGAGAGGACATAGAGACATGCCAAAGGTGTAGAAAAATGTGTATCATATGCTATTGTTTATATTTGTAAATATTAAAAATGGAAGCAATACTTGCTGATACTAAAAATGGAGAGATAAATCAGAATGTTTTCAAAAGCACACCTAAAGGTGAGAAGTGGAGGGAGTAAGGGTAAAAGCGAGACTTCTTTGAATATACTTTGCTCTTGAGGATGTATTTTGGAACCATGTAAATAGTGTATATAGTGATAAACCAAAATTAAATGTTCGAAAGCAACCTGTAATCTAAAGCCAAATGGAACAAATTAATCTAAATATGCACCAAGTTAATACAATTAGAAATGGGAAAATTTTCAAGGGACTTGAAAACACAGTAATATGACTGAACATTCCTAGGAGAAGAGACCCTATGGATAAAAATAATCGTGAGAAAAACTTTAACTGTTCATGTTAATAATAGTGTGGGTGGCAGTATTGGTTTGTTATTCTGAGACTATAGTGTATGAGTTCTGTAATAAAGTACATCTGTATTGATGCTGTTGTTATTGATGACTGGATCTTTCTGAGTTGGAGATATAATGTTGATGAAGACAAGTAAAAATCCTGGAGTCTTGAATTTGATTTGAAATATCAGTATGAACTGATTGAGCATTTTACCTTTTTTATTTTTTTTAAATCTAGCATTATCCACTGAAAATGCCTACAAACCATCACCAACACCACAGCAATAAGCACCATTAATGCTCAGATTACTGCATCTCAATGTTATTCCACACCAAAAGAAACCAGTGCTCTTTGGGGAAATGACTAATGCCAGGCCTGGAAAAATAAAACTTCAAAATGAGTCTGAAGCATCTTATTATACCAAAAAGCAAAAAAGCAATCAAAGACACTTAAGGTTGTATAGAAAGGATTCAGGAACTAACCTAAAGAGACTCATACTAGCCAGACACAGGCATTTGAGTCATTCAGAAGGATGGTAATTGCAATCTGAGAGCAATGATTTTATGTGTTGCAAAACGCATTGAATCAATTAAATCAATGAGTTTATCACAACAAAAAAATCAGTTGCTTAGCTTTGCAAGGTGATAAGGAACCAACTTATTGTTTTAAAAACTAGTAAATAAAGAGAAAGAATCAAGTGTTTATCCTGCTTTCCTATACATATTCTTTAGTTTTAAAACAACAGTGTAAGAATAAATTCAGTTTTAAACATGCAAATCTAATACAGTAGAATTTAATGTATAAACTAACATTTACATATACAGATCTATCACACCTTGCAATTTGCATCCTATTTCAGTCTTTTAAAACTGAAGAATGAACGACTTCAAGTGGTCACAGTAAATGACCACTTAAGAATGAAAGTAACTGGCATTCTATATATTCCTCTTCAAAATAATGGTAATACCATTATTGATTTGGAATTAAATGCAGGACTATATAGCCCCCCAGGGATTGGTTGGAGATGCAGATGACACTCAAAGCAAGCTCTAAAGAGTCCAAATTCTTATGAATTCACTCTTGAAAAGAAAATATTGCTCCAAGTCTTCATGGGTCAAGGCCAACTGTGAAAACAGACTTCTGTGATTTATAGAATTTGGACTTCTGTGCTTTGGATATCATGTAGAAGAAGCAAATGTTTATTACAGGATTGGTAATAAAAAATGTGCTAATTTGAAGTTTATATATATATTATTAAAATCAACAGGAACCATAGCAATTAGTCCAACAGATTTTTTTTTCTCAGAGATTTTACAGTTGGAAGCCTTAGTGATAATAAAAAGTATGCCAGCTTTTACTTGGTTTTAGTATTGCTTTTATATCCTCTTTATGATTCAAATTAATGTAGCCAATATACCCCTTATTGCCTGCACCCTAGAATGGATCACTTCCTCTGCTCCTAACCCTAGGGGTCTGACATTTGATCTGGTCAACTGACTCTGATAAGACACAAGAGACAACCAGACATTATCGCCTCCTCACTGAAGAATAGAACACTATCTAAAAGGCATTTCTTGCAAAAAATAGAAGAGCTGAATCTGATCAAGCCTCGAGGCTTTTTGTAGGAAGTACAGGGTTCAAAATTTGTTGTGTTACACTATAGGATACAATCAGCAAAGTTCAGAATAGGGGAAAATTCACATAAATCATACAGATATTTTGACAAAGTAATTGCAGAGAGAGAGAAAGAGAGAAATTAAAGGAGAAGATTTAGAAGGTATGTCAACTAACTGCAAAGTATAATCCTACTTGATTTATTCATACAGTCTTTAAACGTATCTGAGACAATTGGGAAAATTTGAACACTAACCAGACAGTTGGTGGTTACTAAGCATTATTTTAAATGTTAAAGTATGATAAGAACATTATTGTTATATTTGATGGAAGAGTCGTTTCATTTTACTGGTAAATAATGAAGATGATATAACATCTTGGCTTTGTTTCAAATTAATCTGATAGGGAGGCAATGGGTGGAAACAGATGAAACAAGACAGGCCATGAGCTGGTGACTGTTGCGTGTGGCACAAGTGGGGGCCCATTATTCTATTTCATCTCATTATGCATAGATATGCATGAATTTTTCCATAATAAAATGTTGAAACATTTTCCAAAGATCAAAAACCTGATCGGAGTTTTGAATGGAGTGCAATCTGATTTCCTTTTACGGGAAGTGGAAGAGATGTTACCTAAAGAAGGGAGAGAAGGTCATTGGTGGAGGCAGTCCCCAGAGTTAACAGGAGAGGAGGGAGCCAGGGCTCAGCAGAGGATCAGCCTTGCAACTTACACCTGAGGAAGGGCACTTCCTGAAATGGGGGATAAGAAATGAAGACCGTGGGAGGATATGGAAACGTGTGTTTGCTGGGGAAGGAGAGGGAATGTGGGAAGCTTGAAGGCTTTGATCAATTTACTAAACCTTTCATCTTGGGGAATAAAGTGAGGTCAGTGTGGGGGAGGGGCAGACCAGATGCTCTGCAGGCCTCTTCATCCAGCTCTACTGCATTTGCTTCTCGGATATTAACAGCAGAGAATAGAACTCTTACCTTCTGAATTTTTGACTTTCTGGTAATAATGATAATGAAGGCCAGTAATTACTTTCACTGTAAACTACAGCATTTCTTTTCCTGTTTCAACAATACCTACTAGAAGTTCTCACAGATATTCTCTGAGAATCACCTTTTGGTGATTGAGCGTTCCTCCACTGAGCTGTTAATGATTTTGTTTACTACTGGATAATGCCTTGACTTTATTACTTGACTAGGATCATTAATAAAACTGGGGTCACAGCATTGGCAACTCAAGAAACAGAAAGCCATTCTTGTAGTAAATATTAGCAAATTCTGGACTTTTTTTTTTAATGGGTAGTAGAGGCTAGTGAGGTTGGTTGTATGAGAGATTTCAGCCCTAAAATGCAGTCCTTTAGCTGCAAACATCTGAGAACAGATGAAATACAGCTGTATCCAGGGACCTGAGGCAAAGCTCGCTGAGAAGATGGCCCGGCCGACTCAAGAATTTTGAATTAATTGCTTTCCACCTACAACAGCCATGGAAAGTGCAGGAAAGCTAACACTATTTCCACTCCACCGAAAAATATGTTCCATAGCACCTCACCCCAGGATCCTGGAGCAGAGAACTCACACAGACTGACGCTTCGATCGTACACACATCGACACATCGCATCACATCATATCTCCTGAATGGAATAGGCAACAGAAAAGGGTGGCCACATTCAGTGATCCGAACTTTTTGGAGACAGCTCAGTATTCTGCAAATCAAAAGAAAAATGAATTATTGTGGAAGACTTCCCAATGCAGCTGCTTCAAATTAAACACTGTCAAATAACTCCCGACTTTCTTTGATCTGAGTTCTATGTTACTTTGGTGACCTTGAGCACCTATCTCCTTAACTTCCATTCTTTTCTATTTTATTTTATTTCTGCCTATAAACATTCATTTTTCATCTTCTCTATGTACTCTCTTGCCCTCTCTAGAGACAGACAAATACACACACTTGAATGTGTATATAGTGAGAGACAGATATCAGCTATTTAGTAAGTTTATTTTATGATATGAATGTACAAAAATGAATAGGTAGTTTAGTAACAAAAAAAATTGTAAAGAAATAATATATTAAATAATCTAGCAAGAAATAAAAACATTGTTCTGGACTGCTAAAGTATTCTGTGATGGTTTGTAGTTTGAAAAAGACAAATCACACAAAATCAGTGTCTAATGACTTCTTATACTTTTCCTAGGAGTAATAATAAGGATTTTGAAATCTTGGGAAAAAATGGATCAAAAAATATAGAGGGAATCAACAGAGTATATAATGAAAATAAATACAGTGGGAAAGATAAATAGAAATATTATAAATGGAGAAAAAAGAGAAACCTAATTATTAGACATGAGAGATTCTGTTTATTTAGCTTTAAGAAAAAACTTTACGAAGCCATAAAAATTAACTGCGTGTGCCATAAAATATATATATATGTTATTTATTTATATTTAGTATATGTTATTATATATTTTAATAATATCATAATAAATGTATTTACTTAATTTTTGTATTATGGCAGCAGAATAATAAGAAAAGTATCATTGTATATATGCAAATCTACTCTTTAACAGTTATAGTCTGTAGCTAACTTAGAAATTTCAACTTCAAGATTTAAAATATTTTATTGCTGTATCCAGTATCAATTTTCTGCAATCAATTGCTTGAAAATAATATAAAGAAATGAGGAATACATTCATATCCTATAATAAGATCTTGGGTCAAAAGCTTATATAGCTAAGAAATCTGTGCCTTGGAACTATTATTTTTCAAAACAGATTAAAAGATATAACCACTTTTAAACTTTCAACAGCTTTTCATCTTTTCCTAAATCTAACAAGCTAAACTATTTTTCTGGAGGGGAGAATAAATTTGTTTGAAATGAACTCAGAACAGTAACATTCTTTGCCCACTTCTCTATTATCTGTGCACCAGTGCAAGTTAAAAATGTTACAGACTCAGTTCATTTGGGGGCCAAGTATTACAACACAATAATAAAACATGATAGAACGCAAAACTGCAAATGAGTCACTTGAAGAATAGTTAGATAATACAACTGTACATCCAGAACCCAGGTCTGCCTTGTTAGGAATCATAATATTTTCACCCCTACCTTCATATTACTAACTGAGGTCAAAACATTTCACTTAAAAGGATTTGATTCTTTGCCATACGTAGTTAGGTGACCTCCTAAAAGTACCTAATATTTATGATAGAGCCACTATTGCATGAGGTCACTCAGCCTTCAGAATCAGGACAACTGGGTTCCATCCATACTTGCTGGAAATGGCACATATGAGACACTATCAATACTCTGATCCATCCTAGATAAACATATTTTATTTTCTCCTTTCCCATCACTTATTTATTCTCCAATAGTTTCTTTCACATGAAGAATAAACTGACTTTACAACAAGTTCTGAATAGCCCATTTTGCTTATCCTACGGATGCTGTTAATTTTAATTAGTTAATGATTATGAATCATTTTTAGATTCTTAAAAGGAAGAAGCTCAGCACACTAAATTTATTCTTATTACCAAATTGTAAGTATAACAATGCATTAATTATGGTTTTACACAAACCTTAATTATAAGGGATTTACCTCTGGAGATAATTTCAGTGTTGGCAGACCTCTTGATTTGTGAAGTCATGTAAAATTGCTGTGACTAGAAAATGGACTTCTTCTATGGTATGGACTTTATCAATCCATAGTCTTGATTCTGTGTAAACCTCTAGTTTCTTTTAAATCAGAATCATGTTCTGCTATAAGTATTATTCAGCAAGCTTTCCCTTAAAATTCTTTTTCTGACCAACTCAATGTTCTTCCATTATGGAAAGTAACAGATTAATTAAATCAGCTCATTGGTTTTACATCTTTTGGTAGTACAATGTACATGTTTCTCGTACTTGAAATTAACAGTACTTTAATTCTTTTGTTTTTTGTCTACAGAGCAAATGGCATCAACACATAATTTAAGTGGCTCAGAATTAAACTACTATCATCCTTTAGAATTACCTGCTGAATCAATAGTGAAGCTATACAAATCTTTTCTTCTAGCTTTATTGATTAAAATCCTTCAGGGGCTTTTCATTCCAGTAGGATAAAGAATTAGTGTAAAAGAGCTTTTACCTTTGGACCCAACCTATCTCCAACTTCTGGTGCTTTCCCATTTTACCACTTCCTCAACCTCCCCTGTACAAGTGTACAAGCACACACACAAGTGCACACACACACAGTGTTTACAGAACATGGGTTGGCCTATAGTCCTGTGATTACCCATAAACTTCCTTCTTCCTTGATGTTCATCTGCAAATCTTTTTTTGCTGTTTAAATACCATAATTTTTGCCAAGATGTCCTTAACATCCCAGGCAGAATCCATCTTTTATTATCCAGTTTACATCTCTGTTAAGCATTTATTAATTAATGTTATAATCTTATTTTTTGTTCTTGTTGTGTCTATGTCTACTATTAAGTTAGAAGGTCTTGAGAACAAGAAAATAAAGTAAGACTAATACTTTTAAAATATCTATCTAACTTTAAAATATGTAGTGTCTTCCCCATTTTTCATGGGATAAAATTGGGTGGCAAAGAGGTCAAGTAATAACCAACATTGTTTAGCTAGTGAGTGGCAGAGTCAGGACCTAGACTCCAAGTCCATCTGACTCCAAAGCCTATGATCTTCCATTGTGCAAACAAGACTGTGTCTAGTTCATTTTGAACCGCAAGTGCCTTGCACAAAGCCTGGAAAACAACACTAAATTAATAAATGCATAGATACATGGATAAATAAAACTCCTATGACATGAATTGGACTAAGAAGGTAGGGATGAACTTTTCCAGGAACAAGGTAAGAACACCACAGTTATATCCAGGCTCCAAGCTCTGCCTTCTACCAGCCCAGCCCTGGGTGAGTGACAGCATTCAGGAGGTCACACGACTCGGGCCAGTGGTTGGCCGGGATGGGGGTTCTCAGCACATACCCGGGAACTGTGACTCAAGCCACTGTCATTTGGGCAGCACCCAATATTGTACTTGCTCTTCTTTCAAACCTACAAATTTTGTACATACTCCATCATTTTATATTTTATTAAAGGTGACATAATCCTAGAGTACAAAAAGAAGCCTGACCAGGATACACTGGTTCATGTGTTTCAGCAGACTCAATTCTCAATACAGAGTCCATTAGATGAGTAACTTTTACCTACAGGAGGAAAAGATAGTTTAAATGAAGAATTCTCCAGTGAAAACTCTGCTCATCACATTACCATTTCCCTAAGGAGACTATGTTCTCCCTATAATTCATTTTATGATATTGTCTATTAAATTATAAATCTTCCAGATGCAAATATATTGATGTTCATTGTTCGCCTTCTTGTTCCCCCAAAAAACCCTAAGTCAGGCTGTTCCAGTTTGTCTTTTGCTTTCTCCTCTTGCTTCCTTATGCATTCAAATTGACAAATGCCCTTGTACATTATTTTTAACCCACCCATAGCTAATGCATCAGTATCTTGTTATGTTTCCTTTGATTTCATTGCTTGCAATGCTGCTATCAGCAGCTCAGAATTGCCAAAGCACTAAGCAGCCCAATTTTTCTTTAATTTCTCAGAAAATTGACAGTTTTATGAACTGTCTCTTTACCTATGCCCTATAAACATGTCAGACTGTGGAAAACCATTCTAATTAAATTCCAGAGGGACTGCAATAGAAGATTATGGCTTCTTGGCAGGTTATTAAAAAACAGTTGTTCATATATACACAAGTATGTGTACTGGAGCCTAACATTTGACAGAAGAGTCAAGGAATTAACCCCACTAGCAACTTCAGCTCAAACTGACTAAAGAGAAATGAGTGAAGTGAGTGGGAGAAGACTGCCCCATACAAGCTTTTATTTTTATATTCTTTGTGAGTTCCTACAGATTAGCAGATAGTTTAAAAGGTGTCTGAGGTCACCACCTTCCTCAATGGATTTTATATGCCTGTTGGAAAAAATTTATATAACTATTGTCTTTCCAATGAATAATTTCAGATACCAGCATTCCCTTGGAACATATACAATTGAGCTGGTGGAAAAAAAAAAAGACAAATAAAATAAGGAGACTTTTTCTCCCTCATAAACTCAGAACAGAAACATCTGTTATTTGGAAAGTCAAATTTAAGAAAAAAGAAAAAACAAGATAATTCTTCTTCCTGAAAATGTTTTTTAGCATTTGCATTCTTGCCTAATGAATTATGCATTCTAACTGGATAGGTAAATATTTCAACCTAATTGGAGACAGCCATTTCTTAGATGGTTAAGTTAAAATTCAATGTCAGGAGGGATGAGTTGTAGAGCTCTCTGTGGAATATATGATTCACAGAAATGAGTATAATGTTTAATTAATTAGTTAAATTGGGAATTGTGTACCCAGTAAATGATGATTCTGGTTGACATAGTCAAAAGTCATTAAAATCTGATCTTAAAAGTGTACTTTCCCACATCATGCTGCTGAGGTCAGTTTACATACTTGGGCTTTAACAAAGACCGTTCCCTTTATTCTCTTCCATGGTCACAGAGTGTACCAGACTTTCTGACAACTATACAAAAACTTCATGCCCAAGTTTACAGGAAAAGTGAATAAGAAAGTATGGCTGGCTCATTGCAAACCCACTATCACCATTACAAAGTCAGCCCAAGTGCCTCTCTTAAAAATAAGGAGCCAATGGTAACACTTTTGCAAATGAAAATATCGCTCTATTTCACCTGGAATATGAGTCAGTTGGCAGTCAATTCTACTAAAATAAACTTTGAGTCTACTCACAAGTCAGGTCATATGGCATAACTAGACACCACAGCATCTTATAACCCAGATGAGGAAGTAATGCCCAGTGCTTGGATAATTAAATTGGTTTGGGTTAAATTTTTGTTTGCTTTCTTTTCTTTCTATCTCTTTCTAGCCATGTTTACTCTTGCTTTCATCTTCATATCCCCCTTGTTTTCTAGAATCATTTTCCTCTGCCTATGAATACGTGCAATTCTCCTATAGCCTCATAAAAAAGTCCTTATCCTGAAACCACTCTCTCTTCCTTCCCTTCACTGTAAGACTTCTTGCAAAGGTACTCAGTCCTACTAAATTAAGCTCTTCATCCATGCTAACCACATGTCAAGTAGCAGTAACCACATATATGTAGTGACTATTGTGTTTGACAATGCAGATTAGAGAATATTTTCTTCATCACAGAAACTTCATCCTGAAGCCACTCTCCCTTCTTTCCCTTCATTATAAGACCTCTTGCAAAAGTATCCCTCCATGCTGCTAATTCTAGCTTGTCTCATCTGCTCACTTAATGCAGACTTCCTTTCCACCACACCCAATACTTATGGTTCCAATAGGAAATGGCACCAAAGGACCACTAAAGAATTTCCAGCCCTGCCACCAGGTGATGGTATGTCTCAACTCCCAACACTGATTAATTACCCACTCCTTGTCTTGAGAATCTGCCCATGTCTACCTTGTCTGTAGCTCCTGATCACCTGTTGATAAACTGGATCTAGCCTTTGGTTGTTGAGGTATGTGCTGCTGCTGCTCATGCCTAGTTCCTGGTTATCCTAAGATAAACCATCCCAATACACCCTCTCTTAAGTCCTGTTTGGTTACAAGGATTTTCAATCTCTTAATTCTTAAATCAAGTACCACCCATTCCTGGTCATCCCCACGTTTGAAGTCTTCCTCTTATATTGGACCAATCTTTGGGTCAATGAGTACACAACTGCAAAATAAAATGATTTGGACCCAAATCCTCTTCTGTTTGGTTCTTCATCTGTGTACTGCCTCTTGAAAACTTCTCATCTCTTAATTCGCATGATACCGAACTATGTTCATTCTTCCTGACTCTATAGAGATTCTTTCTTTGTCCCTTTCAACAGCTCCTTATAGTCTTCTTTCTTCCTAAATGACAATGATTATGTAAGATTCTTTATTAAGTCACCTTTATCTTGGTACAATCACTTAAATTAACATCTCCTTAGAGAGCAACATAATAAAGGCTATATATGACAAACCTACAGCCAACATCATATTTAACAGCGAAAAGCTGAAAGCTTTTCCTCTAAAATTGGGAACAAGACAAGGATGCCCACTCTCCTCACTTTTATTCAACATAGTACTGGAGATCCTACCATGGCAATCAGACAACACAAAGAAGTAAAAGGCATCCAGATTGGTAAAGAAGAAGTTAAAGTGTCACTGTTTGCAGATGACATGATATTGTACATAAAAACCCTAAAGAATCCAATCCAAAACTACTAGATCTAATATCTGAATTCAGCAAAGTTGCAGGATATAAAACTAATACACAGAAATCTGTTGCATTCCTATACACTAATGAAGAACTAGCAGAAAGAGAAATCAAAAAACAATTCCATTCACAGTTGCATCAAAAAGAATAAAATACCTAGGAATAAACCTAACGAAGGAAGTGAAAGACCTATACGCTGAAAACTACAAGACACTCATGAAAGAAATTAAAGAAGATACTAATAAATGGAAAAACATCCTGTGCTCATAGATAGGAAGAATTAATATTGTCAAAATGGCCATCTGGCCTAAAGCAATCTACAGATTCAATGCAAACCCTATCAAAATATCAAAAACATTCTTCAACAAACTAGAGAAAATAGTTCTAAAATTCATGTGGAACCATAAAAGACGCCGAATAGCCAAAGCAATCCTGAGAAGGAAGAATAAGGCAGCAGGGGATTATGCTTCCCAACTTCGAGCTCTACTACAAAGCCACACTAATCAAAACAATCTGGTACTGGCACAAGAACAGAACCATAGACCAATGGAACAGACTAGAGAGTCCAGATATAAACCCAAGCATATATGGTCAATTAATATATGATAAAGGAGCCATGGATATACAATGGGGAAATTGACAACCTCTTCAACAACTGGTGGTGTCAAAACTGGATAGCTACATGCAAGAGAATGAAACTGAATTACTGTCAAACCCCATACACAAAAGTGAACTCGAAATGGATCAAAGACCTGAATGTAAGTCATGAAACCATAAAACTCTTAGAAAGATAACACAGGCAAAAATCTCTTGAATATAACCATGAGCAACTTTTTCCTGAATGCATCTCCTGGAGCAAGGGAAATAAAAGCAAAAATGAACAAATGGAACTACATCACACTAAAAAGCTTCTGTATAGCAAAGGATACCATCATCAGAACAAAAGACAACCTACAGCATGGGAGAATATATTTGTTAATGACATATCTGACAAAGGGTTAACATACAAAATATATAAAGAACTCACATGCCTCAACAACCAAAAAGCAAATAACCCTATTAAAAAGTGGGCAGAGGATATTAACAGACAATTCTCCAAAGAACAAATTCAAATGGTCAACAGGCACATGAAAAAATGCTCCACAACACTAATCATCAGGGAAATGCAAAATTAAAACCACAATGAGATTTCACCTCACACCAGTTAGGATGGCCAGCATCGGGAAGACTAAGAACAACAAATACTTGTAAGGATGTGGAGAAAGAGGGACCCTCCTACACTGCTGGTGGGAATGTAAGCTAGTTCAACCATTGTGGAAAGCAGTATGGAGGTTCCTCAAAAAACTAAAAATAGAAATACCATTTGACCTGGGAATTCCACTCCTAGGAATTTACCCAAAGAATACAAGTTCTCAGATTCAAAAAGACATATGCACCCCCATGTTTATCGCAGCACTGTTTACAATAGCCAAGAAATGGAAGCAACCTAAGTGTCCATCAGTAGATGAATGGATAAAGAAGAGGTGGTACATATACACAGTGGAATACTATTCAGCCATAAGAAAGAAACAAATCCTACATGGATTGAGCTAGAGAGTATTATGTTCAGTGAAATAAGCCAGGCAGAGAAAGACAAGCACCAATGATTTCCCTCCTTTGTGGAGTATAACAACAAAGCAAAACTGAAGGAACAAAACAACAGTAGACTTGCAAACTCCAAGAAGGGACTAGCGGTTACCAAAGGGGAGGGGTGGGGAAGGGAGGGTGCAGAGGGAAGAAGAGGTTTGAGGGGTATTATGATTTGTACACATGGTGCAGGGGGATCATGGGGAAGCAGTGTGGTGCAGAGAAGACAAGTGGTTACTCTGTGGCATCTTGCTGCACTGATGGACAGTGACTGCAACAGGGTATGAAGAGGGGACTCGATAATATGGGTGAATGCAGTGACCACTTTGCTTTTCATGTGAAACCTTCATAAGAGTGTATATCAATAATACCTTTATAAAAAAATTAACATCTCCTTCTACAGATATATGGAAATCTCAATATCAGACTGCCAATTTTTTTCTCTTTTCTGTTCTCCATTTAGCCTTAAGTTTCCAGTTGTCTTGTAGACATTTATATTTAAATACCTGTCCACTTTCCTATGTTCCAAATGTTAGTGATTTCACAAGTCTAACTGCTCTTCCTGACCTTCCTATACCTGTAAAAGACAATTTTTTCAGGTTCCAAAGTTCATTAACATTTTAGACGCCTGATTTTTGCTGAACTCCTATATTCAGTCAATGACCAAGTACTGCAGCTTTTACCTCTAAAACATCTCTCACATCTATAGCATCTTGCCCAATTCTATTGCAATTTTCATCAACTTTTATTGCATTTATTGTAATACACCTGTAATTAATCTCTTTGTAGTTTCTCCTCATCTAACATAAAAAATCTGTCATCTTAAAATTCAGTTTCAATCAAGTTATCCATCAGTTTAAAAATGTTGAATTATAATGATAAGATAATTCAACATTGCCTACAGTTTTTGGAACCAATTCCCCACAGCCATCTCTGTCTTAAATCTACCTACCTTCTGACCGTTTGGGTAGACTTACAAAAGAGTTTTTCTACCTTAACTCCTCTCTCAACTCTTAGAAATGCCTTTCTTCTACCTTCTGAAGCTTTATTCCACTATCACAGATTTTTTTTTATGTTGTCCTTTATTATTCCAAGTCTAGGACAGGATTTAAGATAAGCCTGGATATCTTGTTAGGAAAGCAAGGAATCCATGAAGGTCTAATAGGGTCATCTTCTAGGTCACAAGGTCAACATGAAGCATCCACTGGCCAAAAATGAGGGTCCAGCTAGCCAAAATGGATCATATCTGAAATGGATTATAAAACATCAAATACATGAATAGTCATGAGTTTATAATGCTATTATTAAATGTCATGAGAAAATGTTTCCTATCCTTTAAGGTCCATTTCTAAAGTTAGCTTGTCCACATATCACTTTTTTATTCCCTTAAATGACTTCATTAGCTTCCTTCTTTGAATTCCTGTAACATTTCACTTTTACTACTAATATTCCATTTTTCCTAATACATATAAGAGCTTGTGGCTCCTACACAAATATTGGTGGAAAGGAAGTCTGCATTAAGTGAACAGATGAGACAGCTAGAATTAGCAGCATGGAATACTTTTGCAAGAGGTCTTATAGTGAAGGGAAAAAAGAGAGAGTGGCTTCAAGATGAAGTTTATGTGGTGAAGAAAATATTCTCTAATCTGCATTGTCAAATACAAAGTCACTATGTATATGTGGCTACTGCTACTTGACATATGGTTAGCATGGCTGAGGAAATTATTTTATTTTATTTTAATTAATTAAATTATTTTAATTAATTTAATTAAAATGTCACCTGTAACTAGTAGCTACAGTATGGTATAGTACAGCTCCAAATAATAATATGGAGGGCATATGATTCATGAAATCACTTTTAGAAGTCAAGATTTCATTTCAAATATATGTAATTTTTTTCATTTCTTTTAATCTGCATTATTAAATGCTTACCCCAACTAGTATAGTTACTATATGTCAATATAGAAATGTTATAGAATTATTGACTTTTTCTCTATATTTTCATTCCTGTGACTAATTTACATAGTAATGGAGATTTTGTGCCTATTTATCCCCCCCTTATCTACTTCACTCCCCAAGCCAAACCCTCCCCCAGTATAAACACCAGTCACTCCTAAGTGTCTATGAGTCTATTGCTATTTTGAGTCCACATATAAGTGAAATCATGAGGTATTTGCCTTTCCACATATAAGTGAAATCATGTGGTATTAGATTTCAGATTCCATATATAAGTGAAATCATGTGGTATTTGTCTTTCTCTGCCAGGTTTATTTTACTTAGCATAATACTCTCTAGGTCCATCCATGTTGTCACAAATAGCAGGATTTCTTTATTTTTATGGCCAAATAATATTCCCAGGGTTTTGTGTGTGTGTGTGTGTGTGTGTACATACACTACATCTTCTTTATCCATTCATCTATTGATGGACACTTTGGTTGCTTCCTTATCTTGACTACTGTAAATAATGTGGCAATAAACATAGGGGTGTATATACCTTTTTGAATCAGGAAGTTTGTTTTTTGGGGGTAAATTCCTAGATGTGCAGTTACTGGGTTGTATGGTATTTCTATTTACAGTTTTTGAGGAACTTCCATACTGTTTTCCATAGTGACTGCACAAATTTTTGTCCCCACCAGCAGTGTTGAAGGGTTCCTTTTTTCCACATCCTCACCAGCACTTATTATTTCCTGCCTTTTGGATAGTGGCCTTTCTGACTTGTGTAAGTTGGTATCTCACTGTGGTTGTGATTTGCATTTCCCTGATGATCAGTGATGTGGAGCATCTTTTCATGTGCCTGCTGGCCATTTGTATGTCTTCTTTGAGAAATTGACTATTTAGGTCCTCTGCCCATTTTTCAATTGGGTTATTTGGTGTTTTGGTGTTGAGCCATATGAGTTCTGTATATATTTTATATGTTAGCCCCTTATTAGATACATCATGTGTCAATAAATCCTCCCATATCATAGGATGCCTTTTTGTTTTTTTTGATGACTTCCTTTGCTGTACAGAAGCTTTTTAGTTTGATGTAGTCCCACTTGCTTAGTTTTGCTTTTGTTTCCCTTGCCTGGGGAGATGTATCCAGAAAAAAATTGCTCATGCTTCTGTTCAAGAGATTTTTGGCTAAGAAAACATCTAAGAGCCTTATAGTTTCATGTCTTATATTTAGGTCTTTAGTCTGTTTCAAGTTAACTTTTGTGTATGGTATTAGATAATGATCCAGTTTCATTCTCTTGCCTGTACTTGTCCTGTCTTCCGAACATCATTTGCTGAAAAGACTGTCTTTTCCCCATTGTACATTCTTGCTTCCTTTTTCATATATTAATTGACCATATATGTGTGGGTTTATATATCTAGGGTCTCTATAGCGTTCCATTGATTTATGTGTCTGTTATTGTGTCAGTAATATATGTTTTTTACTGTAACTTTGTAACATAGCTTGAAGTCAGGGAGTATAATACCCCCAGCTTTGTTCCTTTTTCTCAAGATAGCTTTGGCTATTTGGGGTCTTTTGTGGTTCCATATAAATTTTAGAATTCTTTGTTCTAGTGCATTGAAAAATGCCATTGGTATTTTGATAGGGACTGCATTGAATCTGTAAATTGGGCAGAATGGCCATTTGGACAATATTAATTCTTCTTATGAGCATGGTATATATTTCCATTTATTTCCATTTATTCATGTCTTATTCAGTTTTTTTCAGAGTGTCTAAAACTATAAGTTTTCAGGATACAGATCTTTTACCTCCATGGTTAGGTTTATTTCTAGGTGTTTTATTCTTTTCACGGCAATTATAAATGAAATTGTTTTCTTGATTTCTCTTTCTGATAGTTCATTGTTAGTATATAGAATGCTATAAACTTCTGTATATTGATTTTGTATCCTGTGACTTTGCTGAATCCATTTATTAGTTCTAATAGTTTTTTGGTGGAATCGTTAGGGTTTTCTACATATAGTATCATGTCGTCTGCAAATAGTGACTGTTTTGCTCCTTCCTTACCAATTTGGATACTTTACCTCTTTATCTTATCTGATTGCTGTGGCTAGGATTTCCAGTACTATGATAAATACAAGTGGTAAGAGTGGACATCCTTATCTTGTTCCTGATCTTTTTTTTTTTTTAATTTTTTTTTTTAATTTTTAATTTTTTATTGAAGGGTAGTTGACCACAGTATTACATTACATTAGTTTCAGGTGTACAACACAGTGATTCAACATTTATATACATGATAATTCTGGGTACCAGCTATCACCATACCAAGTTGTTACAATATTTTGACTATATTCCTTATGCTATACATTACATCCCGGTTACTTATTTATTTTACAATTGGAAGTGTGTTTATATATATATATATATATATATATATATATATATTTGTGTGTGTGTGTGTGTGAGGGCATCTCTCATATTTATTGATCAAATAGTTGTTAACCACAATAAATTTCTGTATAGGGGGGTCAATACTCAATGCACAATCATTAATCCACCCCAAGCCTAATTTTCGTCAGTCTCCAATCTTCTGATGCATAACGAACAAATTCTTACATGGAGTACAAATTCTTACATAGTGAATAAGTTACATGGTGAACAGTACAAGGGCAGTCATCACAGAAGCTTTCGGTTTTGTTCATGCATTATGAACTATAAACAGTCAGTTCAAATATGAATATTCATTTGATTTTTAAACTTGATTTATATGTGGATACCACATTTCTCTATTATTATTATTTTTAATATAATGCTGAAGTGGTAGGTAGATACGAGATAAAGGTAGAAAACAGAGTTTAGTGTTGTAAGAGAGCAAATGTAGATGATCAGGTGTGTGCCTGTAGACTATGTGTTAATCCGAGCTAGACGAGGGCAATAAACATCCATGTATGCAGAAGATTTCTCTCAGAACATGAGGGGGGAGGTTCTAAGCCTCACCTCTGCTGCTCCCCATTTTCTCACCAGATGGCCCCCTGCGACTGTGCCTGTCTTAGGTTGTTCCTCCCTTGAGGAATCTTACCCGTCTCTGGCTAACCAGTCATCTTCGGGGGCCATACAGGGAAATGTTAAGTTGGTAAGTGAGAGAGAAGCCTTATTGCTTGAAAAGGTTAGCTTTTTACTTCTTTGCATATTTATGCCCTGTGGCTTCTATGCCCAGCATTTGTCTTGAGGTGTCTTTACCACTTGGAAGAATTATGATACTCGGTAAATTCGACATGTGGCATGAGTTCTATTTAAAGGTTGTGATAAGGTAGGAAGAAGAAAAGCTATAGAATTAGCAGGCAGAAGAAAACCTGGGAAGATTGTTTATTTCTTTGACATATCTTCTTGTAGAGTAACTTCAGCATGGATAGGTTTTAAACTACTAATTAAATTGTGCACACACATTAACATAATAGGAATATAGTTACCTAACCAAAGCATACCTGTAATTACCAGCCATCTCCAGTGAAACCAAGAAAACCAGTTAGGCACCTTAGGCATTTGTGAAAACTTATCTATGATATGGTGGATATTGTCCAACTGAACTTAAACAGTCTGAGAGAATTCAGATAAATTAGAACAACCCATTCCTGGGGACTGTTCATATCCCATATGTTCTTTTAACGATAAACAGTCTGTGGTTGTAAGATTTTGGAGCGCTACAATTTGCACTTCTCCTAATTCTTGGTTGAGTTCCAACAGTATAGATCCAGTCAAATTCGTTGTTTTGCTGTATGCACAGGCCAGCTTAGATATCTCCTTCATTCCCATGGCAAGTCCAGGAGCTGGTGGGATGAGTGCATCTACACCTGCGGCAGTGCGTGGATCTTTGTTGGAGTTTTTTTTTTTTTTTTTGCTGATCATCTTCTGTCATGAGTCTTCCCGAGAGTGCTGATGTTGGAAGTTCTTTTTCATATCGTATCTTAGTTCATTTTCGGGGTAGCCAAATTAGGCTTTGATCCTCTGTATAAACACAAACAGACCCTTTGCCTACACTTTTATATGCCCTTTATATCATTGTGTAGATCTCATTGGAGGTCACCACATAGGAACTGTTTTTTTTTTTTTCTTTTTTTAATCATTAATCTACACTTACATGACGAATACTTTGTTTACTAGGCTCTCCCCTATACCAGGTCCCCCCTATATACTCCTTTACAGTCACTGTCCATCAGCGTAGCAAACTGTTGTAGAATCACTACTTGTCTTCTCTGTGTTGTACAGCCCTCCCCTTTCTCCCACCCCGCTATGGATGCTAATCTTAATACCCCTCTTTTTCTGCCCCCCCTTATCCCTCCCTACCCACCCATCCTCCCCAGTCCCTTTCCCTTTGGTACCTGTTAGTCCATTCTTGAGTTCTGTGATTCTGTTGCTGTTTTGTTCCTTCAGTTTTTCCTTTGTTCTTATATTCCACAGATGAGTGAAATCATTTGGTATTTCTCTTTCTCCGCTTGGCTTGTTTCACTGAGCATAATACCCTGCAGCTCCATCCATGTTGCTGCAAATGGTTGGATTTGCCCTTTTCTTATGGCTGAGTAGTATTCCATTGTGTATATGTACCACATCTTCTTTATCCATTCATCTATCAATGGACATTTAGGTTGCTTCCAATTCTTGGCTATTGTAAATAGTGCTGCGATAAACATAGGGGTACATTGGTCTTTCTCATACTTGATTGCTGCATTCTTAGGGTAAATTCCTAGGAGTGCAATTCCTGGGTCAAATGGTATGTCTGTTTTGAGCATTTTGATGTACCTCCATACTGCTTTCCACAATGGTTGAACAAGTTTACATTCCCACCAGCAGTGTAGGAGGGTTCCCCTTTCTCCACAGCCTCGCCAACATCTGTTGTTGTTTGGCTTTTGGATGGCAGCCATCCTTACTGGTGTGACGTGATACCTTATTGTAGTTTTAATTTGCATTTCTCTGATAATTAGCGATGTGGAGCATCTTTTCATGTGTCTGTTGGCCATCTGTATTTCTTTTTTGGAGAACTTTCTGTTCAGTTCCTTTGCCCATTTTTTAATTGGGTTATTTGTTTTTTGTTTGTTGAGGCATGTGAGCTCTTTATATATTCTGGACGTCAAGCCTTTATCGGATGTGTCATTTTCAAAGATATTCTCCCATACTGTAGGGATCCTTTTTGTTCTATTGATGGTGTCTTTTGCTGTACAGAAGCTTTTCAGCTTAATATAGTCCCACTTACTCATTTTTGCTGTTGTTTTCCTTGCCCGGGGAGATATGTTCAAGAAGAGGTCACTCATGTTTATGTCTAAGAGGTTTTTGCCTATGTTTTCTTCCAAGAGTTTAATGGTTTCGTGACTTACATTCAGGTCTTTGATCCATTTTGAGTTTACTTTTGTATATGGGGTTAGACAATGGTCCAGTTTCATTCTCCTACATGTAGCTGTCCAGTTTTGCCAGCACCATCTGTTGAAGAGACTGTCATTTCGCCATTGTATGTCCATGGCTCCTTTATCAAATATTAATTGACCATATATGTCTGGGTTAATGTCTGGATTCTCTAGTCTGTTCCATTGGTCTGTGGCTCTGTTCTTGTGCCAGTACCAAATTGTCTTGATTACTATGGCTTTATAATAGAGCTTGAAGTTGGGGAGTGAGATCCCCCCTACTTTATTCCTCTTTCTCAGGATTGCTTTGGCTATTCGGGGTCTTTGGTGGTTCCATATGAATTTTTGAATTATTTGTTCCAGTTCATTGAAGAATGTTGCTGGTAGTTTCATAGGGATTGCATCAAATCTGTATATTGCTTTGGGCAGGATGGCCATTTTGACGATATTAATTCTTCCTAGCCATGAGCATGGGATGCGTTTCCATCTGTTAGTGTCTCCTTTAATTTCTTTTAAGAGTGAATTGTAGTTTTCAGAATATAAGTCTTTCACTTCTTTGGTTAGGTTTATTCCTAGGTATTTTATTTTTTTTGATGCAATTGTGAACAGAGTTGTTTTCCTGATTTCTCTTTCTGTTGGTTCATTGTTAGTGTATAGGAAAGCCACAGATTTCTGTGTGTTGATTTTGTATCCTGCAACTTTGCTGTATTCCGATATCAGTTCTAGTAGTTTTGGGGTGGAGTCTTTAGGGTTTTTTATGTACAGTATCATGTCATCTGCAAATAGTGACAGTTTTACTTCTTCTTTGCCAATCTGGATTCCTTGTATTTTTTTGTTTTGTCTGATTGTCGTGGCTAGGACCCCCAGTACTATGTTAAATAACAGTGGGGAGAGTGGGCATCCCTGTCTAGTTGCCGATCTCAGCGGAAATGCTTTCAGCTTCTCGCTGTTCAGTATAATGTTGGCTGTGGGTTTATCATAGATGGCCTTTATTATGTTGAGGTACTTGCCCTCTATTCCCATTTTGCTGAGAGTTTTTATCATGAATGGATGTTGAACTTTGTCAAATGCTTTTTCAGCATCTATGGAGATGATCATGTGGTTTTTGTCTTTCTTTTTGTTGATGTGGTGGATGATGTTGATGGACTTTCGAATGTTGTGCCATCCTTGCATCCCTGGGATGAATCCCACTTGGTCATGGTGTACAATCCTTTTGATGTATTTTTGAATTCGGTTTGCTAAAATTTTGTTGAGTATTTTTGCGTCTACGTTCATCAGGGATATTGGTCTGTAGTTTTCTTTTTTGGTGGTGTCTTTGCCTGGTTTAGGTATTAGGGTGATGTTAGCTTCATAGAATGAGTTTGGGAGTATCCCCTCCTCTTCTATTTCTTGGAAAACTTTAAGGAGAATGGGTATTATGTCTTCCCTGTATGTCTGATAAAATTCCGAGGTAAATCCATCTGGCCCAGGGGTTTTGTTCTTTGGTAGTTTTTTGATTACCGCTTCAATTTCGTTGCTGGTAATTGGTCTGTTTAGATTTTTTGTTTCTTTTTGGGTCAGTCTTGGAAGGTTGTATTTTTCTTGGAAGTTGTCCATTTCTCCTAGGTTTCCCAGCTTGTTAGCATATAGGTTTTCATAGTATTCTCTAATAATTCTTTGTATTTCTGCGGGGTCCGTCGTGACTTTTCCTTTCTGGTTTCTGATACTGTTGATTTGTGTTGACTCTCTTTTCCTCTTAATAAGTCTGGCTAGAGGCTTATCTATTTTATTTTCTCGAAGAACCAGCTCTTGGTTTCATTGATTTTTGCTATTGTTTTATTCTTCTCAATTTTATTTATTTCTTCTCTGATCTTTATTATGTCCCTCCTTCTGCTGACCTTAGGCCTCATTTGATCTTCTTTTTCCAATTTCGATAATTGTAACATTAGACCGTTCATTTGGGATTGCTCTTCCTTTTTTAAATATGCTTGGATTGCTATATACTTTCCTCTTAAGACTGCTTTTGCTGCGTCCCACAGAAGTTGGGGCTTTGTGTTGTTGTTGTCATTTGTTTCCATATATTGCTGGATCTCCATTTTGATTTGGTCATTGATCCATTGATTATTTAGGAGCGTGTTGTTTAGCCTCCATGTGTTTGTGAGACTTTTTGCTTTCTTTGAACTGTTTATTTCTAGTTTAATGCCTTTGTGGTCTGAAAAGTTGGTCGGTAGGGTTTCAATCTTTTGGAATTTACTGAGGCTCTTTTTGTGTCCTAGTATGTGGTCTATTCTGGAGAATGTTCCATGTGCACTTGAGAAGAACGTGTATCCTGTTGCTTTTGGATGTAGAGTTCTGTAGATGTCTATTAGGTCCATCTGCTCTACTGTGTTGTTCAGTGCTTCCGTGTCCTTACTTATTTTCTGTCTGGTGGATCTGTCCTTTGGAGTGAGTGGTGTGTTGAAGTCTCCTAGAATGAATGCATTGCAGTCTATTTCCTCCTTTAGTTCTGTTAATATTTGTTTCAGGTATGTTGGTGCTCCTGTATTGGGTGCATATATATTTATAATGGTTATATCCTCTTGATGGACTGAGCCCTTTATCATTATGTAATGTCCTTCTTTGTCTTTTGTTACTTTCTTTATTTTGAAGTCTGTTTTGTCTGATACCAGAATTGCAACACCTGCTTTCTTCTCTCTGTTGTTTGCTTGAAATATCTTTTTCCATCCCTTGACTTTAAGTCTGTGCGCATCTTTGGGTTTGAGGTGAGTCTCTTGTAAGCAGCATATGGATGGATCTTGTGTTTTTATCCATTCTATTACTCTGTGTCTTTTGATTGGTGCATTCAGTCCATTTACATTTAGGATGATTATTGAAAGGTATGAATTTATTGCCATTGCAGGCTTTAAGTTTGTGGTTACCAAAGGTTTAGGGTTAGCTTCTTTACTATCTTACTGTCTAACTTAACTCGCTTGTTGAGCTATTATAAACACAGTCTGATGATTCTTTATTTCTCTCCCTTCTTATTCCTCCTCCTCCCTTCTTCATATGTTGGGTGTTTTGTTGTGTGCTCTTTTTAGGAGTACTCCCATCTAGAGCAGTCCCTGTAGGATGCCCTGTAGAGGTGGTTTGTGGGAGGCAAATTCCCTCAACTTTTGCTTGTCTGGGAATTGTTTAATCCGTCCTTCATATTTAAATGATATTTGTGCTGGATACAGTAGTCTTGGTTCGAGGCCCTTCTGTTTCATTGCATTAAGTATATCATGCCATTCTCTTCTGGCCTGTAGGGTTTCTGTTGAGAAGTCTGATGATAGCCTGATGGGTTTTCCTTTGTAGGTAACCTTTTTTTTCTCTCTGGCTGCCTTTAATACTTTGTCCTTGTCTTTGATCTTTGCCATTTTAATTATTATGTGTCTTGGTGTTGCCCTCCTTGGATCCCTTGTCATGGGAGTTCTGTGTACCTCTGTGGTCTGAGAGGCCATTTCTTCCCCTAGTTTGGGGAAGTTTTCAGCAATTATTTCTTCAAAGACATTTTCTATCCCCTTTTCTCTCTCTACTTCTTCTGGAATACCTATAATTCTTATATTGTTCCTTTTCATTTGGTCACTCAGCTCTCTTAAAATTCTTTCATTCCTGGAGATCCTTTTATCTCTCCCTGCATCAGCTTCTCTGCGTTCCTGTTCTCTGTTTTCTAGTCCATTAATGGTCTCTTGCATCTTGTCCATTCTGTTTTGAAGTCCTTCCAGAGCTTGTTTTATTTCTGAATTCTCCTTCCTTAGTTCTTGCATATTTCTCTGCAGGTCCATCAGCATGGTTATGACTTTTGTTTTGAATTCTTTTTCAGGAAGACTGGCTAAATCTATCTCCCCAGATTCCTTCTCAGGGGAAGATGTAGCAGATGCCGAAGCTGTCTGTGTTAGTCTTGTCTGGATCATATTTTTTTGCTTTTTCATGTTGACAGGTGCTATTGACTGTCAGCTGGGAGGGCCAAAATTTTCACTTGCTACTGGCCTTTCTTTACTGCGACAACTGCGACCCCTAGTGGCTTGTGTTGGGTAATTGCGTGTAGAGTGGGTCTTTGTGTCTTGCCTGGCCGGAAGGGAGAAATTTCCCTTTCTGTGGGCGGAATTTGTCTCAGGCTGCTTCTCTGCTTTCGCAGCGCCCAGTGGGGTAATGGATGGGGGGGTGCTTGACTGTTTGCCTCCGTGAGGGGTCTCAGAGCTGTTGTCCAGGGGGTTAGTGCACCCGGTTTTCCCTGTAATTTCCAGCTGCTGTACTGTGACCTGGGTTGTTTCCGTCAAGCTGTTAAGTCCCTGTCCCTTTAAGACTTTCAAAAAGCCCCCGCTTTTCTTTGTCACAGGGGCATCAGCTTCAGCACCCGCTCGAGGTCTTACTCCCTGTTCCCCCAGTATCCAGGGCCCTCTGCCCACGCACTGTGTCTGTGCTCTGGTGCGGGTGGCTGGGGCTGGGTGTTCGGCAGTCCTGGGCTCCGTCTCCCTCCCGCTCTGCCTATTCTTCTCCCGCCGGGCCGGGGCTTGTACCTTACCCCCTTCGCGAGGCGCTGGGTTCTCGCTGGTGTAGCTGCAGTCTGGCCACTGTCCTGCGTCTTCTGGTCTCTCTTTTAGGGCTAGTTGTGTTTGTTGTATTTTCAAAAGTATATATGTTTTTGGGAGGAGATTCCCACTGTCCTACTCACGCCGCCATGTTGGTTCCGCCCCCCTTGTTCCTGATCTTATAGGAAAATCTTTCAGCTTTTCACCATTGAGTATGATATTACCTTTACATCTGTCATAGATGGCCTTTATTATATTGAGGTGTGTATCCCCTGTATGCATTTTGTTGAGAGTTTTTATCATAAATGCATGTTGAATTTTGTTAAGTGCTTTTAAATAGCGATTGAGATAATCATATGGTTTTTATTCTTCTTTTTGTTGATGTGATATATCTACATTTATTGATTTGCAGATATTATACCATCCTTCCATTCCTGGAGTAAATCCCAGTTGGTCGTGATGGATGATCTTTCTGACATATTTTTTAATTCAGCTTGCTAATATTTTCTTGAGAGTTTTTACATCCATGTTCATTGGGGATATTGGTCTATAATTTACTTTATGTATTGCTTTGGTTTTGGTATTAGATTGAAGCTGGCCTCATAGAATGAGTTTGTAAGTACTCCCATCTTTTCTATTTTTCTGAATACTTTAAGAAGGATGGGTATTAGCTCTCCTTTAAATGTTTGGTAGAATTCAGCTATAGAGTCATCTGGTTCTGGACTTCGGTTTTTTGGGAGTTTTTCAATTACTAATTCAATTTCATTACTTGTAATCAGACTGTTCAGACTTTCTATTTCTTCCTTGGTCAGTTTGGGAAGATTGCACCTTTCTAGAAATTTGCCCATTTCTTCTAGATTGTCCAAATGTACATAAATTTCCTTTTAGTGGTAAATGACCCATTCTTCAACCATAAGAATTCTAGTAAGGACCAATACCTTAGGAGACCAAAAATTTTAAGTATTTTATTTTGTTTGTTTTCATCATTTTTAAAGTTAATTTACTTTATTAATTATGCATAACTTTTATGTCTGTTACTGCAAATAACATAAGAAAAAGAGAATAACCTTATAGTAGCCTCTTACATTACAATTATCAGTGTAAATTTTATTGCTGCTCAGTGAAGTTGGTTATGGGTTATATAAGAAACTACTTTGTATAATTATAAAGAATAGACAAATATCAGAGGAATAGAATAATTTTAAACATCTTAAGAAACTAAGATTCTTATATCTGTCTTATATTGGAAAAATAATAAACATAAAGTAGTCTGGCTTATTATTTCCTTTCCACAGCAATCCCTACAAAAATTGTTAAACACTGTTTTCAGCACTTCACTCTCCCTTGATTCTCCTTTATCAAACATTGCATAAATTTCCATTCTTGACACCTTTTCTGAATGACTTTTATTATGTCATTACCAAAGTTACTTTAAGAAACTGAATAAATACATCTGGAAATCTCAAATAACAGAACTATAAACTTATGCCAAAACTACAATAACAAAGTAAAGTGGGGATTGAAGGTAAATGATTGGATAATTCAAGATTCAAATGATATTTTAACCTCAACATAGGAATTATCTAGATCAGCTCTGTTCATATAACATTCTGTGATGTAGTAAATGTTCCCTAATCTCAATTGTCCAGCACAATAGTCACTGCACATATGTGGCTCTGTCATTTGGTATGTGGTTAGCATGACTGAACAGCTTAGTTTTTTATTTTAGTTTAGTTTTATTAATTTGATTAAATTGTTATAGTGACTAGTAGCTATAGTACTAGACATTATAGATCTGAATAATTGCTTCTATCCTTGACTTCTAATTACTTAGTATTGATATGTTCAGTAACAAATGCACACAAGCAAAAAGCACTGATAGACCATTCACAACTGAAAATATAACTACTACTATTAATAATAATTTTTGATCCCCTATATGTTCTAAGCACTATTCTAAGTTCTTTATATATGTCATCTAACTTAATACTCAGAACATCCACATTACATAAGGAATATTATTCAGCCATAAAAAAACAAGGAAATACTACTATTTGTGATAAGAGGATGTACATTGAAGGCATTATGTTAAGTGAAATAAATCAGACAAAGAAAAACAAATACATATGGTTTCACTTACATGTGGAATTAAGGGAGGAAGCAAGGAAACAAGGAAGGAAGGAGGGAAAAAAACTCAAAAAAAGAGATTTGATTTGTGGTTACAAGACAGAGGATGAAGAAAAGAAGAAATGGACGAAGGTGGTAAAAAGACACAAACTTGCAATTATAAGATAAATAAATCCTACGAGTAGAATGTACAAAGTGATGACTTTAGCTAATACTAACAGTGTTGCATGATATATAAGAAAGTTTTTTAGAGTAAACCCTGAGTTCTCACCATAAGGAACATTTTTTTTCTTCTTTTCCTCCTCATTTTCTTTTTGTCTATAAAAAAGATAAATGTTAGGTGAATTTATTGTCCAGTCAGTCTGTCCTCTTCCTGCCTATCCACTGGTAAGCCTGTACTTTCTTTGGTATATTCATTGACCCACGTATACCATGCTTCTTTCTTTCTCCATCTCTACATTCACAACTGTTGGCCTAAAGGAATGCCTTAATCCTTAAACAAATCCAACCCATCATTAATCCAGCCTCTAAAATTTTATTACAATGTTACACAGTCCTGCACAATTTTAGTATATGTAGTCCTTGCATGACTCTAACATGCACAAATTACAATTACCCTGATTTAGTTAAATAACACCAATTTCCCCAACAACCTGGTTCCAATTGCCGTTACCATGGCATATTAACTGTGAGTAATTGTGTAAAGCAAAACTTTGCTGCAAACTCTATAGTTCACAAATCAATATGTAAATAACAGATGTATATCACGATCAGTGACCAACACTGTCACTTCATTCAGAGGCTGTTGGTGATCAGTCACTGTGCATCTGCTAATGATTCACAAAAAGACAGCAAAGCAGGTAGTTGTGCTGACTGCTTATCTGTCTGTGGTAAAAGCCAAGTAGCATCTTACAAAAATGAATAACCAGAAAAAGGGAACTGATAAACAAAGATGAAAATGTAGCAAAGAAATGAAAAGTGGTAACACTAGAATAGAGAGTAGAATCAGATAGAAAATGGAGTAAGTGGAAGAAATAGATGACTTTGGGAAAACTGGCACTGATATTTTTCAAGAGATTCTAGATATGTAGCCAGAGAAACTCAATGAAGGTGAACTTATTGACATAAATGGAAAAAATGGTTGTGAAGGAAAGGATGAAAAAGAAAAATCTTCAGATATTTAATGATATCTGAAGCTGATCAAAACTTAGAAAGGAGCAAGAAAAATTTGCCAAGGCTAGAAAATATGGATGATGCATACATAGCAGAAGTTATGCTGAAAGAATAAGACAACCACTGCCCTAACTAGTCTCAATATAATTTATCAAAAAATGAAATATTTTAATTCACAATATTTGTAATTTTTTCAATTATACTGTACTAAGTATTAGTTTTAGTAACTTTCCATTTCCCTATATAGTACAAATGTTCTCAATGGTTTAAAAACTGTATTAATGCTATGGGACAATATTCATTTTTTCCATTGATTGTTACTTTTTTAATTAAGGTATCATGACATACAATCTTATGAAGGTTTCACATGAGCAACATTGTGGTTACTACACTCACTCATATTATCAAGTCCCCCCCTTATGCCCCATTGCAGTTACTGTCCATCAGCATAGTAAGATGCTACAGAGTCACTACTTGTCTTCTCTGTGATATACTACCTTCCCTGTGGCCCCCTACTTTATATGTGCTAATCATAATACCTCTAAATCTCCTTCTCCCTCCCTTCCCACTTGCCATTTCCACCTCCTTTCCCTTTGGTAGCCTCTAGCCCCTTCATGGAGTCTCTGAGTCTACTGAGTTTTGTTCCTTCAGTTTTTGCTTTGTTGTTATACTCCACATATGAGTGAAATCATTTCGGACTTGTCTTTCTCCGCCTGGCTTATTTCACTGAGCATAACACCCTCTAGCTCCATCCATGTTGTTGCAAATGGTAGTATTTTTTTTCTTCTTATGGTGGAATAAAATTCCATTGTGTATATGTACCCATCTTATTTATCCATTCATCAACTGATGGACACTTAGGTTGCTTCCATTTCTTGACTATTATAAATAGTGATGCAATAAACAGAGGGATGCATATGTCTTTCTGAATCTGGGATCTTTTTTTCTTCAGGTGAATTCCTAGGAGTGGAATTCCTGGGTCAAATGGTATCTCTATTTTTAGTTTTTTGAGGAACCTCGACAGTACTTTCTACAATGGTTGAATTAATTGGCATTACCGCCAACAGTATAGGACAGTTCTCCTTTCCCCACATCTATGGCAGCATTTGTTTTTCCTTGTCTTTTCAATATTGACCATCCTAACTGGTAGGAGATGATATCTCATTGTGGTTTTAATTTTCATTTCCCTGACAATTAGTGATGTGGAACATCTTTTCATGTGCCTGTTGGCCATCTGAATTTCTACTTTGGAGAAGTGTCTGTTCAGATCCTTTGCCTATTTTTGAATCAGATTACTTGTTTCTTGGATGTTGAGCCATGTGAGTTTTTCATATATTTTGGATGTTAACCCCTTATTGGATATGTCATTTATGAATATATTTTCCCATACTATAGGGTGCATTTTTGTTCTGCTCATGGTGTCCTTTACTGTACAGAAGCTTTTTAGTTCTATGTACTTACATTTGTTCATTTTTGCTTTTGTTTTCCTTGCCTGAGGAGATGTGCTCAGAAAAAGTTGCTCATGTTTATATTCAAGAGATTTTTGCCTATGTTTTCTTCTAAGAGTTTTGTGGTTTCATGACTTATATTTTGAGTTTAATTTTGTGCATGGAGTTAGTAATCCAGCTTCATTCTCCACCATGTAGCTGTCCAGTTTGCCAACAGAAGTTGTTGAAGAGGCTGTCATTTCCCAATTGTGTATCCATGGTTCCTTTATAGTATATTAATTGGCCAAATATGTGTGGGTTGCTATCTGGGCTTTCTATTCTATTTCATTGGTCTACGGGTCTGTTTTTTGTGCCAGTACTAAAATTGTCTTGATCATTGTACTTTGTAGTACAGCTTGAAATTATGGAGTGTATTCGCCCTAGCTTTATTCTACCTTTCAAGATTCCTTTGGCTATTCAGGGACTTTTGCGGTTCCATATAAATTATAGAACTGTTTGTTCTAGCTTGCTGAAGAATGCTATTGGTATTTTTTTTTGGTATCATTAATCTACAATTACATGAGGAACATTATGTTTACTAGACTCCCCCCATCACCAAGTCCCCCCCCCACTAACCCCATTACAGTCACTGTCCATCAGCGTAGTAAGATGCTATAGAATCACTACTTATCTTCTCTATGTTGCACAGCCCTCCTGTGCCCCCCCACATTATACATGCTAATAATAATGCCCCTTTCTTTATCTCCCCCTATCCCTCCCTTGCCACCCATCCTCCCCAGTCCCTTGCCCTTTGGTAACTGTTAGTCCATTCTTGGGTTCTGTGATTCTGCTGCTGTTTTGTTCCTTCAGTTTTTCCTTTGTTTTTATACTCCACATATGAGTGAAATCATTTGGTATTTGTCTTTCTCCACTTGGCTTATTTCACTGAGCATAATATCCTCTAGCTCCATCCATGTTGTTGCAAGTGGTAGGATTTTTTTTCTTCTTATGGATGAATAATATTCCATTGTGTGTATGTACCACATCTTCTTTATCCATTCATCTACTGATGGACACTTAGGTTGCTTCCATTTCTTGGCTATTGTAAATAGTGCTGTGATAAACATAGGGGTGCATATGTCATTTCAAACTGGGCTACTGCATTCTTAGGGTAAATTCCTAGAAGTGCAATTCCTGGGTCAAATGGTATTTCTATTTTGAGCTTCTTGAGGAACCTCCATATTGCTTTCCACAATGGTTGAACTAGTTTACATTCCCACCAGCAGTGTAGGATGGTTCCCATTTCTCCGCAACCTCACCAACATTTGTTGTTGTTTGTCTTTTGGATGGTGGCGATCCTTACTGGTATGAGGTGATATCTCATTGTGGTTTTAATTTGCATTTCTCTGATGACTAGCGATGTGGAGCATCTTTTCATGTGTCTGTTGCCATCTGAATTTCTTCTTTGCATAAATGTTCAGCTCCTCTGCGCATTTTTAAATTAGATTATTTGCCTTTTGTTTGTTGAGGTGCGTGAGCTCTTTATTTATTTTGGATGTCAACACTTTATTGGATCTGTCATTTATGAATATATTCTCCCATACTCTAGGATGCCTTTTTGTTCTATTGGTGGTGTCCTTTGCTGTACAGAAGCTTTTCAACTTGATATAGTCCCACTTGTTTATTTTTGCTTTTGTTTCCCTTGCTCAGGGAGATATATTCATGAAGAAGTCACTCATGTTTATGTCCAAGATATTTTTGCCTATGCTTTTTTCTAAGAGTTTTATGGTTTCATGACTTACATTCAGGTCTTTGATCCATTTCAAATTTACTTTTGTGTATAGGGTTAGACAATGATTCAGTTTCATTCTCTTGCATGTAGTTGTCCAATTTTGCCAACACCAGCTGTTGAAGAGGCTGTCATTTCCCCATTGTATGTCCATGGCTCCTTTATCATATATTAATTGACCATATATGTTTGGGTTAATATCTGGACTCTCTATTCTGCTCCACTGGTCTGTGGGTCTGTTCTTGTGCCAGTACCAAATTGTCTTGATTACTGTGGCTTTGTAGTAGAGCTTAAAGTTGGGAAGTGAGATGCCCCCTGCTTTATTCTTCCTTCTCAGGATTGCTTTGGCTATTCATGGTCTTTTGTGGTTCCATATGAAGTTTAAAACTATTTGTTCCAGTTCATTGAAGAATGTTGTTGGTATTTTGATATGCATTGCATTGAATCTGTATGCAGGATGCATTTAGGCAGGATGGCCATTTTGACAATATTAATTCTTCCTAGCCAAGAGCATGAAATGAGTTTCCATTTGTTACTGTCCTCTTTAATTTCCCTTAGGAGTGTCTTGTAGTTTTTAGGATATAGGTCTTTCACTTCCTTGGTTAGGTTTTCCTAGGTTTTTTTTTTTTTGATACAATTGTGAATGGAATTGTTTTTCTGATTTCTCTTTCTGCTAGCTCATCATTAGTTTTTAGGAAAGCAACAAATTTCTGCATATTAATTTTGTATCCTACAACTTTGCTGAATTCGGATATTAGTTCTAGTAGTTTTGAAATGGAGTCTTTAGGGTTTTTTTTATGTACAATATCATGTCATCTGCAAATAGTGACAGTTTGACTTCTTCTTTAGCAATCTGGATGCCTTGTATTTCTTTGTTTTGTCTGATTGCCATGGCTAGGACCTTCAGTACTATACTGAATAACAGTGTGGAGATTGAGCATCCCTCTCTTGTTCCTGATCTTAGAGGAAAAGCTTTCAGCTTCTCCCTGTTAAGTATGATGTTGGCTGTGGGTTTGTCATGTATGGCCTTTAATATGTTGAGGTACTTGCCCTATATACCAATTTTGTTGAGAGTTTTTATCATGAGTGGATGTTGAATTTTGTCTAATGCTTTTTAAGCATCTATGGAAATGATCACGTGGTTTCTGTCCTTCTTTTTGTTGATGTGGTAGATGATGTTGATGGATTTTCAAATGTTGTACCATCCTTGCATCCCTGAGATGAATCCCACTTGATCATGGTGTATGATCTTCTTGATGTATTTTTTAATTCATTTTGCTAATTTTTGTTGAATATTTTTGCATCTATATTCATCGGGGATATTGCTCTGTAATTTTCTGTTTTTGTGGGATCTTCACCTGGTTTTGTTATTAGAGTGAATCTGGCTTCATAAAATGAGTTTGAAAATATTCCCTCCTCTTCTACTTTTTGGAAAACTTTAAGGAGAATGGGTATTATGTCTTCTCTATATTTCTGATAAAATTCAGTGGTGAATCCACCTACCCCAGGGGTTTTGTTCTTGGGCAGGTTTTTGATTACCAATTGAATATCTTTGCTGGTAATTGGTCTGTTTAGATTTTCTGTTTCTTCCTTGATCAGTCTTGGAAGGTTGTATTTTTCTAGGAAGTTGTCCATTTCTTCTAGTTTTTGCAGCTTATTAGCATATAGATTTTCATAGTATCCTCTAATAATTTTTTGTATTTCTGTGGGGTCCATCATGATTTTTCCTTTCTCATTTGTGATTCTGTTGATGTGTGTAGATTCTCTTTTTCTCTTAATAAGTCTGGCTAGGGGTTTATCTATTTTGTTAATTTTTTTAAAGAACCAGCTCTTGGTTTTGTTGACTTTTTCCATTGTTTTATTGTTCTCAATTCTATTTATTTCTTCTCTGATCTTTGTTATGTCCCTCCTCCTGCTGACTTTTGGCCTCATTTGTTCTTCTTTTTCCAGTTTCCGTAATTGTGACTTTAGACTATTCATTTGGAAATGTTCTTCCTTCTTTAGATAGGCATGGATTGCTATATACTTTCCTCTTAGAACTGCCTTCGCTGCATCCCACAGAAGTTGGGGCTTTATGCTCTCAGTGTCATTTGTCTCCATACATTGTTTGATCTCTGTTTTAATTTGGTCATTGATCCATTGATTATTTGGAAGCATGTTGTTAAGCCTCCATGTGTTTGTGAGCCTTTTCACTTTTTTTGTACAATTTATTTCTAGTCTTATGCCTGTGGGGCCTGAGAAGATGGTTGGTAGAGTTTCAGTCTTTTTTAATTTACTCAGGCTCTTTTTGTGGCCTTGAATGTGGTCTATTCTGGAGAATGTTCCATGTGCACTTGAGAAGAATGTGTATCCTGCTGCTTTTGGGTGTAGAGTTCTGTAGATGTCTGTTAGGTTCATCTGTTCTAGTGTGTTGTTCAGTGCCTCTGTGTCCTTACTTATTTTCTGTCTGGTGGATATGTCCTTTGGAGTGAGTGGTGTGTTGACGTCTCCTAAAACAAATGGATTGCATTCTATTTCCTCCTTTAATTCTGTTAGTATTTCTTTCACACATGTTGGTGCTCCTGTGTTGAGTGCTTATATATTTATAATGTTTATATCCTCTTGTTGGACTGACCCCTTTATCATTATGTAATGTCCTTCTCTATCTCTTGTTACTTTCTTTGTTTTGAAGTCTATTTTGTCTGATACCAGTACTGCTACACCTGCTTTTTTCTCCTTATTGTTTGCATGAAATGTCTTTTTCCATCCCTTGACTTTTAGTCTGTGTATGTCTTTGGGTTTGAGGTGAGTCTCTTGTAGTCAGCATATAGATGGGTCTTGCTTTTTTATCCATTCTATTACTCTGTGTCTTTTGATTGGTGCTTTCAGTCCATTTATATTTAGGGTGACTATTGAAAGATATGTACTTATTGCCATTGAAGACTTTAGATTTGTGGTTACCAAAGGTTCAAGGTTAGCTTCTTTAGTGTCTTACTGTCTAAATTAACTCGCTTATTGAGCTATTAAAAATACTGTCTGATGATTCTTTATTTCTCTCCCTTTCTCCTCCTCCATTCTTTATATGTTAGGTGTTTTATTTTGTGCTATTCTGTGTTTCCTTTGACTGCTCTTGTGTGTAGTTGATTTTATTTTTTGTCTTTAGTTAGTATTTGATTGTTCCGCTTTCTTTGCTGTGATTTTATTTTCTCTGGTGACATCTTTTTAGCCTTAGGAGTGCTTCCATCTAGAGCAGTCGCTCTAAAATACCCTGTAGAGGTGGTTTGTGGGAGGCAGATTCCCTCAACTTTTGCTTGTCTGGGAATTGTTTAATACCTCCTTCATATTTAAATGATAATCGTCCTGGATACAATATTCTTGGTTCGAGGCCCTTCTGTTTCATTGCATTGAATATATCATGCCATTCTCTTCTGGCCTGTAAGGTTTCTGCTGAGAAGTCTGATGGTAGCGTAATGGGCTTTCCTTTGTATGTGATCTTATTTCTCTCTCTGGCTGTTTTTAGTAGTCTATCCTTATCCTTGATCTTTGCCATTTTAATTATTATATGTCTTGGTGTTGTCTTTCTTGGGTCCCTTGTGTTGGGAGTTCTGTGGGCCTCCATGATCAGAGAGACTATTTCCTCCCCCAGTTTGGGGAAGTTTTCAGCAATTATTTCTTCAAAGACACTTTCTATCCCTTTTTCTCTCTTCTTCTTCTTCTGGTACCCCTATAATGCAGATATTGTTCCATTTGGATTGGTCACACATTTTTCTTAATATTCTTTCATTCCTGGAGATCCTGTTATCTCTCTCTGCCTCAGCTTCTCTGTGTTCCTGTTCTCTGTTTTCTTTTCCATTAATGGCCTCTTGCACCTCATCCAGTCTGCTCTTAAGTCCTTCCAAAGATTGTTTTATTTCTGTACTCTCCCTCCCAAATTTATCCTTTAACTCTTGCATATTTCTCTTCACATCCATCAACATGGTTATGAATTTTATTTTGAATTCTTTTTCAGGCAGATTGGTTAAATCTATCTCACCAAGCCCTCTTTCAGGGGTTGTCTGCGTAATTCTGGACTGGACCAAATTCTTCTGACTTTTCATGGTGATAGAGGTAGCTGGAGGATTAATCCCCTAAGCTGCTGTGGGTGGGGTCACCGTCAGGGTAGTGCAGAGCCCTTCAGGGTGTGGCAGGTGCGCTGGGTGTGCTCTCTTGCAAGAGTGGCACCCCCACTGGGCAACTGCATGCTGGTGGGAGCCTTTGGGTCTGGCCCAGGCAGTTGTGCGCTGGGAGGCTGCTGGGGGCATACCCGGCTGCTCCCAGGCTGCTTGGCCACCACTGCCCTGGGCTCACACATGCTGCTCCCAGGCCACTCAGCTGCCACCGCTACCAGTGCATGTGGTTGCTTCCCGCTGCAGGTGCATGCGGCCACTCTCTGACTATTGGGCCGGTGTGTCGGGGTCCACACTGGCCAGGGGAATGACTGGCAGGCCGCTTATCACCATGAGGGGCTTCAGAGCTGTGCTGCCACCCAGTGGGTTAGGTCACCTGGAGTTTCCCAGGTTTCCCAGCTGCTGGGCTGTGTGCTGAGACAACTCCGTCCAACTGTGAGGTCCCTGTCCCTTTAAGACTTTCAAAAAGCACTCGCTCTTCTTTTGTCCCAGGCGAGCCTGTTGCAGGGACCCACTCACAGATTTTGCTTTTCCTTTTCACTAATATCAAGCATACCGTGCACAATGTGTCTGAGCTCCCAGTGCGGATTACTAGAGCTGGTTGTTTAGCAGTCCTGGGTTTTCACTCCCTCCCTACTCTGACCCCTTTCTTCCCACCAGGGAGCTGGGGTGGTGGGGTGCTGAGGTCCCACCAGGCTGCAGCTTGTATCTTACCCCCTTTGTGTAATGCTGAGTTCTCGCAGATGTAGAAGTAGCCTGGCTGTTGTACTGTATCCACTGGTCTCTCTTTTAGGAATAGTTGTATTTGTTGTATTTTCAGAAATATATATGTTTTTGGGAGGAGAACTACTCATGTGGCCATCTTGGCTCCTCCTTCTGTGCTATTGGTATTTTGATAGGGATTATATTGAATCTGTAGGTTGCTTTAGGAAGGATGACAATTTTGACAACATTTATTTTTCCTATCCATGAGCATTGGATGTATTTCCATTTATTGGTATCTTCTTTAATTTATCTCATGAGTGTCTTGTAGTTTTCATGATACACATCTTTATCCTCCTTGGTTAGGTTTATTACTAGATATTTTATTCTTTTTGATGCAATCATAAAAGAAATTATTTTCCTCATTTCTCTTCCTGCTAGTTCATCAGTAGTATATAGGAATGCAAGAGATTTCTGAGTATTAATTTTTTATCCTGCAACTTTGCTGAAGTCAATTATGCTAGTAGTTTTGGGTGGATTTTTTAGAGTTTTTAATGTACAATGTCATGTCATCTGTAAACATTGACAGTTTAACTTCTTCTTTACCGATCTGGATAGCTTTTATTTCTTTGAGTTCTTTAATTGCCATGGCTAGGACCTCTAGTAATATGTTAAATAAAAGTGGTGAGAGTGGGCATCCTTTTATCATTTTCCCAATCTTAAATGAAAAATTTCCAGTTTTTAGCTGTTGAGTATGTTGTTGGCTGTGGATTTGTTGTATATTGCCTTTATTATGTTAAAGAACTTGCCCTTTACACCATTTTGTGGAGAATTTTTGTCATGAATGAATGTTGAATTTTGTCAAATGCTTCTCAGCACCTATGGAGATGATCTTGTGGTTTTTGTCCTTTTTGTTGATGTGGAATATGATGTTGATGGGTTTCCAAATATTGTACCATCTTTGCATCCCTGGAATAAATCCTACTATATCATGATATATGGTTTGTTGATGCATTTTTGAATTCAGTTTGCTAATAACTTGTTAAGCATTTTTGAATCTTTATTCTCAGGGATATTGTTCTGTAATTTCCTTTTTTTGTGGTGTCTTTGCCTGGTTTTGGTGTTAAAGTGATATTGGCCTCATAGAATGAGTTTTAAATTATTCCTCATCTGCTAATTTTTGGAAAACTTTAATTAGATATTCTCTAAATGTTTGATAAAATTCAGCAGTGAAACCATCTGGTCCAAGAGTTTTGTTCTTAGGTATTTTTTTAATTAAAAATGCAATTTTATTTCTGCTAATTGGTCTGTTCAGATTTTCTGTTTCTTTCTGGGTCAGTCTTGGAAGGTTGTACTTTTGTAGAAAATTGTCCACTTCTTGGTTATACAGTTTGTTAGCATATAATTTTTCATACTATTCTCTAATAATTCTTTGTATTTCTGTGGTGCCCATAGTGATTTTTCCTTTCTCATTTCTGATTCTACGTATGTGTGTAGAGTCTTTTTTCTTGATAAGTCTGGTTAGGGGTTTATCTATTTTGTTTATTTTCTCAAAGAACCAACTCCTGCTTTCATTAATTCTTTTGTTTTATTCTTCTCAATTTTATTTATTTCTTCTCTGTTATTTGTTATATCCATCCTTCTACTGTCTCTGGGCCTCAGTTGTTCTTCTTTTTCTAGTTTAATTAATTGTGAGTTAAACTGTCCATTTGGGATTGTTCTTCTTTCTTGGTATAATCCTGCATTGCTATATCCTTTCCTCTTGAAACTGCCTTCACTGCATCCCACAGAAGTTGGGGTGTTGAGCTGTTGTTTTCTTTTGTCTCCATATATTGCTTGATCTCTGTTTTTATTTGGTCATTGATCCATTGATTATTTAGGAGTCTGTTGTTTTGTGGGCTTTTTTGTTTTCTTTGCACAATTTCTACTTTCATACTTTGTGGTCTAAGAAGTTGGTTGGTACAATTTCCATCCTTCTGAATTTACTGAGGCTCTTTTTGTGGCCTAGTATGTAATCTATTCTGGAAAATGTTCCATGTGCAGTTAGAAGAATGTGTATCTTGCTCTTTTGGGTGTACTGTTCTGTAGATGTCTGTTAGGTCTACCTGTTCTAATGTGTTGTTCAGTGCCTCTGTCTCCTTACTTATTTTCTGTCTGGTGGATCTGTCCTTTGGAATGAGTTGTGTGTTGAAGTCTCCTAAAATTATTGTATTGCATTCTATTTCCTCCTTTAATTCTGTTAGTATTTGTTGCATAAATTTGGGTGCTCTTATGTTATATATATAGATATTTACAATGGTTATATCCTCTTGTTGGACTGACCCCTTTATCATTATGTAACGTCCTTCTTTGTCTCTTGTTACTTTCTTTGTTTTGATATTTATTCTGACTCATCTAGTAGTTCAACTCCTGCTTTTTTCTCCCTAATGTTTGCATGAAATATCTTTTTCCATCCTTTCACTTTTAGTCCGTGTATGCCTTAGGGTTTGAAATGAGTCCTTTGTAGGCAGCATATAGATGGTTCTTGTTTTCTTATCCACTCTGTAACTCTATGTCTCTTGATTGGTGCATTCAGTCCACTTACATTCACAGTGATTACCTATAGATATGTTCTTATTGCCATTGCAAACTTTAGATTCATGATTACCAAAAGGTTCAAAGGCAGCTTTTACTATTTAACAGTCTAACATAACTCTCTTATTACACTATTTCAAACACAATCTAAATGCTCTCTTTTTTTCTTTTTCTCCCTTCTTTTTCTTTCTCCTCATCTCTTTATATGTAGGTATCATATTCTGTACTCTTTGTGTGTCCCTTGACTGACGTTTTGGGTGTTTGATTTAATTTTGCATTTGCTCAGTAATTAATTGGTCTACTTCCTTTACTATGTTTTTATTTCCTCTGGTGACATCTATTTAGCCTTAGGAGCACTTCCATCTAGAGCAGTTCCTTTCAAATACACTGTAGAAATGGTTTGTGGGAGGTAAATTCTGTCAACTTCTGCTTATCTGAAAATTGTTTAATACTTTCTTCAAATTTAAATGATAATATTTCCAGGTATAATGTTATTGGTTTATGGCCCTTCTGTTTCATTGCATTAAATACATCATGCCACTCCTTTCTAGCCTGTAAGGTTTCTACTGAGAAGTCTGATGATAGCCTGATGTGCTTTCCTTTCTATGTGATCTTTTTTCTCTCTCTGGCTGCTTTCAATACTCTCTCCTTGCCCTTGATCTTTGCCATTTTAATTATTGTATGTCTTGGTGTTGTCTTCCTAGGGTCCCTTCTGTTGGGAGGTCTGTGCATTTACATGGCCTAAGAGATTATTCCCTTCCCCAGTTGGGGAAGCTTTCAGCAATTATTTCCTCAAAGACACTTTCTATCCCTTTTTCTTTCTCTTCTTCTTCTGGTACCCCTATAATGTTAATATGTTCCATTTGGATTAGTCACACCATTTTCTTTTTATTCTTTCATTCCTAGTGATCCTTTATTCCCTCTGTGCCTCAGCTTCTTTGTATTCCTGTTCTTTAATTTCTATTCCATTGACCATCTTCTCTGCTTCTTCTAATCTGCTTTTAAGTCCCTGCATCATATATTTCATTTCAGGAACTGTATTTTTCAAAGTTTCTATCTCTTTCTTGAAGTTATCCTTTATATCTTGAATATTTTTCTGTAGCTCTGTGGGCATGTTTATGACTTTTATTTTGAAATCTTTATTGAGAAGATTGGTGATTTCAGTTTCACTTAGCCCTCTTTCTGGTGTTTGAGGGATTTTGATTTGAACAAGTTTCTTTTTCCACTTCATAATCCTAATGAATAATATGGAATAATATCTTTGTGTAGGCAGCAGCCTCTAGTGCCCAGAAGCCCTACTGTCTGGAGCAGCCCAGCACGTGGAGCGATGGTGGAGGTTGTAGGTGAGTGGCACCAGTGCCAGCCAGGAAGTAAGCGCTCTTATATGCTTCCCAGCCACAGTGCCTGCCTCCACAGCCAGGGCTGGTGGGCCAATCACACTTGGAGGAACCTCTGCATTATGCCCCTGTAGATTCCATAGGCTGGGCTTCCCTCTGGCTAGCCTGGCACTGTGGCAGGGGCAGCAGATTTGCAAGCAGGTGCCGGCTGGAGGAAGGAGAAGCCTGTTGCATATGGCAGTGCAGAGCCTCAGTGCTGCATTGCCAGCCAGTTGATGGAGTGCCTGAAGTTCTTGAAAGTTCCCAACCTGCTGGACTGACTGGGCTGGGACAATTTTGTCCAGTTGTCCTTTACTCTGAGCAGCAAGCTCCGTGTAATCTTTGCCCCTTTACCACCCCTTTTGCCTTTGGAAAGTCTTTCAAAGTGCCTGCCTTTCTTTTGTGCCAGAGCAGCCAGTTGTGGGTACCTGTTCTCCACAAGTGGCTGGAATCTCAGTCTCCTTGAGTATTCTGCCTGTCTTTGCTCTCGAACCCCACTAATCATCAGAGCACCACTTAATGTGGGTTCATCTTCCCAGGTTAGATCTCCAGGCATAGGTATTTAGCAGTCCTGGGTTTCTACTCCCTCCCTACTCCATTTCACTTCCTCCTGCCAGTGAGCTGGGGTGAGGGGTGGGAGCTTGGGTCA